>NC_066581.1:265487444-266089944 GCF_024323335.1 Lathyrus oleraceus | reverse complement strand
TGCAAGAATCTTATTACCCCTAACCATGGTGTCAAATGAATCAATCCTTTGGACCCGTAGATGAGATCCAATTAATAAAGCAGAAAGCAGATGCAACAAAAGGATAAGCTATTCAACAACAACCCTTCTAAGAAACCTAGCATCAATAAATACAATCTTATTCTCAAATCTATGCTTGAGCAACTCAACACCCTATCTCTAGAAGACAAAAACATGGAGAACTTGGAAGAGAAAAAACAAATCACAAATGAAATTATAATCATAACAAAGCACAATGAAGGCCTCTCCTAGTAGGTCACCCCAAAACCATGAAGAATTTATCCTGGAACTGTAGAGGGTTGGGAAACCCTCAAACCACCAGAACTCTCAAAAGGCTAATATTTTTTTTATGTGAAGACAAAAAAGCTTACTAATGATAATGTCTATAATTCTCTGCTCAATATTTCAGATCTCCCCAATATTCATTGTATTAGCTCTAATAATGATAATGGGAGTAAAGTTGGGGGACTTGCTTTGTCGTGGAGCAAATATGTAAATCTTAACATCATTGACTCTAATAAAAATTACATTGATTTCTATGTCTTATCTCATAATTTGAATAATTCTAATACTATTGATGTTATGTGGAGGGGCTCTAGGATCTACGGTTACTCTAAAAGTAATCAAAAGATCATTACCTACTCTTTTATCTCTAATCTCACTCAAAGATACAACTACTCTAACTAGTTTCTTTTGGTGATATTAACTTTATTACTAATGTGCGGGAAAAGATAAGGGGTAACCTCATTGACTATAATATCACTAGTACTATCAACAATACTATTTCTGATTTTATGCTTAATGATTTAGGTTATACTAATAGCATAGAAACTTGCAATAACCAAGATGGGAATCACACTACTACAAAAAATGCTTTTAACGTCGGACGCAAAATTCATTTTACCTCGGTTGCAGTAGCGAGGTAACGAAGGTTGTCATGAAAAGCAGTGTCTTATCACCTCGGTTATTTAAACACCGAGGGACAAACTAATTTGTGCATGGGTTCGAACCCAACATCTTCATTTTTATTATTTATAAAATTAGCACCTCATACATCTCGATTTACAATAAAACCGAGGGATAAGATAAATTATTATTTTTTAATTGAAATTCTTCACATTTATTACACAGAAAATAAATAAAAATAATTTGTTTACAAACTACAATGTTTACCCATAATATTATATTGTTTACATAAAATAATAAAATAAAAATTAATTTATCCTTGAAGACATATGTTGGATCTTCGACTCCTTAATATTTGGGAAAATTTAAATGTTTCACCTTACAAGTATTTGTTTCAGATATAAAACAAAAAAAGGGTTAGAAAAAAAGGATATAAAAGTAAACGATTTTCTGCTCAATTGAATATTTAAAAACACAAACCTTAAACCCAGATAATTTTCTGCACTTGCAAACCATCATAGAGAACTCCTAATGGAAAAAGTTAAAGTGGAGGATGTAGATAGTTTCAAGTGCTTCATGATGTTTCTTTATCAATTATAGATATCAAAAGGCCTTTATAATATAAATTTTTTAGGTTTCACGCGAATAATTAATAGTAGTGTCTTGAGCATTGATAATCATGAAATAAACGACAAAGATTTGTTTAGGTTTCACACTAAGTTATCCCATCGGTTTTGTTAAAAACTGAGGTGAACACGATTTTTTTAAAATTACATTGTTTACACAAAATATTGAAAAATAATAATACAACAAAACCAGAATTTTGGTGTAAGAAGTTATCTGGTCCAAATATTGCAAGCATCCAATTTCTAAGAGTTATCTGGTTCAACCATTGAATGCATCCAACTTCTAAAGAAATTATTGGTTCCAACTATTAAAAAAAATCTGCACTTGCAATCCATCATAGAGAACTTTTACAAGCTTCTAAATACAATAATAACAACAACATCAACATCATTTTGTGAGATGGATCCTAAAAGAATGATAGGTTCGAGTTTGGAGCGGCTACATATAAGTTAGGATTAGGGTAACATTTGTTTAACAGGTACTTTTATAGTAAAATGCTACTTATCTTATCCCCCGATTATTAAGGAAACCGACGGAATATATCATTTAGTTTACAAAAAAAATTATAATAATTAAAAAAGTTTCCTAAATTGTTTTTCCCCTTGGATTTTTTAAATAACTGAGATAATAAATTGATTGTCCCCTCAGTTTTGTTAAAAACCGAGATAATATGTGATTTCTATTTCTAAAAAAAATAAATCATGATGCGCATTGGAAATATATCCACTAGAGTAGCACTGATCATCCATATTAAAAAATGTAACATATCTTTTGGATTTTCAAGGAGGCATTTGAGCTTCTCTGATTGTTTCACTTCCTATTCTCCACTTTATTTAAACATTATTCATAGTTTCAATCTCTCATTTCCAACTCTTTATGTCTTCAAACCTAGTTTTAAAATCTTTTCTTTTCTTAAAAAATGTCTTCAACAACCTTAAATGAAAATCTTTTGTTCATTATCAATGAAAAGTTTATTGATTTCGATGATTTGAAAGACAAAGGTTTTGGTCTAAGGAAAACTATTCTCAAACAAAATTTGAATGATTATTTTTACATTCTTCATGGTGATACTCATATAGAAGAGTTCTTTTTGAACTTTTCTCTCAGTTAGGAATAGTTAATAGTGATACTATTGAAGTTGAATGGAGTCACAAATTTGAATATGTGGAATAATTATTTGTTGTCCTGTTTTTAATTAATGAAATATTTTCTTTCATATTATTGCCTATTCATTTTTATTGATAACAAAAAAAAATAGAGTTACTAATTAATAAGAAAAATGGAAGATTGAAAGTCGCCAAATGAGAAATCATTGAAAAAAAACCTTAAATGTAGTTACAGGGATTAGAAGTGTGTTCCCTTATAACTATGTTCCCTCAGTTTTCTAAAACACCGATGTAATAGGTTTATTATTATTTTTTTAGAAGAATTTGGCACTCACTTATTACTATATTACCTCGATTTTTTTATAAAACGGAGGGAAAAGGTTGTTATTTTTAACTAATCAAGCATATCGCTCTCAGGACCTATACACTCGGTTTTTGACATGATCAAGGTGAACGTTTCGTCATAAAAAGTGTTATTTGTAGTAGTGTCACTTCATATCTACCATATTAGATATATTCTTAGCCACTGATGGCTGGATCAGTCAGTTTCCTCATCATCAAATATCTCACCTCCCTAGACAGAATTATAATCATAACCCTATTTTCCTTAAGACTTTATGTAAATACATCCAATATGGTCCTAACTGGAAACTTTGTATACCTAAAAGGTTTGAAACATTTTGGTTGGATCATCCTGATATCGAGAATATTGTTAAAAGTTTTTGGAATTGCAAAAAGGGGGACACCACCAGAAAGTTAAATTACATTATTAATCAAATGGGGAATTGGGGAAGAAAGACTTAGGAAATATAGGCAGAAACATAAAGGATATTCAAGTTGATCTCATCATTTCCCAAAAAAACAATGCTAACAATAATAAAAATTACACCGTTCACAACATCAGGAGGAGATCAATAATCTTATGTACCAAGAATAACTTTGGTGGGCCCAAAGAACCAAATCTCATTGGCTCAGAGAAGGGGATCATAACACTAAATACTTCCATTGAAAATCTAATCAAATAATGGCTAATAATAAGATATCTTATATTACAAAAGTAAAATTGCTATAACTACTTACATTGAAGAAATTAGGACCACTTTCACTAGTTTCTTCAAAAATCAATTCAAAGCTTCTAACACTAACAAGGTGAATTTGGATCATCTAGATATAAAATAAAACCTCAATGATGATATGAAATATTACAAGGACAAACCTTTCACATAAGAATAAGTATATTCCTCTATGAATAATCTTAAGGCCATAGCAAGCCCTGGGCTTTATGGTATATCCCTATTTTTTCTATCAAAATTTCTGGAACATCGTTGGTATCAATGTCATCTCCCTTACGCTTGATATTCTTAATAATAATTATTCTCCTAAAACCATCAATGACATATACATTTCCTTTATTCCTAAAATCAGTAAACCTAAGAATCCCACTAACTTTAGACCTATAACTTTATGCAATGCTATTCTTAAAATTGTCACTAAGGCTATAACTAATAGTGTTAAAAAAATTCTCCCTAGTATAATATCTAAGAACCAAAGTGCCTTTGTTAGAAATATACTCATTGATGATAATACCAATATTGATTTTGAAACTTTTCATTTCATTAACAATATTAATAAAGGGAGGAAATGGTACATGGGTATCAAGCTTGACATGACTAAAGCATATGATAGGTTGGATTGGAATTTCATCCATTTGAACCTTCTTAGCCTTGGCTTTCCTAGAAAGATTATTAAGACTATATTGAATTGTATCAACATTGTCTCTTTTTCTATTCACCCATATTATACATTTATGTCCTGCCAAGGGCATTATGCAATGAGACCCCATCTCTCCTTGTTTTTTTCATCTTATGTGTTAATGTCTTATCTAATATGATCAAAGAGGTCCACCTCAAAGATCATTTTGATGAGATATTTATAGCTAAAAATTCCCCTAACATTACCCATCTCTTTTTCGCAGATGACAACCTACTCTTTAGCCAAGCTGGTGCTCAGGGAGCTAAGAATCTTATCAATATCCTTAACACCCATCAAGGGTTCTCTGGTAAAAAAAATTCAACCTCCACAAATTTGAACTCGTGTTCAGCTGTAATGTCAACCTTGACACTCAAAAAAACATCCAAGTTATTCTCAATATCCCCATTACTAACAACATCAACACCTACTTAGGTATCCCTACCAAAATTGTCCAATCCAAAATTCTTAGTTTTAAATTATCCTAGATAAAGTCAGAAATAAACTCAAAAGTTAGGAAATAAGAAGTTATATTATGTTGACAAAGCAACTCTAATCAGGTATATGGCTCGAGCCATGCCCATCTATAGCATGAGTTATTTCCTTCTTCCTAAAGCCAAATGTTATAAAATAGAAGGCATCATAAGAGATTTTTGGTGGGGAAACAAGATCAGTAATAGAAACATCCATTGGAATAATTGGTAAGACATTAGCAAACCAAAAGAGGAAGAAGGTTTAGGGTTCAAAGCTATAAGAACTTTTAATAAGGCTTTCTTAGCTAAGCAAATTTGACGGATGCATAACAATCCTAATACCTTAATGCCTAGGATTTTCAAAGCCAAATATTTCCCTAACTCATATCCTACAAGCTAAAGTTGGAAATAACTCCAGCTATCTTTGGAGGAGCATTAAATAATGTAGTTGGATTATTATGAAATGAATGTGTTGGGTTATTGCTAAAGGGGAAAAAATCAACATCTTGGAAGACAATTAGATCCCAAATCATCCGAGGCTTAAACACCTGACATGTAAACCCTCGTCCATAAGGGTAAAAGGAGTTAGGGACCTGTTTCAAAAAGGATCTGACTATTGGAACACTAATTTTTCATCTGAGATATTTCTCCTAACTGATTCATAAGTATTCCTCAATATACCCTTAATCAATAAAGATGAAGAAGACTTATCATGGTGGATGGCTTCTAAAGATGGTCATTTCAATGTTAAAACATGTCACCAATGTTTAAACAATTGGGAAAGGTTCACAAACACTAAAGGATTAGATCATAAGAAGGAACAAAGATTTATGGCATAACCTATGGAAATCTAACAATACCCCAAAACAAAAAATTCTCATATGGGGAATTATGCTCAATGTCATTCCTACGAGAGACCTCATGACTAAGAAGGGATAAGGTGTACTCCCTTTTGTCATAGATGCAGTGACATGATATAAACACTCAATCATTGTTTCATAACTTGTCGGTGGGCAAAAAGGTTTTGGTTTGGATCTCAACCCACTATAAACGTCCAAAACAACACTAATATCAACATTCAAGATTGGTTATTCTATTACATCCCTAAAATGGATACCTACTATAAAGTTATTACTATCAACATATTGGACAAAATATGGCATGCTAGAAACTTAATGATTTATGAAGATAAATTCGTACCTCATAAAGTCATCATAATAAGAGCCAACAAAGCGCCCAATGATTTTATCCAAGCCAATATCCCTGCTCACAATCATAACAGTCCTAGGGAAGCTGATGGTGAGGCTTACCTCAATCAATCAAACAACAACTCTAATGTTAGAAATGATGAAGCCAAAGATATAAACATGGGAAAGCGGAACATAGAAAATAGAGCATGACTAACCAGAGGAATGAAGGTGATGGTGATGATACTCCTACATCCAGGAAGAAAGTTAATCATAATATTCACACTTATGAGTGGAACAACACCGATTACTGTCACATCTCGGAGAAACGCGCACACGAAACAAAGCCGCCACCAATGTTATTTATCCCATGAGAGGGAAAGGAAACACTGAGTAAACCTTCAAAAGGATGAATCTAATGATCTTTCAACCAAAAGATGGATAAGGGAGTCGATTACGCAAGGGAGAGGTATTAGCACCCCTCACGTCTGTAGTACTCTACAGGATCCACTCTTGTTGTTCTAATCAAAAAGGTGTGTTTATTCTAAAACTTACTGACTAAAAGGAATGCATGCAAAAATTGAATTACAAATAAAAGAAAGTTTTTTATTATTGCGCTCGCTTAGGCTTTGCAACCCAATGGCTACGTATCAAAAAGAATCAGAGCACTGTAGTTCTTCTTAAAAAAAATTGGTTTGTTGGTGCTTTTTATGGGTAATGACCCTTATTGAAAAATGTTCATAATAAAACCAAGTGGCAAAAGAAATTTGATTGATTGAGTATTTTGGTTGAAAGAATACACCAAACGACCCACCCAAGGCAGGAGGTATCTGAATACTTCTCTCTTATTGTTAAAAGAGTTCAAGTAGTATTAGAATGTTTTTTGGATTTTTGATTAAGAAATGATTTTTATTTTAGAATGAATGCAAAAAAAAAGAAGTAAAATCTAGGGGGATTCTAAAGAAAAACTTAATTTTGGCATGCCATAGTGGTCCTAAAGTTAGGGTAAAGGGGAAATATCTACCTAGATTAACATGCAAAGATTGACCTAGGGTTAAGGACCAAGGAGGTCTACCTAATGTTTTCATGTTGGGTTAAAGAACCTAAGGTGTACTTTAGTTCAAACTTAACCAAGAATGAACCAAAGAAATCCTATGGGGAATATGTTATCCACACAAGGAAAAAGAGATGAAAGGAGACAAATCCATATCAGGTCATGATGAAAGTAGAAATAAATTCACAAGATAGGCCATATTAAGTCATGGTGAAAGAAAAGTAATAGAAATCATAAAGTAAACCATATCAAGTCAAGAAAGGAGAGGAAAGCAATAACAACATAATCCATATCAAGTCATGGAAGAAAAATTGAAACCATCCATATCAAGTCATGGAAGAAAAATAGCATAATGACAGATAAACAATCCATATTAAGTCATGGATGAAAAGAACAAGCCATAACAATTCATATCAAGTCATGGGAGAACAGATAGAAGGTAGACAGAGTAATCCATATCATGTCATGGAAAAAAAAGATGGAAACTAAAAAAACATATTAGGTCATGAAAGGATAGATGAGATATAAATAGAGTGATCCATATCAAGTCATGGAAGAAGAAAGCAAGCAAATAACAAGTTATCAAATCAAAATGAGCAACAACATCACACCCAAATTAAGCATCAAAGCAATGATCAACATGTAAATTTGTGAAGTGAAATGAACACAAGTGTGGACAATTTAGACATAGCGAAGGACATAGTATAGTATTTTGATATCTGATCTCACCTGATCAGGAGGGCCTTCCAAGGTCTTGGTGAATGGGCCGGAGAATGAAGTGAGAGGGGGGTGTACCTGCAAGGTGCTCCAACGCTTAAGTCAGAAAAGGTACAGAATGAGGTTATCAGAGTGTGAGTTAGAATACCTGCCCCTTTGCCATGAAAGGGGTATTTATATTGAGCCCCCAGCGCTGGGCCAAGGCTCCTAATGGGCTGGATTAGCTAGGCCCAAGGAGGAGCTGCCAGGGGACGCGTAAGAAGCGTTAAGACCTAGACCAAGGTCTGCCCCCTGGTCCAACTGCCCCTATCCCTAAGGAGACAATATAGGGGAGTTGGGTGACGTGGTGAGTGAGATGCCGTTATGGCTCTGCCCGACACAACTTAGGTGTCCACGACGTGGGTTGACGATGAGTGGACGGAGATCATATGAGGAGGACCCGCTCGTTGTCCGACACGTATTTAAGGGGCCGGGGAGACATTCTTCGGGCGGACGGTCGTTCACCTGACGTGTCCTCGTGGTCGCTTGGACACGGTCGTTTGGACGTGGGCTTGGCGAGCATTGGGCCGTGCCGTGCCTAGTGTCATGGCCCAGTCCAGAACAGGAGCCCCCCAAGTCGAGTCTCTGAGCCAGAGAGATGACTTATGTTTCAACTAAGGGTTCCCCGAGACGATGGGGAAGCTTGATCGTTAGACAGGTGAGGTTGTAACAGACCTATTCATGACTGACATTTTCTCCGGGAATGTCGGGGATGGAGGTGATCGGTTGGTCTGCACCTTCCTTGTAGTAAACGTGGGTACGACGCGGGGAGGTGGCGTCTTGGTGAGTCGAGGAGACGGATAGGTGCTCGGGTCGTTTCAGTTTCTTATCTTTGATAGACGTGTCTCAGGATTAGTGGCGTCGCTTCGTTTCGCGCGCAAAGACGGCGTAGGCAGGCTAGGCAATGATGACCTAGCGTGTTGGTCTACGTGCCAAGCCCTATAAAAAGGGGTTGAGTAACTTCATTTCCACCTTTTTTTCTCGCTCATACGTTCACCGGAGTTCTCCACCTTCTCTCTCGTTTGCTTGCTCAACCGTCTGGACCGCCGTCTCCGCCCGTCCTCCTATCTGAACCACCGTCTTCTGCTCGGACACCACCGTACCCCTTTCAACTTAACTATGTCAGGTATGATTTTCCACTGCGACCCATTCTTTTTCCTTGTTGTTTTCTGTCAAACGCATGCTATTTTTGTAGAAATGTGGTTAGGTTTAACTTGGGAACAGTGTAGTGGACTGTAGGTGTATATTAGATGGTAGAAAATAGGGTTGGGATCCTACTGTACCGGGCATAAACTTCATATGCTGGGCAATACTTGCATAGGCTGTATGAAGTTTATGCCCGGTCTCCATAGAATGCGCGCGCCGCCGAGTTGAGCGCGATTAGTGTCCGTCGCCGCTACGCCCTTTCACTTGACCTGCGGTGGAAGGGTGGATTTGATATGACGTCGAATTCACTCTTTCTGTCTGCGTTTCAGGTGCTACCGGGCGCTTACGACCGAGGAAGGAAGATTCTGGGTCCTCCACCGAAGACGCGACAATCGCTCGTCTCCCTGTCGGGGATGGGAGTGTCCGAGATGGTACCGAACACGCCTCCTCTTCCGGGCAGGTCGACTTCTCCTGGGTTGCGGACGAGCCCTTGGAGGAGGAATCAGACTTCTGTGACGAGGCCATCACTGCTCACGCTATGGTCGAGACCATAAGCCGGGAGGATCCACCAAACTGGTATTGCTGCGCCCCCAAGGAAGAAGACCGCATTTGTCATCATTTCCCGGGGAAGCAGTTCACCATGTATGAATTTGCTTTTCGTGAGGCGGGGATTAGACTGCCCTTCAACTCCTTCCAGATGTCGGTCTTCAAGTGGCTCCGGCTGGCGCCGTCCCAACTACATCCTAATGCTCTCGCATTTATGCGGGCATTCGAGTTAGTTTGCCAGTTCCTCGGCATTGGTTGCACCCGGGCTCTCTTCTTCCACGTTTTCCATCTCCAGAGGTCCGGTTCCCGTGGTCGCCACAGTTGGGTTTCTTTCAAGCAGCCCGTGCGTCTGTTCAAGACGTACGAGGATTCTGTTCGCCATTTCAAAAGCCGGTGGTACGTGGTGATGCCGATTACCCGGGCTGCCCTTCACTCTCTATACTACTATCAACGGGAACCCAACGGGGAGGAGACGCTGATGTCGAAGATACCGCTGAGGTGGCAGCGTGATCATTTCGATCTCTCCACGGCGCATTACCGGGTCAAGTACGCGATGCTCGGCGAGGAGGATAGGCTCGCGTACAAGAAGCTGGTCGATTACGTGCAGAGCTTCAGCTTGGCGTTCTGGGCGAATCGACAGGGCGTGCCCTACCTGGATGAGGCCGGGGAGCTAATCACCGAGACGCGTTATATCAATACGAAGGCTCTGCTCGAGTGTGATACCGAGGAGGAAGCTCTGGCGTTATTGAGTAGGCAGACTTTGTTTAGCTTTTTATTTCTGTTTATGACTTCGGTCGCTAATGTTTGTGTGTAATTTATTTGCAGGTGCCATGCCCAATGCTCGTGATCGGGTGCTGAAGCTAGCGAATCAGGTCGGCGCTCCTGACCGGGTGCCCAAGAAGAAGAAGAAAACTGTGGCCCGTGTCTCGGAGACTGCTGGCGATGCCGGGGTCGGTCCCTCGCAGGCGGCGAGCGTGATTCCTTCCTCTCCTCCTCGGTCTAACCCGATCAACATTCCTGATAGCAGTCCGTCGCCAGCGGCTTCCCCCCTCCATAAACGGAAGCGTCCGGCTGGGCCTCTCACCAGGTCGTCTCCAGGAAGTCCGAATGGACCGGGCAGCTATCTTCTACCTCCCTGCTATGTGGAACGGTCGTTCTTCAAGGCCGAGGAGTCGATTGTTGTGCCTGCGCCTGAGGCCAAGGCTATTCTGGACCAGGACGCTGCTGCCCGGAGAAAAGATCTGGCCAGGGATATTGCTGCTGTCATCCGGGTGATGGAGACGGCCATGGTTATGACCGACGCTTCGGTCTCCACCGCCTCGCTGGAGGATGCCCTTTTGCAGGTTCGGACGGAGAAGGAAAGACTATCTAAAGATCTGTCGGACTACAAAGAAGAGCATCAGCTGCAGGAAGGGCTGAGCCAGAAGTTGGAGGAGGTGGAAAGGGAGAGGGACCAGTTGAAGGCCGCTAAGGCGAGGTTGGAAGAGCAGGTGGTCGACCATCAGAAGCTGAGCGAGGACAACGCTGGCCTACGGGCTCAGGTTGAGTCTCTCGAGGGAAAGGTCCGTCCTCTGGCAGATGAGACCGAGGAGGAACGCGCCCTCGGTTCGCGCGGTGAGCTGCTAGGGCATATTCGGACTCTCAACCAAGATCTCGTGGCCTGCTTCAAAGAGGGTTTCGACAATGCTGTCGAGCAGCTCGGGCTTCTGAACCCTGAGTTGGTGACAGAAGGGTCGGCCTATAACTGCTGCGTCCGGGATGGTGAGATTATCTGCCCGTTTGAAGCGGAGGAGGAGCTGGGGGGAGAAGAAGAAGAAGAGGATGAAGAGGTGCTCCGAGCGGAGTCTTAGTTTATATGTTTTAGTTATCATGGCCTGCGTGCCTTATGTATTTTGGCCTTCGGGCGTTGTAATATGGCCTTCGGGCGTACTTGGCTTCGGCCGCTTTTATCGTTTCTAATGTATGAATATTTTCGTTATCATTCATTGTGCTCGTTTGTGTTTGATACTTGTTTGTATGAATTCGTACTCTGCTCGACTTTGTTAATCTCCTCGGTTTAGGGAACCGACGAAGTGTCGGGCTTTGTGCCCGTGGGTATCGAAGCCCGGGTCCGTTGTTCGAACCCTGGTCCCGAGGCTTGGGTCCTCCCATCGCGAGCTGGGTGCCCTGCCAGTCTTGGTACTTCGACGTTGAGTCTTGGTCAAGATCCCAACCGTCGGGGAGGGTTGTGTTTGTTATGTGACCCGGATCGTTCCCGGGTCTCGTGGTTCCTCCCTGGGGTTTTGGGGACGAAGAGCGTGGCCGTACCTGCCACGTCTCCCCGTGGTGTACTTAGCTGTAATATTGTCTAAGTTTTTCTGCGTTCCATGGTCGAGCGAGTTGTTCTCCTTGTAGGTTTTCTAGGTAATAGGCCCCGTTGCTCGTTTTGTCGCGGACGCGGTAAGGGCCTTCCCAGTTGGCCGCCAGTTTGCCCTCTCTCGGGTTTTTCTGGTTTCTTCTGAGGACCAGGGTGCCGACCTGGAACTCTCTTTTTATGACTTTCGCGTCATGGCGTAGTGCTATTTTTTGTTTGAGGGTTGTTTCCCTGAGAGCTGCTTCGGAACGTATCTCCTCGACTAGGTCGAGCTCGGCTCTAAGGGTCTCGTCGTTCATTTCCTCGTCTAGGGGCTCCTCTGTCCTCCTCGTTGGCGTCCGTATCTCCACCGGGATGACTGCCTCGGTGCCGTAAGTTAGTCGGAACGGGGTTTCCCCGGTGGTAGAATGTGGTGTCGTGCGGTAGGCCCATAGGACGCTATGTAGCTCCTCGACCCATGCCCTCTTTGCCTCGCCGAGTCTGCGTTTGAGGCCGCGTAAGATTACCCTGTTGGCCGCCTCTGCTTGCCCGTTCGTCTGCGGATGCTCGACAGACGTGAAATGCTGCGTGGTGCCCAGGCTGGCGACGAAGTCCTGGAATCCTCCGTCCGTGAATTGTGTCCCGTTGTCTGTGACAGGTGCCTGGGGTATACCGAACCGAGCGAGGATATTGCGTTTGAAGAACCGGAGAATGTTCTGCGCGGTTATTTTAGCCAGTGCCTCCGCCTCGATCCATTTGGTGAAGTAATCCACCCCGACGATGAGGTATTTATTCTGATATGATCCGGTGACGAAGGGCCCGAGGATGTCCATGCCCCACCACGCGAAGGGCCATGGGGAAGACAGCGATTTGAGGTCGTTCGGGGGTGCGAGGTGCATGTCGGCATGTCGTTGGCATTTGTCACATCTTTTGACGTGCTCTTTCGAATCGTTTTGCATGGTCGGCCAGTAGTAGCCTGCTCGAAGGGCTTTTCGTGCGAGCGATCGTCCGCCGAGGTGTTGAGCGTTAATTCCCCGGTGTATCTCTCCAAGTATGTCGGGGACTTTCTCTTCCTCGACGCATTTGAGTAGTGGGATGGAGAATCCTCTCCGGTAGAGTTTGCCTTCGAGGAGTACGTACGAGCATGCGCGTCGTTTGACAGTGGTCGCCTCTTTCGGGTCAGCCGGGAGTTCGTCTCGTGTGAGGTAATTGTAGATGGGTGTCATCCAACAGTGGGCATCTCCAATAGCGTTGACCTCGAGTGGAGGCGGTAGTTTGTTGATGCTGGGCCGAGGGAGGATTTCTTGGATTACTGATTTATTCCCACCCTTTTTCCTCGTGCTGGCTAGTTTGGAGAGAACGCCTGCCCGTGTGTTGTGCTCGCGGGGTATGTGTTGAACTTCCCATTTTTCAAATCTATCAAGTTTTTCTTTGACGAGGGACAAGTACTCGAGGAGGTTGTCGTTCTTGGTTTGGTATTCTCCTCGCACTTGTGAGGCCACGAGCTGGGAGTCGGTGGATATTTTTACCTCTTTTGCTCCTAGGTCCTCGGCTAACCTCAGGCCTGCGAGGAAGGCTTCGTATTCGGCTTGGTTGTTTGATGTTGGGAACGCTAGCGCTAATGATACCTCTATCAGGATCCCTTCTTCATTTTCGAGGATGATCCCGGCCCCGCTGCCTGATGTGCTAGAGGCGCCATCGACGAAGATCGTCCATTTGTGGGCGCTTTCTGCTGGAGTCGGGCAGTGGGTCATCTCCGCGACGAAGTCGGCCAGTGCCTGAGCTTTCAAGGCTTTTCTACTTTCGTATTGTATGTCGAATTCGGAGAGTTCTAGTGACCACTTGAGCATCCTCCCGGCCATATCCGGGCGCCCGAGCAGCTGTTTGATTGGCTGGTCGGTCCTCACCTTTATCGTGTGTGCGAGGAAGTAATATCGTAGTCTCCTCGCTGTGTTGATGAGGGCCAGGGCGACCTTTTCGATTTGCTGATATCGGAGCTCGGGACCTTGGAGTGCTTTACTCGTAAAATAGATGGGTTTTTGTCCTTCGTCGGTTTCTCTTATTAGAACGGCGCTGACGGCCTCGGTTGCCACGGATAGGTATAAGTATAGGGTTTCCTTTTCTGATGGCCGTGATAAGACCGGGGGTTGGGACAGAACCTTCTTTAGATGGAGTAGCGCTTGCTCGCATTCATCGGTCCAGTCGAAGGTAGCCTCTTTGCGAAGGAGTCTGAAGAATGGCAACGCGTGCTGGGCGGACTTGGCGATGAAACGGGAGAGTGAGGCGAGCACTCCATTGAGTGACTGGATCGATTTTTTGGTTTTCGGGGTCGGAAACTCCGAGAATGCCCGGCATTTGTCGGGGTTGGCCTCGATCCCTCTTTCGGTGAGATAGAAACCGAGGAACTTGCCTGCCCGGACTCCGAACGTGCATTTCTCGGGGTTGAACCTCATTTTACACTGTCTCGCCTGCTCGAATACCTTCGTAAGGTGTCGAGCATGGGTTATCTCCTCGTGTGATTTGACGATCATGTCGTCCATGTACACTTCGAGCATGTCCCCTATTTCGTCCTTGAAGACTTTGTTCATCATGCGTTGGTATGTAGCGCCAGCGTTCTTGAGCCCGAACGGCATCACGTTGTAATAGTAATTGCCCGTTGGGGTCATGAACGCTGTGTGTTTCTTGTCTGCGGGCGACATAGGGATCTGGTTGTATCCACTATATGCGTCCATGAAGGACAAGAGTTTAAAACCTGCAGAGTTGTCAACGAGCGAGTCTATATTAGGGAGGGGGAAAGCATCTTTCGGGCAAGCCCTATTAAGATCAGTATAATCAACACACATACGCCATTTTCCATTATTTTTCTTAACGAGGACTACATTAGAGAGCCAGGTTGTGTACTGGGCTTCAGAAATAAAATTTGCCTCTAAGAGGTCTTTTACAGCTCGCTCGGCAGCCTCTGCCTTTTCGGGCGATTGCTTGCGTCTACGCTGTGCTATGGGCTTGGCTGCCCGGTCTACAGCTAGCTTATGACACGCGATCTCGGGGTCCAGCCCGGGCATTTCTGCAGCATTCCACGCGAAGAGGTCGGAGTTCTCTTTGAGGCATGCTACCAGCTCTTCTCTTGTTTCCTCGGGTAGTCCCTTACCTATCTTCACCGTCCTTTCCGGATCGTCCCCAAGAGGAATGAGTTCGAACTCCCCGTCGGGGATTGGTCGGACCGGGTGTTCGAGAGAGCGTTCCTTGGGGAACCTTCCCTCTTCGGTCTCGTCCAGCCCGATGCGACAGTCGAGGTCGATGGCGTTGACTCCTCGGGCAGGATCCTCGGTCTTGAGTTTTTTGTTGTTGCAGTTGCTCTTCGTGCTGACTACGGCCTGTCCTCTTACTGCGGCGTCGTAGCATCGTCGGGCTGCTTCGATGTCACCATGGATGGTGACCACACGTCCCAATTTGGTGTAGTATTTCATCTTCAGGTGGACGGTGGATGGGACCGCGGTGAGTTCGGCCAGTGTCGGGCGTCCAAAGATGCAATTGTAGAGAGACGGACAGTCTACGACCAGGAATTGGGTTTTGACTTCCCTGGCCGTTTCTTGTTCGCCGAAGGTGACGAGGAGTTCAACATATCCCCACGGTCTGGTTGTTGCTCCGTTGAATCCTTGGAGATCTGATCCGACGTAGGGGGCTAAGTTGGTCTTGTCTAGCTTCAGAGTCTTGAAGAGGTGGACGTACATGATATCCACTGAGCTGCCTTGGTCGACCAGGATGCGTCGTACGTCGAATTGGGCCATCTTTGCCCTTATCAATAGTGGGATGCCCGAGTTCGGGGATCCGCCCGGGAGCTCCTCCAGGAAGAAGGATATCGGGTTGGATTTTCCCCGGTATTTTGTCAATGTCGCTTTCTGCTCGGGGGCAGTCAGTAGGAGTTCGTCGAACTTACGTTTGACGGAGAGGGCCGCGGATTCCCCGTTAGTTCCTCCTCCTGATATCACCAGTGTGGTAGGGAAGTCTTCCCAGGGGCTGAGTGCAGTGATCTTGCCCTCGGGCAATGGTTCGGGGAGGAAGAAATCTTCCGGTCGTGACACGCAGAGGGCCACTTGATGGGGAGAGTTGCCAGGGGGTGTGTCTTCCCGGGGTCTCTTCTTCTCTGGCTCGTCGTGTCTGGGAGCTTCGTTCTTCCTCGTATACTGCTTCAGGTGCCCCTCTTGGATTAAAATTTCTATCGCATCCTTCAGGTGGACGCAGTCTTCGGTCACGTGCCCGTGACTTCTGTGGAACCGGCAGTACTTTGATTTGTCGGTGTGGGGCTTTGGTGCAGACGGTTTTGGGAACCTGACCCTGCCCTGCTTAAATTCAGAGTTGATACATTCTGCGAGGATGCGCTCTCGAGGAGCCGTCAGTAAGGTGTACTCGCTATATCTGCCCGCGGGGCCTCTTCCTTCCCGGAGCTCGCGAGGTCTTTCTTCTCTTCGTTTGTCTCCGTTGCGACGGGAAATGCTCGTGTCCTCGCGTTTTGAGTGCTCGGTCTCCCCAGCGTTACGTCCGCTGCGGGCATTGTGTGCCACCTGCTTTTCCTCGTATCTGATGTAGGCTTGGGCTTTATGCAGGAGCTCGTTTAAGGTGCGGGGAGGCTCGATCCCTACGGCTCTGCTAAGTTCACTGCCGGGCAAGAGACCTCTCTCGAGGAGATACTTCTTCATGTGCTCGGTGGTATCTACCTCGACAGCTTCCTGGTTGAATCGCTCGATGTATGAGCGCAGTGTTTCATTCTTCTTCTGCACTATGGCTTCAAGGGTCGCCTCCGTCTTGGGGTGACGACGGGAAGCTGTAAAGTGCCTGGTGAACATGGACCTCATGACTCTCCATGACGTGATGGACTCAGGGGCCAAGCTTTTGTACCAAGCCATGGCCCCTTTCCTGAGGGTCGTTGAGAACAGTCGGCATTTGAGGTGCCCGGTTATATCATTGCGGTAGTCGAGCATCGCGTTGACGTTGTCGACGTGATCGTCGGGATCTGTAGTCCCGTCGTACACAGCTAGATTTGGTGGTTTCTCCATGCCTTTGGGGAGCGGGGCTTCCATTATTGCCCGAGATAGGGGGCAATGCGAATCTTCCTCGTCGCTCCTTAAGGGAGACAGTTCGTTGTTGTCGGGGCTGTGCCCGCGCCTTGGTGATGTTCTCGCTCGACCACCGTCACGACGGGCGCGTGCCCTGCTGGCGTGGGGTTCGGGAGAGCGACGTCCTCGCTTCTTCGTTGGCTCCGAACGTTGTTGTATCCTACTCACCGGCTGGGGCCGGGCCTCTTGTCGTTCGGCTTCGAGGGCCATGATTCGTTCGTGCTGCTGGTGGAGCATAGAACCGGCCTGATTGAGGGCATTCACCATGGCAATCATTACGGCGTCTCCTTCAACGGGAACGGGAATGGGATGAAATGTCTCTGCCCCTAAATTGTGGGCGTGAGAGGCATCTCCGTTGTTTTGGGGCTCTGGAGACGGGGTGGATGGATGACCGTCCCGAACGTCCGCTTCATGGGATGGCGGGCCGTCGTCCATATTGTAGTTGACGAGGGGACGGCTGTGATCGCTATGTTGTTCTCCGGCCATGTTGGAAGGACAGAAACAAATGAGCTTTTGATCCTCGTTTGATGAAGATGGGGATAGCTAGTTCCCACAGACGGCGCCACTGATCTCACCTGATCAGGAGGGCCTTCCAAGGTCTTGGTGAATGGGCCGGAGAATGAAGTGAGAGGGGGGTGTACCTGCAAGGTGCTCCAACGCTTAAGTCAGAAAAGGTACAGAATGAGGTTATCAGAGTGTGAGTTAGAATACCTGCCCCTTTGCCATGAAAGGGGTATTTATATTGAGCCCCCAGCGCTGGGCCAAGGCTCCTAATGGGCTGGATTAGCTAGGCCCAAGGAGGAGCTGCCAGGGGACGCGTAAGAAGCGTTAAGACCTAGACCAAGGTCTGCCCCCTGGTCCAACTGCCCCTATCCCTAAGGAGACAATATAGGGGAGTTGGGTGACGTGGTGAGTGAGATGCCGTTATGGCTCTGCCCGACACAACTTAGGTGTCCGCGACGTGGGTTGACGATGAGTGGACGGAGATCATATGAGGAGGACCCGCTCGTTGTCCGACACGTATTTAAGGGGCCGGGGAGACATTCTTCGGGCGGACGGTCGTTCACCTGACGTGTCCTCGTGGTCGCTTGGACACGGTCGTTTGGACGTGGGCTTGGCGAGCATTGGGCCGTGCCGTGCCTAGTGTCATGGCCCAGTCCAGAACAATATCAAAACATAACATCAATACATAAAGACACTTCAAGACATCACAAAGATACCATATCAAAGCATACTCCAAGGTTAAGATAGATAATAGTCAAAGTCAAACCATAGTCAAGCTCCTAAAGGCTAATGAACTTCAAGCAAGTATAGATAAAATAGAATCATGGGAAAATGGTATAAAAACAAATAAGTCAAAAATATATGGCACATTGAACTTCACATGTAAGTCACTCAAACATCAAGAATGAATCATACAAGCCATGCCTCAAGATAGGCCAAAAAATGAGCAATCAATCATACAAGTTCAAAGAAGCTTAAGCAAGAAATAAACAAACAAAGCATGCACATGATATTAAGGAATGTGATACTCGTGCAATAAGTTAAATTAAGATGAGATCTAGGAGTAACAAAAGAAGTCAACCAAACTTCACACAAAAATCAAGGTCAAGTAACTTGATAAACAAATAAAGATATCATCCTAGAAAAGAAATCCTTTATCAAACCAAAGTAAAAGGCAATGTAAAATAAAATTGAGACATAAAGAAATGGGATGAGTGTAACATTGAAATACACAAGGATGGATCCCAAACTCCTAAGAGTTTCACCATCCACCAAACTCAAAGCTAGATTAAGGAAAAGAGGAATGTAGCTCCTAATGTGTCATCATGATGAATGGCAATAGGATACCTTTCAAAGAATAATAAAAGCAAGTTACAAAGACACCAAGGCCAGGGAAATCACAAATATAGACAAGATGGATCAAATTCAATTAGTCCCAAAGTACTCAAGTTGGAATGCACAACACACAATCTAAACTATGATCTAAAAAGTAAGCAAATGAGATTCAAGACAATCAAACAAAGAAACAATAATTTGGGAAATAAAAGGTTCACATGGATGAATTTAAGACCTCTAAATGATGATGATGAGGTCAATGAGAGAATGAGAGAGAGATGCTACATGGTTGCACAAGTGCATTCCAAAATATTCAACTATATGCAAAATGTATTACAAAGAAATAAGCTTGCTTGTATAATTCAAGAAAAATGTTTAAAAGCAAAGAAAAATTATGAAAATTTATACATAGCAAGGTGGAACCCTAAACTTGAAATGTCCCAAAGATATATTCAAAACTATATGCCCAAGTGTTCAAACAAAAACAACATTCAAGCAAAGCATCACTAGTGGATCAAACCAACTCAAATTCCAAAATAAGACTCAAAAATATCTTAAAATTATTAAACTTTATGTCAAATGAAAACCCAAATTCCCTATGTACATGTGTCTAAAAGTATACCAAATATTGGGTCAAAAATTAAATGGGAAAATCAAAAACCAAACCCTAATACACAACTTGAATTAATTAATCCTACTTAAATACAATAATTGAAATAAATATTCAAAATAAATTGAAAATTGAAAATAAAAATATGGAAAAATAAATAAAACTCAAAATAATAACTATGAATTAATTTGGAATTTTTGACATAAGGGGAGTAATTTAAATAAATTAGGAAAAGACAAAATAAAATAAACAAGTGGAAAAGGCCAGGGGTTGCATAAGTAAAAAGAAATGAACTAGTTTCTAATTAAACACGCTCATGGGCCCAAGACAAGGGGGTGGGAAGAGCGAAGCTTTTGGGCCCAGAAACCAAACCAAACCCAAAGCCAGGTTTTTGTAGCGTGACATCTCAAAAACAATTGGAATATACAAAAATCATGTGAACATGAGCTCAACCGGTCATGTTTCACTTAAATCGCTAGTGGATAAAACAAAGCCCCAACCAATCAGAACCTGCCAGCGAGTCGTCTCCTACCTCAAGCCATGCACATATAAACCCTAATCTCAATTCTAAAGGGTTCATTTCCAGTCTAAATATCTCCTTCCACGATGCATGAAAATGAATGAAATAAAAAAAAACAAAATAGAGACTTGTGACTTAGAGAGAGGAGAACGAGATCCATGTTAAGGTCAACTTGATATGGAGTCTTAATCATATAGAACAAAGACCAAGAAAATAGTTGTTCATTAACACCAAACTTGCCAAAAATAGTAAGTTTAAAAAAAACTAAATCCAAATTAAGCAACTTTCCATAATTCTTGATTTTTATGAATCTCTTGACTTTTCTTGATCAAATTTCACACATAGACCAATTTTGACTTGAGGAACACAATATTGACCAAAAAATTCAAAAGTTGACTTTTTAACCTACCCGGTTGACTTTTCCCCAATTGAATCAAACAAATAATCATCTGAACAATTGAACCTCTTATGAATGGAATTAATGGCCAATCTTCTACTCATAGACACTTAGGGACACATAGAATACCATGGAATCAAGTTTTGCTCAAAAAGTCAGAAATAAACTGACTTTATCGTAAACCCTAATTTTAGTTAAAAAATGACAAGATATGAGTGCACATCTTCAAAACCTTGATTCTTCTAGGGAAAGTGGAAAAAACTTTGGAACAAAGATGTCTTGTATGATAATAGGATGAAGATGATCCAAGATTGGTCCATGAATATGCCACATACTGATATAATCAATATTTCTAGCTCAGGGATCAAGAGATAGGAGAGTGTGATCCACTTCCGTTCTCTTGCAATTCTCATTCAAATGATGAAGTAATGGGTCATTTGAGATGTCCTAGGGTATGAGGAAACCCTTGTAGCTTGAATGATAAAGAGGTTAAGGGTATCCCACCCTCCTTGCACTGATTGTCACTTTTCTTCCTTCCAAAGCTTGAAGAAAGTCCCAAGAGGGATGCCTTGATCTCATAACCATAAAACCAATGATATGCATGAATGTATGTGATGATAAAACATAAGCCAACTATGGTAACAAAGAAGAGGGTAAATTTTAGGGTAAAACAACTACAATGTTACCAACACGAACAACATCAACCATAAGAAGCAGAATCAAATAGATAATAGTGGAAATCAACAAAAAGACAAAGGCAGCCACTGGATTTACTAAGAGGACAGAAATATCAACATGCAAATTGACGAGAAAAAGTGCTCCAACAACAACGTTCATCTCCATCATGCTCGGAAGACGAATCATCAGATCATGGGGATTAATGAGAAAACGCAAATAGGTCATAACAATGATATACACAACGATAATTGCAAGTTGGTTAAGTTCAACGAAAGTAACAATCAAATGGTAGAAACAACTAACCTGACCAACAATCGGAAGGAAAAGAACTTCATTAAGGGTTGGAATCCTCTTTAATCGGGGTGAATCAAGTGCAGCGTTGACGCTTGTCTCGACACCAAAGGGAAATGGGAATTGGGAATTTTCTTCTGAAACAATCTTGGAGAAACCATGGCAGTTGGAACCATTTAGATGAGTGGGGATGATAATATGATGGTTGCAGAAGTTATGGCGCTCAACAAAGGCTTGGATTTAACGAATGATTGTTGCTTCATAGAAGTTATTTTCGAAACTAATAACGATGGAGTTGTCATATTGCCAAACTTAGAAGAAAAAGATAACAAAGGTAAGTGTTATCATCAAAAGCATTAGGAAGAAGATAAAGGGTTTTTGAAAGTTTAGGGTTTTGTTCTCTTGGAGAAACTCAAACCGCGCAACTCATACCCTAGAAAAGTTTAGCAAGAATCGGGTCTGAGTTGACGAAACCCTCGACTGCATAAAGGCCCAAACTATAATTAATATGAGACCATGTAATTGTCCCATCATTTAATAAAAGTAACAATAGTAATAATAACAAAATATCTTAATATAAATTAAATATTAATAATATCATAGAATATTTAAGTTATTTTTTCTAATTTTAGACACCACCTAAAATTCATTCAATAAATTTTTATTTTATTTTTCTATCAAAGGATATTTAAGTTATTTTTTTAATTTTAAACACCACATCAAATTCATTCAATAAAAAAATATTACTTTTTCTATGAAATCTAGAAAGATATCTTTATTTGACATGCTCTAAAGTCTATGTGTTACTATTAAAATCTATATAATAAAATACCCGATTAATTTGATACTATAACTAGCTACTCCATATGTTTTATACGAATATTTATCTGATCATATCATACTCAACAGCATATATTCGGTGGCTTGCCGAATTGGTTTTCTTTCGTATCTCTAAACATGAAATTAGTAACAAAATCTGATGTCAACTTTGTTTTAGATTTGTTCATGGTTGTAGACAACCAAACTAATGAAGCAAAGTATAAAATCTTTAGAATACGCAAGCTAATAGTAGTTCGGGAAAGACGCTAGTAATTCTTCTATTGAAGAATAAACACTGGTCACATCACTTTCTCATTCTCACACAGCCCCTCCCTCGGTTTATGTGACACCACATCACAGTTCTTTTCACTATTCACATTCACTTTTTTACCAGAGATAGGTCCAATGATTTCACGTGTAACTTTATCGTCTTCCTTTTCTTTTTCCAAACCAAAATTTGCAAAAAAAATTATCCTAATAAGGATAAGAGAAGTAGAGTATAGTTAAACGGTTTGAGCTTATATTAGCAAACATATTCTTAATAAGTTTGATAATAAAACAAGTAAGTGAATTGTTTAAACCAGAAAAAAGCAATGACACTTCTTCCCATCATATGATGGATGCATTATCAACCTTTTTTCTTGATGCAAACCAAACAAGTGAGTTTGGAATGTAATAATAATAACAAGGAAAGAAAGGAAAAAGTTTTTCATGATTAACTTTTCCTTTTCGAAAAAGTGTTGTACCGTTCCGTTCTAAACTACGCTAGTGATTTTGCTGTTTCCATGCAAAATAAATGATAATTACATTATCACCCTTGGTGGGCCTCACATTCCCTTGAAAGCGCGTGAGTTTAAAGAATTGAAAAGCGATTAAATTGACGGTCCAAAAAGCGCTGCATAGCAGACAAACGTAGACACAACGTTACACTTACACAAAAACCCGAACCTCTTTTCTCGTTACTTGTCTCCGTTTCATAAATATAAAATATCTCCCACCATTGTTTAAAAAACTTCTTTCATAAGAGTATATTTCAATTTTCTAACTACACTAATTATTTATTTATAAATATATTTTAAATTTATATTACATTTTTTATGTCCAACTTACAATAAATATTATGTCATTCGTTTTATTATATGTCATTTTGTTACATTATTGTCATTAGAAAAAGTAAATATTTTTCTTGAAAGATGAAAATTATGTATTGTTTTATAAAATTATTTTTTTAAATATTAATATAGAAAATATCATTAAAAGAAGAGATAGTAATAATATTATTAATTATTTATTGATATTTTTAAATAATTATTTAATTTAATTTTCACAAAATGACATATAAACACAGAAACAATTAGACAATAATAAAAAATACAAATGAATTGAATCTATAATTAATATAAAGAGGATACAAGAGTTTGAGCTTACCTATTTTTCTTTCAAAATCGCTCCTTAAATAATTTCTTAACTTTTTCTACTAAAATTACCTCATAAATGAATAGCTTCTCAAACATTTCAAATAAAAAAACTGAAATAATGATTAATTTCTTGTGAGAATTTAGATTGAACTTTATTCCCGACAAGGATATCTTCTTGATTCGATAAAGGTTTAATATGTAGTTGAAGTCTGTTCACATGTTGATCATGCATGTTGTAGTCGAAGTATGTTCAAGCATGCATTAGTCGAAATGATAGAATTGTTAGCATGTCAATTTGAGTTTTTTGTTTAAGGTCAAATGTTAAGTTAGCTTGTAGCCTAAGTTAGATTAGAAGTATATAAATAGACTAGTTCTCCTAGATTGTTAAGAGAGGTTAATTGTTATTCACTTTTAATCTTTGAACCCTTATTGAGTAAGTGAATAGTAAAACAGTTATAACCAATCCTGATTTTCTTCTTTTTCCTTCTTCTATCTCTTTCGTAAAATCTAATAAGGTTTCTTTTGTTTATTCAAGAAACTTAATCTTTCTCATATTTTGATTTATTCTTGACGACATCAATTCACAACAAACTAGTACGGTGAGCATGGAGAAAAATATGTTGTCAACAAATAATGAGATTGAAAAATTCACCGGTGTAAATGATTTCCGTTTGTGGCACTTGAAGATGCAAGTCCTACTAATTTAGCAGGATTTATTAGAAGCATTGAAAGGATCAGAGAAGTCGGATGATATCTTATCGGAGAAGAAGAAGATGACAATGATCGCGAAAACTCACATTGTCATTATATTGAGCCTTGGTGATAAGGTTCTCCGACAAATTTCGAAGGAGAAAACTGTAGTTGGTGTGTGGACGAAACTCAAAGGTTTGTACGTGACGAAATCGTTGGTCAATCGTCTCTACCTGAAGCAAGTTTTGTATTCATTTAAGATGAGTGAAGACAAAGTCTTGGCTGAGTAACTGGATATGTTCAACAAGTTGATTTTTGATCTTGAGAATATTAAGGTCAAGGTTGATGATGAAGATCAAGCGTTGCTGCTATTGTGGTGGAGCATGTGGTGATGAAAGCAAAGTCAAAATTGAGGGATTTGTCGACTCTGATTATGCAGGTTGTATGGATTCTAGAAAATCTATTTTTTGGATATGTGTTCACTATGTTTGGCATAACAATCAATTAGAAAGCAACACTTCAGAAGTTGGTTGCCTTATCAACCACTGAAGCGGAGTATATTCCCCTCACTAAAGCTATGAAAGAAGCATTGTGGCTTGAAGGTTTTGCTAAGGATCTGAAACTTTAAGGTCAAGTTATCACTGTTAAATGTGATAGTCAAAGTGTAATACACTTGTCGAAAAATTCAACCTATCATGAGCAAACCAAACACATCGACATGAGGTTGCATTTTGTCATAGAGATAATCGAGTGTGGAGAAGTTCAAGTACTGAAGGTTTCAACTAATAACAATGTTGCTGATATGATCACCAAAACATTGTCAAACTGCAAGTTTTTCCACTGTATGTAGTTGATAAAGTTGCATGAAGAAAGCTAGTTTGTTCCCTTGGTGTTGTAGAGTTTGTTCCAATGTGGAGATTTGTGAGAATTTGGGTCGACTTTAGTCTCGACAAGAGTAGCTTTTTGGTTCGATAAAAGTTTAGCATGTAGTCGAAGTCTGTTCACATGTTGATCATGCATATGTTGTAGTCAAAGTATGCTCAAACATGCAGTAGTCGAAATGCTAGAATTGTTATCATGTCGAATTGAGCCTTTTGTTTAAGCTCGGTTGTTTAAGTTAGCTTGTAGCCTAAGTTATCTTAATAGTCTATAAATATACTAGTTCTCTCAAGTTATTGAGAGATGTTAATTATTGTTATTCATCTGTAATCTTTAAACCCTTATTGAATAAGTGAATAGTAAAACAATTATAATCAATCTTGATTTTCTTCTTCTTCCTTCTTTTCTCTCTTTCGTAAAACCTAATAGAGTTTCTTGTGTTTGTTTAAGAAACTCAATATTTCTCATATTTTGTTTTTTTTTCTTGACGACGTCAATTCAAAACACTTCTCAACATAATTTCTCACAATTTATACAATTTTTTTCCTCATTTATAAAATTTATTCACTAAATTTATTACACTAATAACTTAAATTTAAATTAAAACTAATAAAAAATATTTGTTTATATTTTTTACGCGAGTGCTCATTAAAAAAAAGCTGATAAAGTTTGAATGCTAGTTTGTAATAACAATTTTATTGCTGGTATCAACTTTGTTAGTTCTCATGACTTAGTCAACAAACTCTTTTATTTTAAAATATAAACTAATACGAACAAAGTTAAACACCATCAATAATTATAATTGAGGAGGGTGCGATAGATTTTGTTCAGATAAATAAGTGTAAGTTATTAATTTAAAAATTAATTTATAATAATATTTATTTATATTTATTATTAATGCAAATAAATTTTAATCTTTATAAATCAATAATTTAAAAAATATTATAATTTATTGACTGTGTAATTTTTTTAATGCTAATAATGCATATTAATTTCATTTTTCACGCATTCTCATCTTTTTATTTTATATACTATCTAACATTACGAACATTTCCTAAAATTATTACTCAGTATATTCATTTCTATAGTAAATTTGGTTTTATTTACTAAATTGCTTTTATTTATGATATTAGTAGAGCAGTTAGATTAATAAAAGTACAGTAAATAAATATACTATTAAAAGAAAAATGTAGTTAATTCTTTATACTTATGGAATGGAGACAACAAACTAGAAAAAAAGTTGGAGTTTTTGTGTAACGTGGCTTGTGCTAGCATAAACGATGGTTAGAAACTTGAACCTCTCTCATGTTAGTCATAGTGTAGGTCTTAAAGAGAATACACGTGGAGAGTTTTTTTTAATAAGGCTCAAATGTATTTTAAAAAAATAGATACATAAAAAAGAGGATGGCCGAATCAAAACTCTCTCAAAAAAATCTAAGTCTATTTTTTATACCGTCTCTTCTAATGTTTAGAAGAATACATTGAATTAAATTGAGGGAATTCGATGTGAGGTCTAAATTAATAAATAAGTCTGCATAACTATTACCCTCTCGATAAATATGAGATAACAAAAACGAAATGGAGGAGATATACAATCTACAAGCCTCCCATCCGCGCTTAAGTTGTCAAGGAACACGAGCAGCTACACCAAATTTTTTTACCACCAAAAGAGAATCTGATTCAAACTAGAGATTTTTCCAGTTGAGTTGAGAGGCAATTTCAATGGCTTTAAGAACAACAAAAAACTCGACAAAAAAAGATGAAGACCAGGGTAAAGGCTCATAGAACCAAACAATGATATGGAGTTTGAAGAAATGTCAATGGAAGTTCGAACAACAAACTCGGATATGGAGTTTGAAGAAGAAAGTATTAATCTTTTGTCAGTGATACTGATTTGAGACCTGATCTGAGCAGTGATGAAGTCCATAGACAATCTTATGTTTTTGAACCTATCAGAATTTCTAGCAAGCCATATAGCATTAATGAGATAGATGCAAGTTGAGTTAAATATAAGAGTTTCATGCTTAGATTTGTTCATATCACCAATAAGCCATAAATCTTCCAAGGAGGAAAAATGGATAGGAGTTTGAAGGACCAAGTTGAGTCAACACCACAACTTTATAGCAAAAGGAAAATCAAAGAAAGATGAAAAGTGGTTTCGGAGTTAGACTCACAAAGAGAGCATATAGAGGAGCATGTCATCATTAGAAACTTTGATAGGAATTAATCTCCATATGAATAGAGATTCGGAAAGAGGGATATTAATAGACCAAATAGTCTTTGCCTAGTTCAAGCTAAAGAGGTAGAATCCTTAAAAAGGTAAGCATCTTCCAAACTTAAGGCACCTGGGATAGAATGCTTCCAGACAATTTGATCATCCAGATTCCTAGAAGGAGGCCTAATGGTTGTCATATTGAGGCAACCCTCAGGAAAAAAAGTGGGCCAATCAGGAGGAAAGGACTCCTCATTATTAATAATGAAGTCAACAAGATTAGCGTCAATTGCTCATGAGGTAAGCATGCCAGAGTCAACAAAAGATAAAAGGGGGTCGTCGCACCAACTATCATTCCAAAAAGAAATGGAAGAACAAATCCCAGGGAGCCAAACTGAATTGGAAGATATCATATTCAACTCTGCTTTGATGTTGAACCAGAGGGAAGAAAAAATGTGATGCCTAATATAACCAAATAGTCTTTTTACTCTTTGCATTAACAATCTAGCTCAAGGTTTAGTGCTAGTCAACATATCCAAACAAAACTTCAAATTATTGGCCTCATTTAAGCAAATGAGAGATTTGGGACCAAGGCCCCCATGAGGAATAGGCTTGGAAAGGATCTTCCATGACACACTCACCAGTTTCCTCTTATTAATGTCATCACTCCAAATGCAATTCCTAATAGTTTTTTCAAGAGTTTTGAGAGTAACAATAGGCCAGGCATAAACAGTTATAGAGTTAATAAGCATAGCTTGAATCATAAATTTAACTAGGCAAACTCTCTCAGCTATAGATAAAAGAGAACCTTTCCAAGATGAGCTTAGCTAGGATTTTATCAATAATAGGTTGCAAATGAGAAGCTTTCACTTTACCTTTAAAAATGGGTACGCCTAATGATATTGCCAAACCACAAGTTCACGGTAACGTAAAGTAGTATAAAAAGACCGAACCCACATGGAGATGTAATGAGTACCGAATTTATATTCTGACATTGTTTAGCTAAAGTGATCGCAATAGTGGTTTGATTGGTGCAAAGTGAAATGAAATTTACCAAATGATAAAAATAGGACGCGGGGTTTATGATTGTTTATCTAGACTCATCCCAATGATTATCCATGTTTGATTACGATAGTATCTAAGCATTTTTATAGAAAAGTAGATAAAAGTTTGCGTCACTCACTTTTGTGGTGGACACAACTAGACGTATTTATGGCATAACTAAATGATTCAACCAAGAGTAAAAATGCCTTATCACACGACATCGAACTTGGTTGTTTCTTAAATGTGTGTGTGTGTGTGTGTGTGTGTGTGTGTGTGTGTGTGTGTGTGAGAGTGAGTGAGTGTGTGAGAGAGAGAGAGAGAGAGAGAGAGAGAGAGAGAGAGAGTCGCCTTGTCACGGAAAGCGCCTCACTTACTCTATCATTTAGTAATCGGTGGTCAGACATAGATCCATATCCTTTTAGACTATGATCATGTGTATGTTGCCTTTGCTTTCGCAGTCGACATAAACATGTTTTTGGAACTCGGATTCTAAAATAAAAAGGGCTTAAGATTCTCGTCATTCATATTGGATGAATCAATTAGGGGTTGTCATGAGATAGACTCCCACAACCGCTTATCCTTGTAGGATTACTCACACATGGTAAGGTAAACTATAATCAAACAGTAACAAAGCATAACATATGAGTAACTAAAGCAATATATATATATATATATATATATATATATATATATATATATATATATATATATAACCTGAATTTGAAGGCAAGCTTTATTAAACAAGAAAAACTAAATAAGTACAACAGTGCAAAGCAATACAGAATGAGAGCAAGAATTAGAAATTACAACTAGAAGCAAGTTATAAAGATATGTGGTAAGTGGTGTAAGATAGGTGGTAATTTACTTGAAGCTCAAGTGTGTATTTATACTAAAATCAACCATAAATCACCACTAGTTTCCAATTATTTCATCTGAAGTCTTAGTTACCAACTTACATAAAGCCTGGAGAGGTTATAGATGTCAAAAGTCACAAAAACGCTCAAAAACCACTCAAATTTGTAACTGCCTGGGAAACTGACACGACCAGTGTCAGGGGACACGACTAACTCATAAAATCGCATGAAATCATAAAAACAAGACAAAAGCACATAAAATTGAAGTTAAATGACAAAAACATACATGAAAATGGAAAGAAAACAAGCAATAAATACAATGCATTTACCACGTATCAAATACCCCCAAACTTGAATTGTTGCTCATCCTCAAGCAATAAGCTTGCTTATAAAAAATTAGGATCAAGTATTTTTAGTTCTTCCAAAGCTTTAAAATATGAAAAAACTGATACTCATATGTGGTTTGTTGTTACTGTTGGCTAATACCTAAGTTCCCTCATAATCACTAACACCAAAAGCATTACAAGAACACAAAATTGTAAAGCAGATACAATCAAAGTTTCCTATTTTGGTCACCTATCTAGCTATACTTCGGACTTAAGTCTTTTTTTTTCCTTTCATTTTGTTCGGTCAATCAAATTAAGGCAATTGGAATTATGATAATCATCGCATGCACAAGATCGATCGGTATTTTTTTTACACTAGATAAGCAATTACTTGCTTTATTTATTTGAAGATGAACTTACACACTTTTGTTTGTTTATTTTTGTTGATGTTGGGGTTCAACCGCCGTTGGGCTGAATAACCGGGTGAGGGTTACCCAACTTAGATGGTGCAATTGCTGCTTACCACTTTTTCTCATCTTTTTGGTGTTTATATTTTTTCTTTTTATCTCAATCAATCATACATACATGTGAATCAAAAATATGCTAAACTGTCAAAATAAACTAATCGAGAAATACTTCTTAGAATCCAAGTACTATGGTACAAAATACACACTAAACTCATAATCTACTCGGGAAACTAAGGGTGTTTGGATAATACCAATTTTATCAGTTTTCCTCGGGGCCCTAGACTTAGCCAATCATTACTTCAATCTTATACACTTTCTCAAATATTTTTCAAAATTAAAAGCTTTTTCAGAAAGAAAAAAAATTAACAGTTCAATTTTAACAATGAAGATTGCATTTATTCAAACAAACAAGAAATTAAAATGCAAAAATAAGGGAACCCCCCCCCAAAAAAAAAAAAAAAAACTTAAAGTGAACATGAATTGAGGGAATTAGTATAAATTATTAAAATAAGATAAATTAGGTTTTATTTAAGTAGAATAGAAAAATGAAATTACATAGGAATTTTGGTGGAATAAGGAGTAAGAAGAGAAGAGCGAAAATTCTAGCATAGAGAGTGAACGAGAAGAGCCTCCATAGCTAAAATCTTCAAAGTTTCAAGATTTTCTGCATGATTGAGGTAAGGGGAGGATTATTCTATATATTGGTGTCTAAGCATGGGGGATAATGGAGATTCCTTAACCTTTTCTCCTTTTCCTTTTTATTTTCATACCCATTTTTTTCAATTGATGTGGAATTGAACCTTGAGATGGTTTGTGAAAAAACTCTTTGGATTGTTATTTATAATTATGAGTTATGCCTTGTTAGTGATGTGAATTCGGTGAATCAATATGCTTAATTCATATTTTTGAGGTTCATGAATGTATGTGATGTTTTGATGAATATAATGATGATTTCGTGATTAATTGATGATTAATGATAATGATAATTGTAGCCTTATAAATTGAATATTGTATAGAGATGATTAGGTATTATCATTTATGTCTAAAATTGGATTTGGATAGGTCTAAGGGTGAATAAAATAGGTTTTAGAGTGAAATTCTCGTGAAAAAGTTGAAGAAATTGGGTATTTTTCGTCATTGGTACTGTGGTAATCAATTACCAGCATAAAAATTGAGTTTTTTTTTACTATTATGGGGTTGGTAGTCAATTACCACATATTGATAATCAATTACTATAGTCTAGCATGGAGAACTTTTATAGTGAAACTAAAAATGGTATAACTTGAGTTATGCAACTCGGATTGAGACACGGTCAAAAGTGTTGGAAAGCTAAGATAAAGATATTTCTTAGAGAAATAAATTCATTATGTTTATATGTGTTGATATTTTGATGAGTTGATATGTTTAGGTTTAAGGAGAACCAATGTTGATGTGTTAATGTGAGAATTTATTGATGTTAAGATAATTAGATTCGATGGAACCAATGACGTGGTCATTGATCCGCTGTCGCGCACGGGTCAAAACGAGTAATTAGAAAACTGTAGTTTAGCGGAAGCGACAACTCAAGTATCGTATCACAAGGATTCTTGAATTATTATTAACCTACTGAAATCGATTTGGGGGGGGGGGGGGGATTTATGGTTTAGGGATATATTAAGAAAACCAAGTAAATAAGTGATTAAAAATAAGCGACTATAAAATAAGTCAATCTACTATTTTCGGTTTTCGGCTAATCACTAGTTTTTACATACCAATTCTCTAAGCGACTTCGATCTTTTTTGAATTCAATATCAATTGATAAGCGTAATAGATATATGACAGATTGATCTTCCTATATTCCGAATTAAACAAACAGATTAATACAATCGTGAATTAAGCAAACACGATTACAAACGCAATTTAACGACAAAGCAACGTAAACGACGATTAACAGTTAGGAATGAAATCATACGAATTTTATCAAAACCATTCCATAAAATACAGATTAAGCAAATGAATTTTCATAGAATATAATTGAAAGAGAAACGAAATTAAATTGATAGAATAAAAACCTCAAAGCGCTGGAAACTCGGTTATAGTAGATCAACTATGGAAGATTAGTACCTCTTCATAATCGTACAGAGCAAAAATTTTATTGCGAATAATGTGTAATGTGCTACATTACCGCGACTTTTCCTTTTAAACAAAATAAGTATCGCATTTATAATTCAAACTGGGTCGGAAAACATAAACCTGACCCAAAAATGACCAAAAACAAATTATTTCCTAAAGTAAGAAACTTCAATGAATTATGTGAGACTCTTTCACTCTGAATCAGATTTTTGCTTCAATACGAAATTTATATCTCTTTCTCTTAGCTTTCCAATGCATATCAGAACTTGCAAAACAATATCCCGTAGCTCCATTTATGATCTGAACAGCGAACATGTATCAAATAACCGCTAAAACTGAAAACAGCAAACGAAAATAGATTAAAGGTAAACATGAACTTAAATCTAAAAACATAATAAAATAGTAAAATAAGCAAAACAAACTAGGGAAATGCCTAAGTACAGTTATAAAAGAATGTGTATCAAAATGCACTGATCAAATTCCCCCACACTTGAACTTTTGCACTCCGAGCAAAATTATAATTTCTAAACAAAAGGAAAAAAAACAGAGCATGCACTTCCAAAAGATTTTAAGATACAAGGTACAAGTAGAATTCTAAGTTTAAGCTTCAAGAATATGGTGTTAGTGAGCAACTTTTTGTGATATTCAAAGCAGATAGGAAAATAGATTACCAAAGAGTACATCAAAAGCAGTAAGATCCTCATAGAATAAAATTCACTCAACTTTCAAGTATTTGAATTAACTGTTTACACTCAAAGCACAAAATGAAATTTAGTATTATCGTAAGCTTGAAAAGACTCTAACATCTACAATTGAAATACATGCACACAAATATCAAAATGATTTTTATTTGGTTGTAACATGGCCAAGGTAAGGGTGAGATAAATCCTAAGGGGGTACTAGGCTAAAATTCAAATAGATAAAAGAGACTTGAAAGAAACTGCGGGAGTTGAATTTACAAAAGATTTCATTTAATTCAACAACTCTATAACAATTGTTTTCTCTTCTACTTTCTCTTTTTATTCTTTTTTTTTCTTTTTTAGAAGGAGTATGTATTGACATGTATTGACATCCTTCTATTTTTTTCATTCATTTTTTTTCTATTTTCTTTTTCTATTTTTCTTTTCTTTTTCTGCCAACTTCTAAAATATTACAAACATAATTATTCAACCCCACACAACTCCAAATAAGACTCTTTCAACCCTTTGAATAGGGTGATAACATTGTTTTTTACTTCTCGGATTGTAATGAGTTTTAAACAAAAAAAAAGATAATAGGCTCAAGGGAGTTTCAAACAAGGGATAAAATTATTTCAGGGTTGACTTTTTGGCTAACTGGCTAAAAAAATTGACTTTATTATATCAGTGTGCACAAGTAAACAACAACATCAACAAGAGTCAATTCAAGTTCTAGAGACTAACAAACATGAGTGAATCACACAAGAAAGAAAGAGATGGATTTTTATATGTTATCCATATAAGGCTCAAAGCTCACAAGGGTTAATGATCTACTGCTAAAGATGTACAATTTAGAGTTTAGTCATACCTATCATACTAAAAATGCACAACAAGTTTTTCACATCACACCATAAGACTTTAGTCAAGAGAACTAAGAAAAACACTCGTAATTGTAACTCAAAAACCAAAGGAAAAAGTATGAATTTTTTTTAATGTTAATCTAAGAGAAACAGAAAAAAACTGAAAATAAAATAAAGAAAATAAAACAAATAAATGGTTCTCTCCCCCACACTTAAAACATGCATTATCCTCAATGAAAGAATGCAACTATTAAATAAGAATTGAAGAAAATGAAAAGGTGTTCCCTGGTCAATTTTCAGAGTAGGTGGGATTTTCCAAGAAAAGCTCTTCTAAGGGTGCATCTTCAGGCACCGAACTTTCGTGGAATATCTTCAAGCGCTGCTCATTGACCTTAAAGATTTTGTCAGTACCTACACTTTTTATTTCTACTGCACCATGGGGGAAAACATTAGTAACAACAAAATGGCCAATCTACTTGGATTGAAGTTTCCCAGCCATAAGCTTAAGGCGGGAGTTAAATAGTAAAACCTGTTGGCCCATAGAGAATTCCTTAATAGAAATCATCTTATCATGGAAGTAATTAGTTTTCTATTTATAAATCCTATAGCTCTCATAAGCCTCTACCCTAAGTTCTTCAAGATATTGTAATTGGAGTTTTCTTTCAATACCTACTTTTTGCATCTCCAAATTACAACTTTTTACCGTCCAATAAGCAAGGTGTTCTATCTCTACAAGAAGGTGACATGCCTTACCAAAAACAAGTCAATAAGGAGACATCCTTATTGGTGTCTTGAAAGTTCTTCTTTGAGCTCAAAGTGCGTCTCCTAGACGACGGCTCCAGTCCTTCCTATTTGATTGCACCATTTTCTCTAAAACTTGTTTGATCTCCCTGTTTGAGATCTCAGCTTACCCATTAGTTTGTGGGTGATATGCGGTAGAGAGTATGTGCATAACTCCATACTTCTAGAGCAAAGCTTCCATGGTGCGGTTACAGAAATGAGTGCCTTGGTCACTTATGATAGCTTGGGGAATTCCAAACTTGTAAAAAATATTGGACCTGACAAAATCTGCAAAAACTCTAGAATCATTAGTCTAGTGGGGATAGCTTCCACCCACTTTGAAACATAATCAACAGCAAGCAAACTGTAGAGAAAACCAAATGATATAGGAAAGGAACCCATGAAGTCCATTCCCCATACATCAAATACCTCACATAAAAGCATAGGTTGCTGAGGCATTTCACTCTTACGAGTGATGGTTGTACTTGTTATTTGGCACTCTTTACAAGTTCGGTAGGTCTCATAGGCATCTTTAAAAATAGTGGGCCAATAGAAGCCTGAGTCTAAGACTTTTCTTGCAGTCCTTTGAGGATCAAAGTGCCCCCTACTTGAGAAGCATGAGAAAGATGCAAAATAGATTCAATCTCATAGTCGAGGACACATCTTCTAATTACCTTATCACTACCAAAATTCCAAAGATATGGATCGTCCCAAACATAATATTTGGCATCACTCTTGAGTTTATGAATTTGTGTCCTAGATGCACCTGTATGAAAAACACCAGCAACAAGATAATTAATAATATCAACAAACCAAGGAGTAACCCCATGCAAAAGTAAAAGTTGCTCATCAGGAAAGTCATCCTGAATGGGAAAAGGATCTTCATCCCTCTCTATCCTGCTCAAATGATCAGCCACCAAGTTCTTAGCTCCACTTTTATATTTAATCTCCATATTAAACTCTTGGAGAAACAACATCCACCGAATCAATCTCGGTTTTGCTTATGGCTTCTTCAACAAGTATTTTAAAGTTGCATGGTCAGTAAAAATAACAACCTTGGAACCTAGAAAATATGATCTGAATTTATCAAGAGCAAAAACAATAACTAGAAGTTCCTTTTCAGTGGTGGTGTAATTAGATTATGCAGAATATAAAGTCCTAGAAGCATAATAAATAACATGGGCAGCCCTATCAACTCTTTGTGTAAGGACCTCCCCAACAACATAGTTAGAAGCATCACACATAATCTTGAAGTGGAGGGTCCAATCAGGGGGGTGAATGATGGGAACGGAGGTCAATACTTTCTTCAAGAAGTCAAATGCTTTTTTACAATTGTCATCAAAATTTAAAGTGACGTCATTCTTCAACAAGTTTGATAGTGGAAGAGTTATCTTGCTAAAATCCTTGATGAAGCGCCTGTAAAAACTTGCATGACCAAGAAAAGAACGAATCTCACGAATGCAAGATGGGTAAGGCAGTGTAGAATTAACATCAACCTTAGCAGGGTCTACTAAAATTCCTTTTTCATAAATTATGTGACCCAGGACAATTCCATGTTCGACCATAAAATGGCATTTTTCATAATGTAAAACAAGGTCAGTTTCAATGCATCTCTCTAAAATCAAATTTAAACTCTTCAAACATGCATCAATGAAGAACCATAAATAGTGAAATCATCCATAAACACTTCCATGCAATTTTTAATAAAATCAGCAAAAATGCTAATCACGCATCTCTGAAACGTGCCAGGAGCATTGCAAAGACCAAAAGGCATCCTCCTGTAAGCAAATGTACTGAATGGGCATGTAAAAGTGATCTTTTCTTGATCTTCTGGTGCAATATGAATCTGAAAGTAACATGAAAAACCATCAAGAAAACAATAGTGTGATTTACCAGCTAGTTGTTCAAGCATTTGGTCAATGAATGGCAAAGGGAAGTGATCCTTTCTAGTATCCTGGTTCAATCTCCTGTAATCAATACACACTCTCCAACTATTCTTAACTCTAGTGGGAACAAGTTCATTTTTGACAATTATGAGTCTAGATTTGTTAGCTACAACCTGCATTGGGCTTACCCATTTATTGTCAGAGATAGGATAAATGATACCTGCTTCCAAGAGTTTGGTTACCTCTTTCTTCACAACATCGAGAATCAAACGATTAAGCCTCCTTTGGGACTGCCTCGTTATTTTAGAACCATCCTCAAGTAAAATCATGTGCATACACATTGAGGGACTAATGCCTGGGATGTCAGCCACTGTCCACCCAATCGTCTTTTTATGCTTCCTCAAAACCTGCAAAAGCTTATTTTCTTGATTGAAATCAAGGTTAGAAGAAATTATAACCGGGAGTTTTTCATTACTCTATAAATAAGAATATTTTGGATTTTTCAGGCAGTTGTTTCAGCTATAGGGAAGGTGGTTTCTCAATGGATGGGGTTCTTGGGGAAGCCGGGATGTCGAGAGCTTCAACTGTATAAACAACTTCATCGACAAGTTCACATGTAGGAAAAATGTTACCCTGCAAGGCATCATCAATCTCAGCACATACAACATAAAGGTTAGTGTCAGTACAATCATCACATGAGTAAACATCATCATAACCAGATAGAGATGGAAAATCAAATGAAAACAATTCAAACAAGTGTCATCAACCAACTCAAAGATCAATTCAACCAAATTCCATGGACATGGTTCCATCATCAACATCAATTTTTGTTTTCACCATTTTCATGAACGGTCTGCCCAAAATGATTGGTGATCTGCTTGAATTTGTTTCTCCATACATGTCGAAAATGTAAAAATCTACAAGAAAAATCAAGTCATTAACTTTAACAAGCACATCTTCCACTACTCTAATAGGGCGAGCATTGCTTTTGTTTTCCAGTTGAATGATTAAACATGTATGCTGCAAAGGACCAAGATCAGGGTTATTATAAACAGAAGTAGGCATAACATTAATGCTCGCTCCCAAATCAAGCATGCAATTTTCGAATTTACTATCCCTAATGGTACAGGGAATAACAAAAGTTCTTGGATCCTTGCACTTTTGGGGTATGGCCTGATTGAGGGATGAAACAATAGCTTTTTCAAGTGAATGTTTAGGATGGATAATGGCTGAAATGTTTCGTCCCAAATTGACTCTCTTATTTCTCTTCAACCTTCTCTTACTTGTACACAAGACTTCCAGAAATTTTGCATACTTTGGAACTTGCTTAATCATATCAAGAAGCGGAATGTTTACCGCCACTTTTCTGAACACATCTAAAATCTCTCTCTCTCTCTCTCTCTCTCTCTCTCTCTCTCTCTCTCTCTCTCTCTCTCTCTCTCTCTCTCTCTCTCTCTATCTATCTATCTATCTATCTATCTATCTATCTATCTATCTATCTATCTATCTATCTATCTATCTATCTATCTATCTATCTATCTATCTATCTATTTATCTATCTATCTATCTATCTATCTATCTATCTATCTATCTATCCATCCATCTATCTATCTATCTTTGTCTCCGTCATCAGTCCTTTTATTTTCAATATTCTATGTGGGAAAGGAACTGGTGGTACATACTCATTCTCATTTTCTTTTTCAGTTTCTACCACAATAGAGGGTCCAGTTTCTATCACAATAGAAGAAGGTTTAAGTGTTAACTCAAGAATTTTTTATTTTTTTCTGGGGCTGGTTCTATAACCTTTCTGGATCTCAAGGAAATTTCACTCACATTAGCATTAGGGCCTTTTGGATTCACAACTGTTTGGGCAGGAAGTTGGTTCGATCCTTGAGCTTATTGCATGGCTTTCATTGATATGGAAAGTTATCAATTTGTGTTTACAAAGTCTGAATACTAGAATTTGTTCGTTGCTGAAATTGGAGATTGTCCACATCCATTTGCTTGACAAGATCCTCTAATGAAGGTCCGAAAGGTGAAAAGGTGGAAACTGGGGGAGTGGTATATGGTTGTGGCAGGGGTATGACTAACTGTTGTTGGGTGGGTTGTTGGTTTCCATATTGAAGGTTTGGATGGTTCCTCCAATTGGGATGATATTTGTTGGTGGACATGTCAGAAATGTTGTACCCTTTCTGATTGTTGCTTTGGTTGAAAAAGTTAGTTGCATATGCTTGAGGCAACTCAATGACTGACTCATCTTGAAAAATATGACATGTGTCGGTTGGATGTTCAGTAGAAGTACAAATACCCCACAACTTTGTTGTTTGAGATTTACTTACTGCCATTTGTTTCACTAAAGAAGTAATCTCTTCAATTATGGTTTCTAGAGCCTTGTTGGAAGAGGAAACCCGAATCACGTTCACACCTTCTGTTTGGACCATAGAATTATTTTTGGTTGTGAACTGTTGGGAGTTGAGTGACATGTTCTCAATCAAGACTTTGCAGCAACTGGAGTTTTATCAACAAGTGCTTCAGCACTAACAACATCAAGAATGTTTCTATCCATTGGTAATAATCCCTCATAGAAATATTGAATAAGCAGTTGTTCGGTAATATGATGTTGAGGCCAATTGGATACTAACTGTTTGAATCTCTCCCAATACTCAGCCAAAGACTCATTTCCCTGTATAATACCACATGTTTCTTTTCTGATTGATGCAGCTCTGGAGGCAGGAAAGTATGTCTCAAGGAAGACTTTCTTCAAATCATTCTAAGTTGTGACAGAATTTGACTCAAGATAATATAACCAATCCTTGGCAGCACCCTGTAGTGAAAACGGGAAGGCTCTCAGCTTGATGTGATATTTGGTGATTCCTTCAGGCCTCAATGGTGTAGAGCAAACAACCTAAAATTCCTTAAGATGCTTATGCGGATCCTCGCCTGCAAGATCGCCAAACCTTGGCAACAAGTGTATTAAACCAAATTTCAACTCAAAAAGAATTGTAGCATCAGTATATTCAATACATAAACCATTGTAATTCACATCAGGAGCAGCAAGTTGCCTTAGTGTTCTTTGGTCAGCCATGTTATCAAAAGCAAGTTCAGAATCAAAATTAAATAAGTTATGCAAATAGTCAGAATCAGAATCGCTAACGGGTGGTAAACTAGTGCTATACTGATTAGATCTATGGCGTGTGTGCAAGACTCTCTCTCCCTCAGGATCAAAATCAAAAAGATCAGAACAACTAGACCTAGTAGCCATAACTAATGCAGCAAGAAATATGAAAATGCCAACAATGTCTGTATTAGGCAGAAACAAAAAGAAAGAAGAAATATGATCAAAATAAATTTAGAAAAATACAAAAACACAAAATTTAATCTAATTAAGTGAAATAAAAAATTTGAAATTTTTGTCGAGACAATGAAAACAGTAAAAAAATCATAAAAAATAGAAAAAAGATGATTTGGGAATTTGAGGGTGGTAACTCGTAACTCTTTCCAAGAGTACGTGACTAATGATCACATGATTTTTCTGCTCCCAGTACACAAAACAGTTTTTAAATCGGACATAATTTTTCAGAAAACCAGGTTTTCGGACCAGGTCAAACGTACAGACATGAATTGGCCAAAACAGCAAATCAGAGGGGCCAAAACACTACAATTGACACCTATAACTCAACTAACGATTAAAAACAACAAGAATCCCTAACAAGGGTGCCAACTTGATCCGCTGTCGCGTACAGATCAAAATAAGTAATTAGAAAATTGTACTATAGCGGAAGCGACAACTCGAGTATTGTATCGCAAGGATTTTTTAATTATTATTAACCTACTGAAATCGATTTGGAGGGGGGGTTATGGTTTAAGGATCGATTAAGAAAACCAAGTAAATAAGTGATTAAAAATAAGCGATTATAAAATAAGTCAATCTACTATTTTCGGTTTCCGGCTAATCACTAGTTTTTACATACGAATTCCCTAAGCAGCTTCAATCTTTATTCGACTCAATATCGATTGAAAAATTTAATAGATATATGAAAAATTGGAATTCCTATATTAAGAATTAAACAAATGGATTAATATAATCGTGAATTAAGCAAACACGATTACAAACGCAATTTAATGACAAAGCGACGTAAACGACGATTAACAGTTAGGAATGAAATCATACGAATTTAATCAAAACCATTCTACAAAATACAGATTAAGAAAATGAATTTTCAAGAATAGAATTGAAAGAGAAACGAAATTAAATTGATAGAATAAAAACCTCAAAGCGTTGGAAACTCGGTTACAATAGATAAACTCTGGAAGATTAGTTCCTCTTCATAATCGTACAGAGCAAAAAGTTTATCGCGAATAATGTGTAATGTGCTACAGTACCGCGACTTCTCCTTTTAAACAAAATAAGGATATCACTTATAATTCAAAATGGGTCGGAAAACATAAACCCGACCCAAAAATGACCAAAAACAAATTATTTCCTAAAGTACGAAACTTAAACGAATTATATGAGACTCTTTCACTCTAAATCATATTTTTACTTCAACATGAAAATTGTATCTCTTTCTATTAGCTTTCTAACGCATGTCAGAAATCGCAAAATGACATCCCATAGCTCCAGTTATGATCCGAATAGTGGACATGTATCAAATAACCGCTAAAACTGAAAACAACAAACAAAAATAGATTAAAGGCAAACATGAACTTAAATCTAAAAACATAATAAAATAGTAAAATAAGAAAAACAAACTAGGGAAATGCCTCAGTACAATTATAGAAGAATGTGCATCAAAATGCCTTGATCAGTCATGAAATGGAAATTATTGTTGATGATATATTTTAGGTTTGAAAGGAACCAATGAAGAGTATAGAAGTTGGAGGGCTAGATGAGAATTGCATATTTCTTGTAGCATTAATGCATCATGTATATTGAAGCTAGGTAAGAAGACCGGTAGGACTTCGGTCCAGTGATGAGTATGATTCTGGTCCAGTGACGAGTAGGACTCTGGTCCAGTGAAGAGTTGGATACCTTAGAATATGAGATGGACATTACAAACCTAATTGCATCTGTCAGTTAATTATTTATTGTCATTCGATTTCAGGATTATAATTGATTAATTATGATGATTATATTATCCTTACTGTTTTGTGCACCGTTTATATATGGAATGTATTCTAACCCCTTTTTGTTTCCATGTGGTTCTATATGTATGTCATGCAGATTATCAGGTAGAAACTAATGAGCATTAGTTGTTACTTATTTCTTAGGATGACATAGTTTGCCTACTCGCTTCTTTATTTCCCTTTTTTCTTCGTATCTTATCGATTGTTTAACTTTCCATTGTGTCGCTATGATAGTGTAACACTGGGTTGAGAATACCTTATTTTGTTTTACTGAGTTGTTTCATTGAATACTTTATGTCATGAATGAAGTTTTTTCCGCTTATGATATGATTTGCAAATGTTAGAGAGATGTGACACCCTTTTTATATCGTTATATTTTCCGTATTTGTTATAAATTATATTTTGGGATTTAGGGTGTTACATAGTTGGTATCAGAGCAGGTCGGTCCATCCAGCCTTAGGTGTTATAATTATACAATACCGTCGCGCACAACATGTGTGTTAACACTGTTAGTGTTGTTTTCCTGTAACCGCTATTTACTTTATTGTTGCAACTGATTTTTATGGCTGGTTGCGTAGGAAGAAATGATGTAGATGTTGAAGGTTCCAAGTGTGTGAAGTTAGAAAGTGATCTATGTCCTGAGATCAAGTAGTTCATCGGATATCAAGAGGTCTGTCATTTCTCGATACTATCACAAAATGCATAACTTATGATGAGGATAGTAGAGCCATATCCACTCACTACAAGAGTGTGGGTGAAAGGAAGAATGGGAGTCAGAATCGTGGAAAGTCGTATATGACTCCACTTGCTAAGGGGAATCATAAGTCCCAGCAGAAGGCCGCAAGTGGGAGTGGAACAAGTGGGGGAAACGTTTCTGCTTCTCTGGGATGTTTTAAGTGTGAAGGGTTAGGTCATCGTGCTTCTGAATGCAAGAACCCAAACCTAACGTATTTCAAATGTGGAAAACTAGGACATCATGCCGCTGTTTGCAAGAGTGCAGTTCTAACTTGTTTTAATTGTGGGGAGCAGGGTCACATCAGCACCCAATGCCATAAGCCAAAGAAAGTGTCGAGTGTCGTGCAAGCTAGTGGAAAAGTCTTTGATCTTAATGGTACGGAAGTCTCAAAGTCATAACTTGATTCGAGGTACGTGTTTCATTAATAGTGTCTCTTTGATTGCTTTCATCGATACGGGTGTGACACGTTCATTCATATCGCACGATTATGTTATCAAGTTGAACATGATAGTGTCTTCTATAAATGATAGTATGGTCATTGATACTCCAGCCAATGGTTCGGTGACCACTCTGTTGATCTTTCTGAATCGCCCTTTACCCATTTATGGTAAAGATTTTGGAGTTGACTTGATTTGTTTATCTTTAAGTCAACTAGATGTTATTCTGGGAATGAACTGGTTAGAGTTTAACTGTCGTATCCCAAATTTTGTTCATCCTTCATATGCTTTCTGGTGCCACTTTATTTTGAATAAATAAAATGACACAATTGGTAAAAGAGCATGTGTAAGGAGTTACAAGGGGTGAAAGTCATGAGTTCGAATTCCACTTTTCTCACTTTTAAAGTTTTCTCTCTTATGTTTTTTTACCTTCATTTACATTATTTTTATAACTTAAAAGTACACTTTTTATTTAATATTTATTATTTTTGTATTTTTTATTAATTATTTTTTAATAATTATTATAATATTTATTTTTCATGTATTTTAGTCTAATAATCAAGGAAAATCAATATAAAATCCAACAAAATTCTAGACTTTTGATTATTACCATTATTACATTTATTTTAATTATTTTAATTATCATTTATCAAATTATTTAAAATAAATTATTTAATTATTCTTACATTCCAAAAATAGACAAATCTCATTCAATTTTTGAACCTAATCTTTTTTTTTATAAATAGCATAGAGTTTTTATATATTTTTTCATCCACAATTCACAAATTCACTCCCTAAAAATTGTTGCTCTTGACATCGAAGCACAAATTGCACAAACATTCTTACCTAGAGAATTTTTATAGAGTCCCAAAAACATAATTCTATCGAGTCTCAAACTTTTTTTCAAGGGATCCCAACTTTTTTTAATTAATTTTTTTTTTATATTTTCTTTTATCTTAATTCGTTTTGTTAAACCAAATGATGATCCAAAATTTGTTCATTATTTTTTTTGTGTGTGATTATATTTCCTTTATTCATTATACTTTCAAATTTACTCATTGGATATTGTTAATTACACAACTATTGTAACTTTCTCGTGATCCCATCTTTTTTTTTTATTGCATTTTTTTATGATTTCTTTTCTTTATTCTACCTTTTTATTTTTACTTTTATTTTTTATTCTATTTTTCAGCATTATTATTTTATAATTATTATTATTACTATTTTTAGTACTATTAACGTTTGATCATTATTAGGGATATTTATTAGTATTACTATTAATTTTTTATTATTAGTATTATTATTATTATATTATTATTAGTATTATTTTGTTTATCTAATTATTTTTGTTATTTAATTATATTAATATTATTTTTTATTTATTTTTGTTTATTAAATCACAATATTAAGTTAGGAAACACCACAGAAAGAAAAAAAATCCTAAAATTAATTGAATTGAATTAGAAGGAAAAAAAAAACATGATTCTAAAGAATAATTTTTTCTCAACACAATACTTTATGTACAAACACCAGAAAATCTAAAAAAAACGATTCACATGATCGCATAACATACACTTATACACCATAAAATCTGTAAAAAAAAACACAACAACACATGAAAAGTTCCAAAAATCTATCACACCTCAGTTGCACACCTCAGTTGCTGCTGTCGAGATCCGAAAATATGATATCTTTTTAGAAAATATGATGTCAATTAATTTAGAAGAAAATGCTAGTAAGTATGGGATTATTATATAATTTATTCATAATTTTTATTGACTTTTTCATTCAAATCTGATATGATATTCTTATATTTACCTCAATGATTCATTGTTGTTCTATTTATAAATGGAATATTATTTATTATTTTTCTATTCATTGTTTCATTATTCATTATTGTCCTATTTATGAATAGAAGAATAATTATTTGTTCTATTTACGTTAGTTATTCATGTTGGTATATTAGCTTTTTAATCCTTATGGTATTCCATTAATGATACTTTAGTCGATATTCTTACCTGGAAAAATAATTATGCAGAATAATTAGTTACATCATGAAAATATAGTTATGCAAGTTAATTTTTTGATTTGTTGGTACCATGACTTTTTAATCGATATTCTCTTTCATTAATTAATTATAGTAGAATATTTTTCTTTGTTTCAATATTTATAATGGTGGAATATGGAGTATTCCATTAATTCAATTTGTTGGTGTTGCTGTATTTAGAATTAGATGGTGATATCAATCAAATTCCAACTTAGCATCCCTTTAGGTTTAATAAGTTTATTTTATTTTATTTTATTTTATTAGTATCTAATTCATTATAATTAATTAATAAAAATACAAACAAAGTACACCCTATTTTAGTTTCTAATTTAAATTATTTTTTATTTAAGTTATTAATTTATCTTACCCTTTGATGTAATTTCCAATTTAGGTACTTAACTTGGTTATTTATCTTGGACCTAATTTTCCATTTAACTTTTGATTTAATCTTATAATTAGAACTTGGACTTTAGTTTAGATGTTGATTAATTTAGTTAAGTTTTCAAAATTAGCCTAGTCATTTTAAGTTAATCTTGTTATAATTAATTTTAATTAGATTATTTCTAATTAGATTTTTAGGTTAGTCTTTATTTAGATTAGTTTCATTTGATTAATTGGATTATCTCTTAATTTAGGTTAACTCCATTTTGATTATAAAAAAATATAAAAAATAGAACTTTTCTCTAGTAAAGAATTCATCACGTATATAAATCACCAATCAATTTAAATTTCAAAAATCCAAAAATATTTCTTTTTAATAAATAAATAAAAACAATAAAAATAATTATAATTCTATATATATTTTATTTTTTAAATTAAATTAAACCATATTTTTACAAACTAAGTTGGTTGACTGACGTCACGCCTTATCGATCAATAACTCAATTCAAAATTTAAAATCAATTCAAAACTTATCAAATACAATTTTCCCACCTTTGTGCGTTGAGACCCTTTTTTCAATTAAACTTTTATACGCCCTTGCAAGTTGAGATCTTTTCACAAATAAAATCAACAAACACACAACATTTTCTAGACGAACTATGGTACTCTGATCCTTCAATAAACTTGAAGGTACGTAGGCATAGAGTTGTAACACTCTAGTGAGTACAATAACAAAAAACTTTTTATTTGTCCTTCTTTTTAATCAAACATTTTCTCTTAATAACAAGATAATTCCTTGTAAATAAGTAAATTAAGCAAGAATAAATAGCAAAAATACACTCCCCTTAGACAAACACATTAACCTTAGATTTATAGGAGGATCCCGTTAAGTACAATGGAAGTGAGGGGTGCCTAATACTTTCCCCTTGCTTAACCGACTCCCGGACCTTAGTCTCTCACCCTTAACTTATAGGTTTTATCATTATTTCCTTGTTCCTTATAAACAAATAAAGGATAATGACAACTTTGTAATTTTTACAGCCACAACAGCTGGCGACTCTGCTGAAAACTTGTACTTCCCTAAATAGATTCCATCCTAACCTCTATATTTAGGGTTTTGTGTGTTTCCTTTGTTTGTCTACTTTTAATTATCTATCTTACTGCTTCTCATTTATTTGTTTGTTTTTCATTTTTTTATTTTATATTTTTAATATATTATTATACTGTTATATCATTGATTGGGATACATAATGTGTAAAAAGCTGAAAACTCAAGCTTGAGAAAAACCCTAAACTAAGAAATAGAACTAAAGTATTTTCTGTGAGATGTCACTTCTCAAAGATACATGGAAGCTACACTCAGATTAGACCTCCCAAAGATATCTTCATAGTAAGGCTAGCCCCTAATATGTTGATGATTTGGATGTGGTTCATGACTCTGAGAACCATTATCTAGAACCCATTTCACTCATGGTGACCTTATGTTATCAATCCCCAAGGGTTGTTACTAGGGTCCTGCCTAGATGATACTTATCCTGAAGGATTACCGTAAGAAGGCTTGCTCTTTCTCATGGTAAAACAAGGGTATGACCCGTGACTCTAGGGCTATTATCTTAAAATCTAGATCTTACAAGTGAGGGGACTGGGTTGTCTAAACTTAAAATTAACGTATCATAGAAAGAGTACCTTAGCACGGGAATGCTTGCATATTATCTTACCTATCCCTAAACTCGTTTGAGCTTCCCACACCGATCACTATCCCTATCTATAAATAGCCTTCTTAAACAAGGTGTCCTTATATTCAACATTATCCTTAAATCCATATGTGTGTTTTGTATCCATCATTATCCTAAATCAGTATAAGTTTCCTTTTGTTTGTCGCAATCCCTAAACCCGTAGGGGTTTCTATATGTATGTCATTATCCCTAAACCCGTTTGGGTTTCCTTAGGTCTATCTTTATCCTAACCCCGCATTACATCTCCATGAAAAAAACTTTTAGCATACCTAAAAAATAAAGGATAAATATTTTTGCATACCCATGCATTTTAATGCATTTTCCTACATACACATACATTTGTATATCCTTTCCGCTTTCGCCCTTATCCAACTGTCTTTCTAGCAGGTTTCCTGATACTCACAAACGAACTTGCCACATGTCCCAAGAAACTATGGAGGGACTCAAGAAGGGAAAATACCACTGAAGAGAGAAGGCAACCCTTCACCATGCCAACCTCAAACCTACCTAGACTCTCAAATATAACAACCCTGGATGATATCTCCACAACAAAATCCACAACAGTATTCTTGTCAACAACAACCTCATACGCCTCATCGATCACGAGATCAGGGTCTTTTGGAAGCTTGGAAATAAACTGGATCCTTTACCAATGTCTCATGACTGAATCAGAAGTGCTATTGTGAAGCTAAAATCACTTGATCCTCCTCCTCGTCTAGATCTTATAAGTTATGACGAGAACACCCGATGTGAGCACAAAGCACATGATTTGCGGCTGAGGAGTCCCATTGGTGAGCGGTCGCTCTTACTTTGACAAAGTTCAAGAACTTCAAAAAGTGTCTCCTAAAGCCGGTGGATAAACAAGGAAGCTCACTTCTAGGATCATTAGGCCTTTATCATTTCCATTTGTAATTTATTTCTTGCTAAGTTTTGTATTTGTTTTAAAGTTGTACTCTTTGATCAATAATTCTAATAAAATGAGCATGCATGTTTTTGGGTACAATCCATTCGTTTCCACTCTTTCTTTGTCCACCGTAAGAAATAAATAATTAAAAATCAAGCCTTTTCATTTCGTTTTAATGAACTTAGGAGGTGAATGATGTAATAAACAACCGAATTTGCTAATGTATGCTTTAATTGTAAGACTTTCCTGATGGTGTAAGGCATTGTTTCACTTCCTAAACACTAGAGAAATAAAGAGATAATCCGTAGTCAACCCCCTTGAGCCAGAATTCAGTGTTTTTTTTTCTATTCATAAAAACCCTTAATCTTAACCAGGGGCAGGGTAGTTATTCAATTAAGGCAATGATGCATTATGATCTCAAGAGAATTATGCGTCTAATCACACAGATAAGAGGTTTAAGCATATCTTCTTCCTCGCACACACTATCCAACATCGAGGAAGTAGTGAAAGAATAAAGCTTAAAATAGTTGTTCTCTCGCACTGTTAGCGTGACAATCACAAAATTTCTGAATCAAAAGCGAATATCACAAGAGTTGTTTAAAACAAAGTCCACTAAGTCAAAAAGAAAAAAAAACTAAAAAGGAGTTGACTTAGGCAAAAGTTAGAGCATCCCAATGTATCGCAAATTAAAAAAAAAACGTCCATGCAAATGGGGATTAAAAGCAAGAAAGTAAAAAATGGAAACAAGCTTGTAAGTGAAAGTATGTGACTGCCACCTGAAGAATCTAATCAAGTGTTTGAACCATTATATCTACCTCCATTATCACGGCTACTAAAATTCTCTTCCCGACTGAATGCATCAATTGAGTTAATTGAATTTAGGAATGGAGAACATAAAAGGAGTAGGGTTGGGTTAAATCAAATTTTGAGCCTTATATCATTTTCTTCATAAATCATGAACCATACCACGTTATAACCTTTAAAAGTCCTAATTGAATCTATGTTCATTATGAAAGCAGACTCAGCAAAGTCGTTGTTAAACTAACCCTAAATGCTTGTTAAATTATCGCTAACCACTTTTTTACATCTCCATTTGTGCCAACCTCATGGTCAAATATAATTTGTATAGACCATATTCGTTTTCCATAACAATTTTTGATTTCAAAAACTTGCATGAGCATGACGTTAGAATTATTTTTCAAAAGGAACATTTTTCTCACAAATCAATACTTAGCATTGAGTAAATTTCATCAAATGTATGATAAGGGGCACACCACTTCGAGACGTTTCTGACTAGGGGCAAGTCACCTAAGGATCCTTCCAATTAGGGGGCAAATCCTTATAATCAGGGGCAAATCATCTGAAGATCTTACTTATTAGGGGCAAAACATCTCAAGATTTGACACACCTATGTCAAAACACCTCCATTCCCCTAATGATAAGGAGCAGACCTTTTAAGACTCTCATACTGGGGCATACCAACTCAAAGGCACAGTTAGGCCAATCACTCCGAAAGTCATCTAATCAGGGGCATATTTTTAAAGATCTAAATACTATGGGCAGTCCTTATCAGGGTCATATCAGAACATGGCGGGATCAAAATTCCTTTTCGGGACACTCTTCTAGACCCTAGTGGTCAGAGGCATATTTTTCATGATATAAATATCGGGCAGTTCATATTAAGCTCATATTAAAGCATGGTAGGATCCAAGTTCCTTTTCAGGAAAATCATTCAGAAGACCTATAAACAAGGGGGATACCTTCCAAAGCTCAATCAAACTGGGGAAGACCGCTATAAGGCTTCATCAAAAGAAACCTCTTCGAAAATAGTTCATCAAGGGCAGAGCATTCCAATAGACGATAAGTTGAGGACGAATCCCTCCAAGGCTAATACAAGGGCATACCGCCTCAAGTGCATGGTCTGGCCAAGCTGCTTTAAAGCTTATATTGAGGCGACTCTCTTTAAAGACCCAACAGACTAGGGAAATTGTAATATACTACAGGGACAAACCCTCTTAATACTTTCAAGATGCACATACAAGCTCTTCCACACATCAACAATCATCATGTTCGAAATGAGTATCGGGAAGTCATGTTGACATAATACCCTCCCACCTTTTGACAAATATCCAGGTTACACTAACAACCTCTCTAAGCCATAACATTCCCCGACTCACCACATGGGCACTTGTGGAAACAACTAAATCATTGTCATCCATTAATCATGTCGCTATGCTCTAGCGTCAAACCATGCATATCATCCCATCCATCTAGCACATTCACATAACATGAATATAACATCTATAAAAAGCCTAATTTCACTTGGCATTTACCCCCAAAAAGTCCAACCTTGCTTGACACTCAAAAACTACAGTCCAAAGCCCAACCTTGCTTCAAAAAGCCCAAACTCCAGTGCTCAACCCTGCTTATCCTAAAGGTTTAATATCAATTATCTCACATACATGCATTGAACAATCATTACATTTCATGCATCTTCCATCATCATTTCATTCGTAGGAATCCCTACAAGTGTGAGCAACCTCACATACCCCCAACAACTCTTCCATTATGCCTTGTAAATCCCTTGGTATAGGGAGTTATTCCCATGTTGCCTTGTTAATCACATGGTATAAGAAACTTATTTCCAATTTACCTTGTTAATCCCTTGGGATAGGAAACTTCTTTCATGTTTACCTTATTAATCCCTTGGCTTAGGTAAACTTTATCCATTATACCTTGTTAATCCCTTGGTATAGGCAATTTATTTCCATATTGCCTTGTCTAGGAAAACTTCTACCCTTTGTTGCCTTGTTAATCTCCTGGTTTAGGAACCTTTCACAATTCCCTGCTCTTGGTTAGGACACCACTTTTACAATTTCATTATCTAGTCCGTCCATCCGGTCCGCCTGACACATTTTTCATTCTCTCTAGGCCGTCCTAAATCATTTCAATCATCCCTCGTCTATCTGAAACACTTCGATCATCTCTGGCCTCATCCAGAACATTTCATTCACTCTAGAACACTTGTCTATCCCACTCCCTTTGGTGTCCTCACTACATCCAAGTAAGGGACCCAATTTATTCCAAGCCTTATTCCTTGTTTTTCAACTTTTTCCGCTTGATTATAAGATATCAATTATTTTTTAATAATGCATTGAAACATCAGGCATAATAAAATGCTTTTTTTTTAAAAAAATATCTTAATTCTTTTTCAAAACATTAAAGGGATCATAGTCTTTCAGCGATGCATCCCAAGCAAGACAGAGAGTCCCTAGTCAACAGTTGCAATTTAACCAGCACGGAAGTTTCTTCTTTTCAATAACATATTCCCAGATATCTAGAGCATCATGATCCATTCCATGGACATATCAAAGTCTCAAAGGTCGGAGAGTCGGAATGTTACAAAACACACCAATTTCCACAATTCCACATATTTCATACACATACCATAAAAAAGGCGTCAACCCAACTAATGCATCATGCATAAGCGACATACGTCGTCTCAGAAGACATATATCATCCTAAAATACGCATCGACGTGAACATACATAACATAACATAGGATTTGTGACCACTCCTAGAAGTCCAATTCCTAACTATACCAATAAAATTCCCCGAGTCAAGATACTTATTGGCCTTCCCCAGTAAGTAAACCTTCCACAAACACCTTTCAACAAAGGATCTCCCCAGCAAGCTTACTCACCGTGAGTCTTCACAAGAATGTATCTAGTAAAACGGTCATCCTAAATGATTGTTATTAACCAACGAGCAAGTGTTCATTTCTCACATTTCCAACTTAACAACATATCCCACACGCATGATAAGTTCCATCAAGTACACAGGGTTTCAACATACAATGACCGACAGATCATCAGAGTCCTACCAAAATTCCAAAATGATCAAATGATTATATGAATTACAATAACTGGAGGATAGTCAGAGTCCTACCAAAATTCTAAAATGATTGAATGATAATAGGAATTGCAACGACCAGAGGATCGTCAAAGTCCTACCAAAATTCCAAAATGATCGGATGATCATAGGAATTGCAACGACCGTAAGATCGTCAGAGTCCTACCAAAATTCCAAAATGATTAGATGATCATAGGAATTGCAACAATCAGAGGATCGTCAGAGTCCTATTAAAATTCCAAAATGATCGGATGATCATAGGAATTGCAACGACCGGAGGATCGTCAGAGTCCTTCCATAATGATCGGATGATCACAGGAAGCAATAACCGAAGGATCATCAAAGTCCTACCAAGATTCCAAAAAGATTAGATGATCATAGGAATTGCAAGAACCGAAGGATCGTCAGAGTCCTACCCGATTCCCATAAAACGATTGGATGATCGTAGGAGTCGTATGCAAGTTTCACCCGGAGGGGTTGAAACTGACCTAAAGGGTTCTATACATCACACTTGTCACTAAAATTATGGGCGAAGGACGGTACTATGTGTCACTCATTTCACCAATTCAACAATGGACAACTGCTCTATTTGGTATCCCCATTTTGCCCTCCAACAGTCGCTTTTCTTATGCTATATAAGTGAGACTTAGAGACTTGAAGAAAGCTGAAAGCACTACAACAATTTGACTAGTCTATTTCTTTGTGAAAAACTATCAATTTTGTACACATTTTTTCTTTAAGTGTTTGTTTTTCATTTATGTAAAATTTGTTTGTGTAGAAGCATCTTGTAAACACAAAACCTTGATTCAAACTTGTTGTTTGTAATTCCTTAAGGAGACTAGGGTATAGTCGGATCCTTGAGAAGACAAAGAAAGTTGTTCTTTGTGATTCTTTAAGGAGGCTAGGGTATAGTCGAATGCTTGAGAAGACAAAGAAGATTATTCTTTGTGATTATTGTAATCAGTTGATTATAGTGGATTAAGTCTTTGTGTATAAGGCGAAATCACCCTGGCGGATGGATTGGAGTAGCTTTGAGTTTCAAGCGAACTAGGATAAAGATACTTGTGTTTTTATCTCTTTGTTATTAACATTTAATTGGTGTTTTTGAGTTGGTAAAAAACTTTTGTTTTTAAAACCCAATTCAAACCCCTATCTTTCTTCTATTTTTCACACCTTCAACTTCTAGAGGATGCATGAACGCGCCACATGCTGTGGTATGTTGTTTAAGTATGCGACATGTTTGGTGGCGCCTATGTACGATGTTTGAATGCATGCGCCATCAAGCATGACTACTCCTCTTGCCACATGATTTTTGTTTGTTTGAAAGTTGATTATTTTAGTATTTAATTTGAAATATTGATTATTTTAGAAAATTAATTGAAAAAGTTGATTATTTAAAAAAATTCAAATATCAAACTTTTCATCTTTTAAATAAAATAATATTTTTTTCGGTTATATACTCTCCGTCGCAAATTATAAGAGAAAAAGAAATACATTTTTATGTCTCAAAATATAAAAAAAATATTTTAAATGCATTTAATTTACCTTTTTTCTCATCTTTTGTATAACTAACAATCATTTAGATTTGTTTTTTACTTTTTTTTCTTCTGAGCAGATTATTTCAAGAAAATCAAAAGTTAAACTATTATGTTTTGATTGTTTTATATATATATATATATATATATATATATATATATATATATATATATATATATATATATATATATATATATATATATATATATATATATATATATATGAGCTCGGAGAATGTATTTAGTTTAATATTTTTTGTGTTGACCAATACATAGATGAGCGAAGGTTGTGTCCTTTTTGTCTCTTTCATCTTATCCTACTCATCTCTCTGTCACTCTCTCATATCTGCACGCGCCACAGCACAAAAACAGGAAGAAGAAGAAGAAAGTCTGTACTATTATTAGTGGGAGCATTTTTTCTGTACTCTTTCAAGTGGACGATTGTTTCCATTTGATTTGTTTGTGGTTATGGCTTTCTTGTGGGGTCACTCTTCGTTTTGCACTATCAAAGGTTGCTTTCTGCTTCAGTGCTGTCGTGTGTAGCACAGGGGTTTTATCAGGGTTTGTTTTTGATTACATTATTGTACCTTGTTTCCTTAAAGAAAGAGTTTTTGGGATTCTTTTGTGTCTCAATGAGTGCTTTTTCTGGATGAAAAATATGGTTTTTTTAGGTTCTTGGTAAGAGAATGTGAATTGCAGAGTTTTTAGGAAGTAAATGGTTTTCAAAAATTGTTTTATTTGGTAACGAGGTGGAAGGTTTTTTGGCTGTTAAACAATGTTCAGAGAAGTTCATTTTTGAGGAAGTTGTTTTTGTCTTTTTGGTTTTTTGTGTTGGAAAGCGTTGCAAAAATGAGTGATTCTTCGGTGAAGAATTTGGCTATTACAGATAAGGTTCAAAAACCTGGTGGTTGTGTTGGAATTTTCTTTCAGCTTATTGATTGGAAGAAGAAACTTGTCAAGAAAAAGCTCTTCTCCAAGAAGCTTCTTACTCCTGGTTAGTTAGTTTCTAGTAATTTGATTTAGCATGAAAAATCATAGTATAGGCATTGTTTTTGTTGAAACTGATGTTTTTGTTTTGATCTTTGTTGCTGTGTGTATATTAGCTCGGGCGAAAAAGTTTAGAGGAGATGAAAAAATGCCAAATTCCAAACTTCACTTGGTAAGCTTATGCCTTGAAGAGATTAATCATTTGGTGTTTGTTGATGTTTAGAGGTTAATCGTTTTGTTGGCTATTGTTGTTGTGTTTCAATTGTAGATTGCAAATGAGAATAGTGGAGGTTTCCCAAAAGGTGGGAGTCATGGTGTAGATGTGGATCAAAAGAGTGAAATGAGGGTTCCGAGTTTGGTAGCTAGGTTAATGGGTCTAGATTCTATTCCGGCTGCTCAGCGAGATAAATCGAAGAAAGCTTTGTGTCCTGATTATAGTTGCGGCGATGAGAAAGAGTGTTTGAGTCATCATTGTGAGTTGGATAGGCAAGGTAAGGATTTGGAAATGAGAGTTGTGAAGCATGATTCGAGACCTCAGAAGCTTCAGAAAACTGGAGTGTGTGAGAGAAATGCAGTGACTAGGTTTGGAGCGGAGGCTCTTCATATTAAGAGTGTTTTGTCGCGAGCGAAAAAGTATAACCAACATCATAATCATCATCACCCGAAGCTTGCTTCTCCTTTGAAAAGTCCTAGGGTTAATTCCGGAAAAGGTGCTTCTCGAGGCTCAAGATTAATGGGAGCGGCTGCTAAGATTTTGGAACCTGGACTGCACGCGAGTAGAGCTAAAGGCTCTATTATGTATCATGCGTCCACATGTCCTCTTAAGACCGGCATTGGAACGGATGGTGTGGGAAATAAGTCACCGGTTATGCAAAATCAATCTTGTTATGGCTCCAGCACGGCCAAACCTTTAACAGGGCAGTCTTCTTGCAAAAATTGTGGCAATTTGCTTGATGTAATTGATTGCACTGTGGAAGTTAGGGGATCACCAGATGTTCCTCCGCCGACTGTTTCTGACGTGGAAATCAACGCTACCTCTATGGTGTCGTCGGTTAAGAAGGCAAAGTCTTTCACTCCCTCTCAAGGACAAGGAAGAGATATCGTTCTTCCGAGAAGTCAGGGAAAGTTCTCATCTTCTGTTTCTGATGAAGAGGGGAAGAATTATGCACAGCGCTCATGGAGTGAACCGACTACCATAAGAATTCCAATGCCCCGCGAAGGTCCGGCTAAATGTAGTTCATCATGCCAACCAGTAAGGGCTCAAGAGGATGATGCATCTTCTTTTGCCTATAAACATAAAACACAAGAATCAAAATTAAGTAGCGAGGGCTCTTCAACTGGATCCACATCGAGTAGTACGCAAGTAAAAAGAGTATCATCGTATGCGAGCACTACAAGTGGGACTAAAGACTTTGTTGCTTTGAATAGAAGTGTAAGTGGTCGAACGAGGATGAGGTCGCCTACTAAAGTTGATAGTTCCAAATTTGACTTAGAGAAAAAACCTTGTTATAGACAACAACACGAGTCCTCGTCTCATGTAAGGACATTGGAGAGGAAAAGAAGGACCCTGAATGTCACACAACTCGAAGGCACGACTCCTGCTAGTTCAGCTGGTTTGAAACAAAGAAATCTTCGCCGTGATGCAATTGGTGGAAAAAGGAGGGACTTTGACTCGTCCTCGTCGAACAGTCCCAATGTAAAAAATAAAGGACGCGGTAAAGAGGAACCGGTTAAGGTGAGCCACAATAGGAACAATGATGCAGTTTCATTCACGTTTAGTTCCCATTTGAAGCAAAAGACGGGAATGCCCGTAGAGGTGGAAGCGACAAACATTAATGATGACAGGAATAAATACTTCCAAAGACCTCCACCGTTGAAAGTTGACGATTTAAGTGGTTTTCTAGAACAAAAGTTGAAGGAACTAACCTCTCGAAAAAACGAGTTGGCTACAAATGGTCTAACTCAAAAATCAAGTGCTGCGATTCTTCAAGAGCTGATATCTGCTCTAAGTTCAGAACATTTGAACCATCATGACGGTCATATGCATAATGAAGATGTTAGTTTCCCTGTAAGTCTTCTTCATCAATACCGTCTTTGCATGCTTATAATATTCTCTGGCCATTTTTCTTTTGTTAACTTATCAGCTACCAGTTACTCATTTTCGTTAAAAACTTGCAGTGCAGTGCTCGAGTCTGTTCATATTTGCAACAAAATATTGTGTGACATCTTGTTATCCCCTAACTTATTTGTTAATTGCCTTCATCTTGTTGTTTTACCCAGTTTTCAATGAAATGTTCAACTGATTAGACATCAATATCACACGAGGTTAACGACATAGACAAACAGAAAGATGCAATTTTTTTGATAAATTGTTTGCTTGGAGTATACTCTTTCCGTCCCACAACGATTGACCAATTTGGCCATTTCACATTGATTAAAAAAATGGGTAAATGAAAGCGAGAAAAATTACCATTAGTAATGATGAATTCACAATTACTACCACCAACTTTTTTACTCTATTGAAAATAGAGTGCTCTATAGATATAGTAATTAATATTGCATTGAAAAAATGAAATATTGCATTGATAATTGAAATGGTCATTCATTTCATTATGTGACAAATGTTTGTTACATAGTCACTCATTGTGGATAATGGAACAGACAGTGTATATTAAGATAGTAAATTCTGAATGTTGTACAGTGTACAAGAAGTGTAATTTGGCTAATTCTATTCTTCTGTTAAATGAATCTACACTGCATGGAAAAAGTGAGATAATTATTAAGTAATTAAGAGATTTTATTTTCAGCGCTTGGAATGAATAGGAAGAGGCCTATTATTTATACCTGATGTCACTTTGGTTTCTTTTCTTATCACAGTGTGGAACCAAACAAGAAAGATTGTTAGGAACCTCTTGCAATGATAATCATCTCAGTCCTGGATCTGTTTTAGAAGCTTCATTTTCTTCTAGTAGTCTCGACGAAAGCTCAGGTAAATTTGAACTTGATAAACTTAAATCAATGTAAAAGCGATTCACAATTTTCAATTTATTTAACCTCTTTCTGATTTTTGATTGATTACAGGACGTGGTTTTCACCCCGATTCCGTGAATTTCTCGTATAGCCAGACGGAACAAATGGAACACGATGATGAACTTTTGGATTCTGCAGCGTCTTTTAATAAAGGAAGTATAAGCAAGATACTAGTTGATATTGTCAACCAAATTCCTACGGTATTGCAATGTTTATATTCGTTCGGGACACAATTCACAAGAAGCAAGCTCAATAATATGAAGAGAGTTCTCTTGAATTCTGAATTGGTGCTTCGGATTGCAAATGAGCATAGCGAGGAAGAAGTGCCGGCACAGCTTCTAATTTATCGGTTTCTTCGTAACGAATTGGACGCGATGTTGACTGATTTTAATGGTTTTGTTGGCTGTGAGGATTTGAAACCAAGGAAGATGCTCAATGGATTTATCTTGGATTGTGTTATGGAATATCTAGAATCAAATTGTTGCCAATATTTTCACTCGGGATTCAATGCATGGACGAAGCTGCCGTTATGCATTAAAGCCGAGACGTTGGCTCAAGAGGTCACGAGAGAGGCGAATAAGTGTACGCGTATGGTTGGGATGGTACCCGATGAAATAATCGAATGGGAGATGAGTCATTCTCTCGGGAAATGGAATGACTTTGATATTGAAGCATTTGAGGCCGGTGTTGATTTAGACGGAGACATACTTCATAATTTGGTTGGCGAAGTTGTTGAAGAGTATGTAGGTTGCAAGCATAGTTATTACTCCTTTTGAAATTCCACTCAGTTGGTCATCATGCAACATCTTGGTATTCATGTTCTGTTTTGGTCTGATAATGATGGTGTATTTTTTGTACAAATGGATTATGGTAGTATCTCTAATGGAGGCTTTTTTAGGCCTACTTGAATCTTAGACAAAGAAAGTCCTGTGACAATGTTGTTGTTTTAATAATATTATTATGTTTTTGGTTTTAACATTTTCTTAGAAACATAAATTAGTATGTTTTTGGTTTTAACATTTTCTTAGAAACAAAAATTAGCTAATTCAGTTTAAGACTGGTTCATCAAAATGGATTCCACCTTAAAAATTTTAAGCAAGTATAGTCCATATATTTTACAAATGTTTTCAGATTTTGATTTTGATAAATCTTAGTAGGAGTATATCTTTGGTGGTCAAAGAAGCTACACTTACAAGTGGCTAGGCTTAAGAGATTGATAAACTTGAATCGAAGTGGTGTCTCATTGATTGTGCATTGAAAGACAAAATAAATAGTGTCTCATTGATTGTGCATTGGAAACCAAAAAAAAAAAAGAGTCAATTTCAACAAGGTTGTCAAAATTCCTATCTAGACAAGCTTAGTTTCAACCATGTTTCAGTTTCCAACTTTTCATTTTTCAATTTAAAATAACCTTGGGACATTATTTTAAGGATGCAAACACGTACTGATAGGGGGCCTTGAGTTCAATTTTCGGTTGGTATTTACTTCTTAATTAACTTATTTCTTAATTGAATTACGGATTAACATCTTTTTTCTCATAAAAATGATGGATCTTGTCGGAAGATGTAATTTATGGTTTTATTAAGTAGGTTGTGTTTCACAAGCACACGTAATCTAGTTGAAGATATAACTAATGATTTTATTAAGTAAGTTCGGTTTGACAAGGTTGTGTAACCTAGTTGAAGTAATCGTAGAATCAGTTGTATTCGACAGAGTCGGATACAACTAATAACTATTAGATCAAAGTGTAATTTTATATGTTTTGAACTTTGTCTTAGTTGCCTATAAATAAGCATGTTGTTGTAAATCAAAACAGAATTAACAGTTAATAGAATTTTCCCTTTACACAATATAATTTCTCTCTTCTCTCTATTCTTCTTCTTCTTCATTCACTTTTCTTGAAATCCTAATTGTTTCAACAAATTAGTAAAAACGAGTTCAGATTAAGATTCAAAGAGAATTTGTAATGACAAACGGGAACACAACCTCGAGTCAATTTCAGGGGAATCTACCAGTTTTTAAAGAAGAGAACTACGAACAGTGACTTGCGCAGATGAAGGTCATCTTCAGATTTTAAGATGTGGTTAAAATTATGAATGATGGAGTACCTGCATTGGAAACAAATGCAAATGTATGATCAAAAGGATGTGCATAAGGAACAAAGAAAGAAAGACGAGAAAAGTATTTTCTTGATTCACCAGTGTGTGGATCCAAACGTGTTCGAGAAGATTGTTGAAGAAGCATCTGCTAAAGGAGCGTGTGACAAGTTAAAGAACTTGTGCGACAAAGATGAAAAACTGAAGAGGGTAAAGGTGCAGACGTTGAGAAAGCAATTCGAGATGACTCAAATGAAAGAGGATGAGTCAGTTTCAAAATCTTTTCGCGTTTAGTGCTGCTAACAAACCAGATGAAAGGATGTGGTGAATCGATCAATGATTTGCAAAAGATTGAGAAAGTGCTGAGATCTCTGACAACAAATTTTGATTACATTGTAGTGTCTATTGAAGAGTTCAAAAACCTAGTTGAGATGAAGTTAGAAGAACTTCAAACTTCATTAGAGACTCGTGAGATGAGACTGAAGCAAAGAAACTAAAAAAAGGGAGAAGGTGGCTGAACAGACACTGCAAGCAAGATTCTTCAAGAAATTTGGAAAATAAAAGGCGAAGTAAGAAAATAATCTTGTCAACGATGAGAAGTCAAGCAAGAATTCAAAGAATCACTCTGATTCAATCAATAAAGGCACAAGCAACAAGTATTTTGGGAAGAAAGTTGACATGAAGAAGGTGCAGTGTTACAACTTTCAAGGACTGGGTCATTATGCTCGAGAATGTCTAAGGAAAAAGGAGCCAAGAGCAAAAGATAATGAGGAAGTTCAGTATGCACATGTAGGAGGTAGTGACTCTGATGATATGCTACTCATGGCCAATACTCAGTCGAGCAATGAACGTGATGATATGTGGTACCTAGATTCAGGATGCAATAATCACATGACTGGGAATAAAAACGGATTCACCAAGTTAGATGAATCGGTTAAGAAAGTGATATGGTTTGCAGATGGCCGACACATCACATCAGGTGGAAAAGGAAACATATATGTGGTTAGAAAGGATGGTCGAAAAGCCAACATCACTGGTGTGAAGTAATTTGATAAGTATATGTCAATTACTTGCAAAATGGTATAACATGAAGCTGGGAAACTATCAGATGAAGGTGCATGATGGTGAAGGAAGGTTGATTATGAAAGCATCATTGGTAGATAATAAGATCGTCAAAGTAGAGATCAACACGGTTGATCATAAGTGTCTTGCTTCGACTGCCGAAGAAGACAAGAGTTGGTTATGGCATCACATGTATGGGCATTTAAACTTCAGAAGTTTAGGTATGCTCAACCTGAAGAAAATGGTGTATGGATTACCTCAAGTGAAGGAACCAAGTCAGTTATGTGAGGAATGCTGCAAAGCAAAGCAGTCTAGGAAAGAATTCAAGCATCACTTGCCCATGAAGCCGAAAGAAAAGCTGGAGCTTTTTCATTATGATGTGTGTGGGCCTTTTGAATTCAGGTTGAATGGAGGTAACTGCTATTTCCTAACTTTCATACATGAATTCACCAGATATATGTGGATTCATCTGATTGAGAAGAAGAGTGAGGTATTCACACAGTTTAAGAAGTTTAAATTGCATGTCGAAAAGCAGAGTGAATGCAAATTAAAGAAATTGAGAACTGATGGTGGAGGTGAATACACTTCTTAAGAATTTGCTAGATTTTGCAATGAGGAAGATATAGAGCATGGAGTTATTACACCCTATACACCTCAGTGCAATGGAATAGTTGAACGAAAGAACAAAAGTATACTGAACTTGACCAGAAGTATGTTGAAAGCTAAAGAAATGCTAAAGAGATTTTGGGGAGAAACAGTTTCAACATCAGTTTACTTACTTAACAAATGTCCAACCAAGAAGATGGTCAACAAGACACCTTATGAGGCTTAACAAGATCAAATTCGAACGTTTGTCACCTTAGAATATTTGGATCAATGTGCTTCAGGCATGTACCTGAGCAATTGAGAAAGAAGCTAGACGATCGAAGTCAGGCCATAGTGCTCATAGGTTATCATTCAGCTGGTGCATACAAGTTGTATTCTCCAAATGATGATAAATTAGTAATCAATAGAGATATTCTGGTGGACGAAAGCAAAAGGTGGAACTGGACTTAGAAGTCAGTTCAACATGAGCAAGATATAATCATAATTGTATTTGAAGAAGAAGATCAACGGAATGAAGCCACAACAACTCAAGAGGGAGAACCACTTGAGCAAAATGTTAGAAGATCGACTAGAAGGAGAATTGAGTCGACAAGGCTAGTTGTATATGAGATATTTCCAGATCAAGCAATTGATGCAGATGGTGATCTTATAGAAAAAGTGATGATGATGGCTGAAGCATAACCAATTAATTTGGATCAAGCCATGAATGATTCAAATTGGTTGGCAACCATGAAAGAATGACTAATGGAAATTGAGAAGAACAAGATCTCGAAACTTATCGAAAGATGTAGCAAGAAGCCAATTGATGTGAAATGGACCTACAAGGTGAAACGAACACCAAACGATGAAATTGCCAAGCATAAGGCAAGAATAATGGAGAGAGACTTTATACAAAAATTTGGTATTGATTTTGACAAAGTCTACGCACCTGTTGTAAGGTTGGAGACAATCAAGATTATTGTGTCGACTGCAGCAGACAGAGGATGGAAGATACATCAATTAGATTTAAATTTACCATTTCTGAATGGACCATTGGAAGAAGAGGTATATGCCACTAAACCACCAGGATTCAAAATCAAATTGCAAGAGCAGAAGGTGTACAGATTGAGGAACACTATATATGGCTTGAAACAAACCCCAATGACTTGGAATAAGAGAATATATATCTTCCTGATCGAAGTCGGTGTTACAAAATGTGTATCAGAACATGAAGTATATGTAAATGTTGTTGACTGGGTCAGTCGAATCATTTCATGCATATATGTAGATGATTTATTGATCACATGTGCAAATGAAGCAAAGATAAGAAGAGTCAAATCAAAGACGACACAAGAGTTTGAATTGTCTGACCTAGGAAATTTGTCATATTTCTTATGGATGAAATTCAAAGACACAAGTGAATGAGTCTTTTTGCACTGAAAGAAGTATGCTCAAGACATCTTGAAGAGGTTCAAGATGAGTAACTGTAATGCATCTGTAACGCCATTAGAAACGGGAGCAAAGTTGAAAAAAGATACAAATGATTAGTTTGTAAGTGCGACACTGTACAAATAAATCATTGGATCCTTGAGGTATCTTTGCAATACCTGGCAAGGTATTTGCCAAATTGTCGGATTGTTGAGCAGATTCATGGAGAAACCCCAAGAGTGTCATCTCATTACAGTTAAGAGAGTGCTGAGATACATCAAAGGTACGATTAATTATGGTGTGCTGATGTCAAGAAAAAAGAAGAGCAACACAGATACAGAGGTATATGAGTATACTGATTCAGATTTTAGTGGAGATCAAGACGAGAAGAAGAGTATTACAGGCTACATATTCATGATCGAAGACGCTCCAATCTCTTGGAGCTCAAGGAAGCAAACCATTGTTGATTTGTCATCATGTGAAGCTGAGTACGTGGCCGCATCTTATGTAGCATGTCGAACAACATGGATAGAGATGCTGATAGAAGAGCTCAAGATCGCAGAACCTAAGAAAATGAATGTTTGTAGACAACAAGTTAGCTATCGATCTAGGCAATCATCCAATGTGTCATGGTCGAAGTAAACACATAGAAAGAAGACCTCATTTCCTTATGGATCAAGTGAGTAAAGGGAATCTTAAACTTGAGTATTGCAAGACAAAATGACAACTAGCTCATATACTCACCAAACCACTATAGAAAGTCAAGTTTGAAGTGTTGAAGAAAGGTATTAGAATGAGAAGTCTTGAAAACCTGAATTAGAATGTGTGTTAGAAGATGTAATTCGACAAGGTTGTGTAACCTAATCAAAGTAGTTGTAGAATCAGCTGTACTCGACATAGTCGAATACAATTAAGAACTGTTAAGTCAAAGTGTAAATTTGTATGTTTTGGGCTTGGACCTTGATTACCTATAAATAAGCATGATATTGTAATTCAAAACAAAGTTCTCTCTCGTATATATTCTTCTTCATCGTTCACTCTTCTTGAAATCCTAATTATTCCAACAAATTTGAATTAAAAAATTCAAAAGAAAAATTCAAAAGAAAAATTCAAAAGAAAAATTCTTTAAGGTAAAATTGCCTAGATTTTAAGCTTTATGTAGGTTTATCATATTCAATAAATGAGACTTAGATTGTCTCAATATAATCAATGTTAAAGTTCAGTGTTTTTTTCTTCCAATAATAATGTAGTAAAAGCTAAAGTTCAGTTAATATCCTTACTAGTAGTAATTAATAGAGAAACAAACAAATTTATTTATTTCATCAAAAATACAACAAACAAATCATTCCCAATCAACAAGGAATATTGAAAACTATTCTTCTGTAATAATATTCCAATAATCAGCACTCAAATCACACAAGCTTAGAAGCTTTAATACTACTACAAATCCACCCTCCCAAAAAATTAAAAAAATGCAAATTGAAACCAGAAAAGATGATATAAAAAAAGTGAATAAAAACTAAAAATTGAAGCATTCAAAGTTGCAGAAACTCAAAGATCTCTACACCTTAAAACACTTTTCTTCCCCACAACAACTCTGTTATTCTTAATCTCACCATTGATAGCATTTGCAGTAGCGGAAGAAAAACTCCTCAGTTCGTCAAAATTACCATAGCTTTTCCTTGCCGTAAGAATCCCACCACCGCCACCACCACAACCCTTTCTCTTCTCTGCATTAACATTTACCGATCTACTACCTCCTCTTGAACTCGACATAACACCACAACCTTTGTTCCTGTTCTTCAACGGAGGTGTCAATGTCGTTGTACCAGGTAGTGCATTATTCGTTGGTTTGCGATTTTCTTTCCTTAACAATGAAGAGAAATCCGGCACAGATTGAACTACAAGAGAAGACCCTTTTCTTACAGAAGACACACCAACTTGAAACTTGACTTGTTTTGTTGATATGGTTGGGATTTTTGATTCAAAAACATTCTCTTTTTCTTCTTGTTCTTCTTGATAATCTTGTTGCTGTGTTTGGTAGTTGAGTCGAAGCTTTTTCTCTCGCAATTTAGCGTATTCATCGTACCTGGGTCCTCTCTCCAAATTCATAATGTGATGATGTTTTGTTCGGTGTTGTGGTGGTGAGAACAGAGAGAAGAATAGGGTTTGGAAGATGAGACAGAAAATATAGCCGTTGAAATGTTTTAGTATAGTTCTTGGTTCATTGTTGGTTAAGTATGTTTCTCTTTTTACCACTTTCTTTTTTTGTAATAAAATAAAACAAAATAGTATTACGGCATTTGATATTGTAACGGTCTAATAAATGAGAGAGAAGATGCTTTTAATTGTGAAAGCTATGTTTTCTTAATTATAACTTTTCTATATTACACGTGGAATTTTATATTCATTTTACTTAATTATCTTGTGTCTCATAAACAATTTTCTTCCATAATTTGAGATTTAAGCAATTAGGGAATTTTCAAAAAATATAAAATAAGGATAATTATTTGAATAGATTTAAAGTTTAATTATTCAACATTTTTATATTAAATAAATACCATTTTACAAAAAAAATATATAAAATAATTGGCAAAACAAATAATATAGTTAATATCGAAATTCTAAACTTTTTTTATTCATAAGTACTAAAATTAATGTCATTTAAATTTTTTACACATTACTTAAAAAAATATAATAAAATGAAATCATAATTATATTAATTATTAGTGTTTTTGTACTATTGACATAATTTAAATATTATTATTTTTATATTAAAAAGTTAAATATACAAATATTTTAAAACAAAATTTCCTTACCGATATTAAAAAGTAGAGACAATATGTTCAAATACTAAATAAAAACCGCAAATCGATCTAAAATAAATTAAATTTTTTAAAAAATCAAATATTATTGGATGTGTTTGAATGTCATTTTATAAAAGTTATTTTTGTTTTGGATCGAATTTCAGATTGATTTTTCAAAATTGATGAAAATCGAATCAAACCATGTGTGTGTATATATATATATATATATATTATATATATATATATATATATATATATATATATATATATATATATATTGTGTTAATTTATTATTAGATGATATTTATTATTATAAATATTATTTATCAGTTCAATTTAATCAATTTATTTATATTATTTTATTTGTTTCAATCATAATATTAACTTTTAATATAATATATGTTATATATTATATCAAACTTATTAATTTGGATATCCAAAAATGATCAAAATCAAATTGCATGAAATTGGATTAGATCGAATTTTTTAAATCGATCATCCAAAATAGAACCTAATCACGAATAAATTTATCTTTAGATCGAATCATTATTTGTCTCAAAACCGATTCAAACCACACCGTAAACACTCTAGACATGAATTTGATGTAGAATGCTCTTGACGTGGGTAAGCTTCTGAGATACAAATTTGAGGTTTGTGATTTTTGGGATCAATGTCCCTCAATTTTGGATTGTAGGGGCGACAAATATTCTAGAATGTAGAATTGGGTTTTTATCCCTCAATTAATTTGGTCTTTCAATTGAGGCAAATCCGAATCAGAAAGATCCTTAGAATCAGGTGATTAAGACAATAAATGGAAGAACAAACATATGTCTATTGAGGGTGGATTATAATAATATTAAAATCTGCCTTATATGCAATCCTAATCTATTTTCTTTCCTTCTTTTAAGACTCAATTATATACCATTTCTAAATTAGAATATATTTTAAACAAATTTTTATGGAGGATTGCACAAAAGTGAGAAAAATTAGCTAGATTAAATGGGATAAGTTGTACAAATGTTAATGATATTTCGAATTGGTGAAAGGATATTTATCGATTGGAGCTAGATGGTGGTGACACATTGACACGTCAAATTAGTATTTAGTGAAAGAGGCATACAAGAGGTTATAGTAGGAGTTGCAATCGTCTTCTAACCACCCTTGGACGAAGATTTGACACAAATGCGATACCGTCAAAAGTGTCTTGTTTGGTTTGAAAATTGCTTCAAAACAAACTTTTAACAAAAGATAATTTAGCTAGAAGGGGGGTTTTAAATCAAGGGCATAAAGGGTGTGCAGGTAAGTGTGGGAGTGAGGAGTCATTAGAGTTCCTGAATTTTGGTCTAGCATATAGCTTCTGAAAGTTCCACCCAAGATTAAAAAACTTATTTGGCATATGTGTCGAGGAGCTTTCAAACCAGAGCTCAGCTTTACGATATGTGTCAAGTGTTCAACCTACTGTCTTATTTTTGGAGATAATTATGAGGACAACCTGCATATGTTTTGTGTCCAATGCCTATCAAAATTGGGTAAATAGTGGGGTTTTGTGGGATGAAATAAAGTATGATTTCCACTGAATCAATAATACGGCTGCTGCAATTTTTTCTCAGTTTCAACCTTTTAACAACAACACAAGGTTGCATAATGGGGTGTTTTAACCTGGAGCACTTAGAAGCAAAGAAACACCAAGTTATGGAATAATGTTGCCAAAACAAGTACACAAATTATAGACAGAGACAACAATTTAGTCAGCGGCTACCGATTAGAGCAGGGTGAACATACTCCATATGCGGAAGACAGTTGTTACATCAGAGCAGATAGTCACCAATTGGAGGAAACTAGCAGCAGGTCGATATAAGTGCAACGTTGGCACATCATTCTCTTCGCAGCAAAACTGAGTCGGGTTTGGTATTTGCATTCTGATGAAGATGATCAATTTGTCTTCGTCAAAACAGCTTGGTTTACGCCATTGTACAATGTGGTAATAGAATTTCATACAGAGAAGGATTATGAGATGCCAAGAAGAAAAAGTTACCTTCCCGCATAGGCAAGGTATGGTGCCAATTTCATAGATTAGTCCTAACTGATTAATTTTCTCAGCATGAAGCAATTATAAGCTAGAGCCATGTGAGGCAACAGATTAGGAAAAAGATTTTTCGGCAAAAATGCTAGAACACAATGAGGTAACCATTTCATCTGTAACCAAAAACTAGCGGCACATTTGAAAAACATTAAACTTTATTGTACTTGTATTTTTGCCCTAAGTTGAATCTATTCACATGATGGTTAAACCCATTCATCGCTAATGTCCTAACAGCTTGAACTCCTTGCTCCAATGACTCGTCAATCTGCCATAAAAAATGCAACAAAAAAATGTTTTTCTGTTGAATTTCTAATATGAAAAAAGGTACATAATTTATACTATTCTACAATTTTGTGGTGACTCAAGTATTTCACAACTATAAGCAGAAAAACTCTATTCTATGCAGTGACAGAATAGCTAAACCAACGCATGGCAGAAGACTAGAAGGTGTTACCTGCTTTCTTTCCACCGAACTGAACTTTTGTAGAAGAAACGCTCTTAAGTCCATAGTTCCAGGAGGATTTCCAATTCCTAAAAATACAAATTTGAAATATACTCTGATAAAAACTCAAGAGGCTATGTAAACTTATAATGTGACAGTAGACAAAGAACTAACCGATTGCAAGTCGAGGAAAATCATGGGAACCATCCAAATGGCCTATCACATTTTTCAATCTGTAACAACATTAACACCAGTTATAGACTTCATAATTTTACAGTATAAGACGACATATATAGAGAAATATAAAGCCAGATCCTAAATAAGTCAAGAAACACAATGTTTTCAATTTTGGGACGACAGTCCTATGTATCATCCATAAAACCATACAAGTTATGAAATAAATTATACAAACATTACCCATTGTGATGCCCATGTCCACCTTTAGGTTGAAGCTTCAAAACACCATTCGGAAGACTAGTTTCATCATAAACCTACATCAAAATTTCCAAAACTTAAAGAGCCAAACAAAACATCAACAAATTCCCAAATTGTAACCAAACAAGATCAAAATAAGAAATACATACTAGTAGAATATGACGCAAGGGCACTCGATAATGAGCAGCAAGCGGCCCAACCTATAAGAATATTAAAAACAAGATAACTCAAGAACAAAAAGATAACATTCAAACTAACAAATCACAGTAAGCACAAACAACTATAAGCACCGAATCAGATAGTTCATCCATAGCCAATTTCAGTGTGTGTATCTATGCATGTATGTATTAATTACGAAAGTCTAGCTATTATGTATTGCGAAAACTAACCGATTCGCCACTAAAATTCATGTAAGTTTGAGGCTTTGCCAACAAAACCGGTACTTCTCCTATAGAACCTAATCCAATCAAGGCCTTTGACTGTATTGTATTCATCAGAATCCCTTCAGTTCGAGAAAGACTATCAATTATTTCAAATCCAACCTAACAGAGAAAAACCCATAACATTAAATTCAGTAAATTGATTCACTACTATGAAAAAAAAAAGTAGATAACAATAACATTAACAATTACATTGTGTCTTGTGCCATGGTATTTGTTTCCAGGGTTACCCAACCCAACGATGAGCCAAGGAGTATATTCCACTTTAGTTTCATTATTTGTATGTGGCACCGAACAACGAACGGAAAATGATGTTTTAACTGAAGATTTTGTTGAATAACTAGGATGGTGAAGGTTGTTCCTGGGATAGGTTAAAGATAAGAATGGGGAAGATGCGAGATGCAACATTTATCTGTTGGAAAATAGAAAAGATTAAGGAACAATAACATGGTATAATTGAGAACAAAACATGATGTAGTTTGAGTGAAGAAAAAAGTCGTTTGGGATTATTAACAAACACTTACAGAGCATGAATTGGAAAATAGGAAGGAAAACACAATCTTCTGAACAGCTTGCAGGTTACCCCGAGTGAGTGGAGAAGACAAAGAGAAAAGAGTAGGTATTTGGATGGGACTGGCAGATTTTTTTTCTCTGTTTTGGTTTGTTGTTGTTTTTTTAATTGCAAAAGATTAGTGGTAGAACAATCTACACACACCTCTTACCCTCGACTCTAAATTGTCTCAAAAGTCAAGTACTATCCATTTGACAAATAAGTAAGGTTTAAATAATCTTTTTGTTTCCTAAGTTGCATGTTTTTTTATTTTAATCTTTAATTTATTTTTGGATGTTGAATTTCTTTTAGTTTTAATTTTTAACGTTAACAGTCTTTTAGAAAGAAAAAAAAGAAGCCGGTAAAGATCCAGTGATGTGGCATCAAGGAAGGACGAAATCTAAAAATAAATTAATTTTACAAAATTTCTTCCTTAATCCATCTCCAAACTTTATTTTTTTTTCACATTCAAACTCTATCTTCAATCTCCATTTTTTCTCACATTCACCTTGATCTTATGTTCTATGCAAACTCCATTTCAAAAAGTAGCTACATTTTCTTTCATTTCCTATCTCATTCTTCACATAATATTTATGTTTCTCTTCTCACCAACCCCATCATCCATGGAGTTTCATAAGTAATCTTAAAGCTTCTATGACAATTTCTGAACAAACCTATTTCAAGGACCATGATAATTTTCATTTGAATAAAATATTTTATGTATTTTGTAGAGACAAGATGGTTGTACCTTTGCTAAATTCTGGGTTTCGAAGTATTTTGAGTTAAATATTTTTTTTATGTTTATACGAAGGTTTAGGACGAAGATATGAACACAAACCCAAATTTAAGATTTAATTAGTTTTTTCATCTCTATAAATTGGTGTATTTTTTGTTTTAGTCCCTAAGTCATTTTTTGTTTTAGTCCAGAATTCTATATTTCTGTTACTGATTTTATTTTTTGTCACCATGTCCAACAATTCTAATATTTTCCCACCATGCTTTTAATTCTTTATCCGACTCAATTGTTCTTGAATATAAAAAGAATGATTTGAAAACTATTACATGCATAACAAACACAAAAGAAACAAAATCGTTTAAACCATTACAGGCCTAATAAGCATTTTAAAACACATAGAAAACTAAATTCATTCATGCTATCAGAAATTTAACTCATTAGAATAGAGAGTTACAACCAAAGAATCGTAATCCAAGGGGGGGTTTCATTTTTTTCATCATAGAAAGTGTTCACTTGGTTTCACAATAAAATGTTTTAAATTAATGGTGCAGCTCCAAAGCTCTTGACTAATATTAGAAATTGAAGTATTTAACTAGTAAGGAAGTAAGGTTGGTAAAATCATGAGTCTAATAATAGACAAACACTTATATCATTGAAGAATATAAACAAACCATGAATCTAACTATTGGTAGAGTCAACATGAAAAATTCCACACAAAAAGTTTTCTTTAACACCTTCACAACAACACATTCATCATTGTTTCAGAGGTAAAAACAGAGGAAAAAGATTTAGAAGATGAGACATACATTATAGAGTTTGAATATTAAGTTTAAAGTGAGAATGCAGTTAAGAACGATATTTGGACCGATTGAGAACAATGAACGATGTTATGCATGATAAAATGAAGGTTAGAGATGAGAAAAATGGAGGTTTTTATGTGGAGTTTTTCGAATTTTTATGTGGAGATAAGACAAGCATGTTGAAAAAATCTCCAGAACTAGGGACTAAAAAAATAAAAAAAATAAATAAAAAACACGTTAACTTTAAGCATTCTTTGAAGAGTGTGATAGACAATTGAGGGAAAGATAACTGCTTTTTAAAATGGAGTTTGCAAAACATAAGAAGGTGAAGGTGAAAAAAATGGAGGTTGTAGGTGAGAAAAATGGAGGCCGAAGATGGATTGAGGAAAAAGAAGATGCTTTGTAATTTATTTATTTTTGGATTTTGTCCTCCTGTGCCATGTCATTGGTGCCATATCACTAGACGTTTGCCGTCTCCTTTTTTTTGTAACATATTGTTAATTTTAGTGACTAAAATCAAACGAAACTCAACACTTAATGAACTCATCCAAAAAAAAAAAGACTTAGGGACTAAAATAAAATACACGCCAACTTACACGGACAAAAAGACTATTTAAGCCAATAATATAATTTTTTTTCATTTGCATATTTTGATTGTAATTTTTTTAGAAAGCTCCATCATCTCTCATCATTTAAAGTCAAGATTAGTTCTTCCATTTTAAATTATATGATGTTTTGGTCATTTCACACCATTTAAATGTAAATAATTTTGTACAAGAAAAAAAATTATGTGTAATTTTAAAAAAATATCATTCATTAATAACGACAAATATTTAAAAGAATTAGAAGAAAAAAGAGTAATAGATAGTAAATGATATAATATAAGAAGAAAACATTAATATTACATTAATGATGTAAAACGAATTATGATTTGAATCTTTTTTTTTTTTGTAAAAAAAATTATAATATGGGATGGGAGATTCTCAACGCCGAAGTATTCTCCATAACACATAATTAGGCGTTTTGTGTATTTTTGAGCTTGTAGATCATTGATAAGACCATTCCTTTTAGAGATTAACCTTTTAGAGATTAACCTTTTATACAAGATTTCTCCTTTTAAACAACGCCTGGTTCGACATGTCCATTTTCATAACTCTGAAGACAAGTTCATTCAGATTGATATGAAAAATTTCAAGTATGTATCAAAGAAGATGATCCCCATTCATGGACTTACCAAAAGATACTACCAACATGATACTCTTGAGAAGGATTTGAAACACCACTTTTGTAAAGATCAGAGTCTTAGCTTTGTGCACATCTTTGTTTTGTAGTGAATATAACAAGTATTGTTTCTTGAATATTTATGGTTTGTTCATAGCCTTTAACGATGACCTTTCCATTGTATTCGTTTTTTTGTAAACTCAATTACATCTCTAACACTTATTCTAAATTCTTTTCCTTAAAAAAATGTCTTGATACATTTGTCTTCCTCCGAGGAATGAAGCCAAAAATCCTTGACGAGTATGAAGTAGATAGGCTTCTTCTTAGTTTCAAAATAATTTACCATTTTACTCTTTTGAACAAAGGTTGTATGTCAAAGCCTTTTAGGGATAGGTTTGCAAAATCAACCACATAGTTAGTAAAAAAGGTGAAGTTTTCATCTACTTGTTAACAGACGTTGGTTTTCTAAAAATTTCTGAGGAGGTTCGTTGAGAATTCATATGGAGACGATTTTATCAAGATAATACGTGTTTTAAGGGTTTTAAAGAAAAATGTGGGGGTAATAGAGAAATTTGAAAGAGTTTCAAGGTGAAGGATGATAACAATGTAACATGAATGGGTGAGCGATGTCGTTTTTTAAAGAACATTATTATGTGTGATGAATAGTGAAAATATTAAATGCATGAAATCATAATATAGGAATATAAAAATCAAAAGTACTCACATTGGTTTGTGCGTTGTTCTTGAAAACGAGTGACCAATGATATTGATGATGCATGTGAGGGTAATGGGAGTGACTGCATGCAAAAAATCGACATGTGTACACCCATAATATGATTGTGATCTTTCTCAAAGAATGAGGCCATCAATACACTTTTTGACAGAAGAAGAAATCATTTTATTTCTTTTTTTATTACCTGTTTCACTTGAGTGAGGATCTGGTTCTCACTGGATATTCCTTGCTTCTCAATATAAGTTATTATGAATGTAAAGATTTATAATTTCATTGGTGACTAGGGCCAGAGTCACTAAAATCATCTAGTTCTCTATAGTCTTATGTGTTACCAGTGCTTTGTTCGCCAAAGACAATATTAGCACATGTCTTTTCTTCAAAAGGATGTTGATGTTTGATTTTCCATTATTTGGATATCTTCAAGATATTCAACTAGATTTTAAATTTCATAATCAAACTCTCTGTCATTAAACCATACATGAATTATTAAGGTGTTCTCACTCTCCTCACTTTCTTTCTTTTCTAAAATATTTTTCTACTTTCTCTAACTTTAATTTAACCATAGTGTTTTGAGAAAGTCCTTGTGTTTAAGTGAGGAAACTTGTTCTAGAAAGGGTAAATTTGTAAATTCACCGAGAGATCTTTTTTGTCTTGAATGGATATATCTTCTTAGGAAGTGTTTGTTTGGGTTCAAAGCTAAACTCGTTAAAATCTTTATTTGGGAGATTTAGCATTAATCTTCCGTTTGGTTCATGAGTTAAGCCACCTAAGGAAAAGCTCTCTTTCTGGGTTATTGAAGATAACTAGTGAAAAATATTCTCTTCGGTTCTTGAGCTCATCCCGGTGTAAAATCTCTACTTGGTTCGAGATCATCCTGGTGTAAAATCTCAATTTGGCTCATGGTTAGCCTGTGTAAAACCTCGATCCGATTCATGGTCATCCCGGGTAAAACCTTACTTCGGTTCAGAGGTTAGCCAATTCAAAACTCCACCTTGGTTTGAAATCAACTCGTAAATCTCTGGTTTAAGCTTGGAGACTAACTGCTCTAAGCTTCATTTGTGTTTGGAAGAAAGTCTAATCGCTTATGTCCAGTGTTCGCTGTTTGATTGGAAGTTAACCTGGGACTTTGTTTATCTTTGTATAAGGGGGTTTATAAGCTTAACCTACTAAAAGATCATAAGCATTATTGATTACTCTCAAGATCAATCCTTTAGGAGAGGATTAGGTCACTTCATTTAGACTGAAACTCGATAAACCCTGGTGTCATCTCTTTTTCCTTATCCTTTTACTTTCCACATATTTTCTTTACATTGTTTTTCCACTACAATTTTCATTCATTTTCCTGAGAATGTTTTTAAACTCTGATTTTGAAAATAATTTAGTTTAAACGATCATTTTTTAAACCCTCACAATTCACCCCCTCCCCCATCTCTCTTGTGTGTGGCGGAGTCACATGTTCAATAATCACATGTTCAATAAGTGACATTAGAGCCTAACTATGGTTCAAAGACGGATTACTTTCAATCCCATTTATAACAAGATATCTTTCCTAAACACACCTCCACCGTTTAATGGTGATAGGTTTGAACTTTGGAAAGCTGGATTTAAAATTTTCATTTAAAGTCTTGATTTTGAATTATGGGAAATGATAATCAATAATTTGTTTATCCATACTCACCATATAAATAGAGAAGTAGTAGATAAACCTGATTTCCTTTGGACCTTAGAGGAAAAGAGAAAGTTTGAGATTGATTTCAAAACAAAGAATTTTTAGTTATTTCTGTAAGTGGTCGTCAATTTATTTATGTTTGTAATTGAAAATCCGCCAAGGAAATGTGGGACACTTTTTAGATGATATATGGAGTTTCTCCAAAGTATCGAACAAACGCAGATGAACACACGAGACGAAGAAGAATGTTTTATTCATAAATGTTTCTCTAAATTTAGAAATATTAGAAACAATATTAGAATGTTTGTCACTAATAAATATCTAAGAGTTAAGAATTGGAATCAAAAATTGGATCCAATCGTTATATCAAGAAATGAGAGTGCTTATGAATTTCAAGAAAAATTAAAAAAGGAAGAAAATGTTGAAAAATTGAACGAATTAGTTAAATTTCTTAAAGATGAAGTCATAAGTTCAAATCTTGAAGAATCCTCAACAACTTCATAAAACTTTTACAAGACAACTCATGTGGTTTCCTTTGAAATAACTATCTCAATAGTTGAATGATCTTTAGAGGATTCAACATCTAATGAATGAACTTCATATAGAGGATGTGAAGAAGCATCGCCTAGTGTAATATTAGAAAGAATAAAGGAGAATAAATCCTCTATAAATTATGAAGAATCAACCTCAGGAAGAACCTTCAAAGAATCTTCTTCCAATGAAGAATATAAAGTATGCTTCAAATTATCTCACGAAGAAGATGATCATGAGGTAACAAAGCTATCTTACAAGCAGTTGTTTAAATTAAGTGCTAAGTTAATTGAGGAAATTAATAAATATTAAAAAGTGAAACTTAAACCTTAAGGATTATCTTGAGTTTCTAGAGAAAAGTAATGAAACACTTAAGTACGAAATAACTAATATTAGAAACTCAACTAGAACATGTGAGACTTGCGTATTGATGAAAAAGGAAGTAACAAATTTGCATGAAACCCTACGTAATTTTACTAAGGAAAAAGAAAATCTTAACTTGATCCTATCAAGTCAGAGACCTTCCTTAAATGAAATTGGATTAGGGTTTAAAACCAATAGAGCACACAGTTAAATATCAAATAGGAAGAAAGAAAATTGACCTATTTATAAATGCTCTCATTGTAATAGATTTGGCCATTTAGAGCCATTTTGTATTGATAAAGTGAAAATGTCTAAATGTAGTAACCATATACCTTATAGAACTACTAGCGCACCCAAACCAAAGAAAATTTTGGTACCAAAGGTGAAACCCTAATATGTTTTGTAGGGATTCTTTATAACTTTTATGAAGCCTTGGCGCAAATTAAATGAAGTTGTGCAAATCAAAGAGTATACTCTCAAGTATATAGTAGTTTTGATGTGAAGCTTATGATCCAAGGATGTTTTATAATGGGGCATATTAATGATGGTGATCAAAGCTAGGCTTTTGTTATTGTTGTTCTTTTTGATTGGTTGTATTAGGTAAAACAACATATGTACAAGATGTATTTTGTGCAGAGGCAACATGTGGAACAAGATGTTTCAGCATGTGTTCCAACATCTGGCCTCAGTCTACAGACCAAGACTTATAAATGAATCTGTGTGCACTGTTGTTTTATTCCTGGAAGATTTTTCGTTGTATCTTTTGGAAAATACTTTTCAGTAAGATTCGTTAAAAAAAAATTATTAATCCATAAGCTTGAAGAAGATTCAATTAGATGTGTATTAATTAAAAAGATTTGGAGTTGGAATATTTGATTGAATTTACATTAAAGCAAATATTTAATTTGATATGCTTTGAAGATATATTTAGTTCATTTTTATCCAAGATTGTGCTGAAGATTTAATAGTCCATGAAGAGATTTAATGAGATTTAATTACAAGATATGGATGTGCACTTAATGAGAAGATCTTCAATCCAATATTTAGAAGCGTGGTTCAGTTTTCATCAATAGATTTATTATGAATTCTCTACTTGTGAAGTTGGAATAGTAATTTATATCAAGTAAATATTTTATTTGAATTGTTCAAGATTCATAATTATGTCACAGGGACACATGTGAGACATGATGTTCCAGCATGTGTGCAACATCTTGCTATTGTTAGCAGGCCAATTTTGTAGATGTTTGAAGCGTGATTTTTTGATTGGATCTCAATCAGATATGTTGCTATCTTTTAGCAACGCATTTATGTGTGTTTGTTTGATTGGATTGATCGTGATCAAGTCAATTTAAATGGAGATTTTTAAATTGGATTTGAATAAAAAACAAATCATATATTTTGGAGACTTTTGTGGAACAAATCAAATTAGAATCTCCTATAATTCTTAACGAGGTCAAAGTTTCTTATCCCCATTGGAAAAGGCCCAGAAGAAGCACTGTTATGTAAGAAGAGTTAAATCTCTCTTGAGAGGGTGTGCATGTATTGAAGATTCGTGTGTTAGGGTTTATCCTTTGAGTCTTTTTTTTGTTGATTGTGCACCACTCAATTGCTTCATTCATATCTAAAAGCATAGGTTTGGTTTTTTTAGTTGAGTTTCAATTCAACATTCTCTAAGTTATTTATTAAAGTGTGTCACTTGGGATTAGTGATTAAAAGAAAGTGAGAGGGGTTCTCATATTTAGGGGGATACCTAAATAGAAAGTCACTTTGATTAGGAAGAGGCATTAAACATCATGGGGTTGATGTTCCCATAAGACTAATTATACTAATTCAAGTGCTATTTATTTTCCCCTAGACGTAGGTGTTGTTTCACTGAACCGGGTTAACAATTCCATTGTGTTATTTATTTGCTTTCCAGATTTATCATCTTGCTTGCAAACTGTTTTTTTCTGGTATACAATGTCCCATACATCATGTGTGACATATGTCCCCAAAATATTTTGTCTGTCATAAACCAGTTGTACATGTTGTCCCAGACATCTGGTCTTACATTTTCTCTTCCTAAACAAAAATTCAGTTGAGGATGGTCTTAACATCTCATATCTATGATGGTCTGCTAACCTCGTAGTAGGTTGAGAAGATACGTTTATGATGGAAATATCTATCTTGTGGTTTAACCAACTCTCGTGTCCAATGATTCGTAGAGAAGTACATGTCCTATTATGTTGGAATTCCCTCTAAAAAGGGAGGTTTTATCAATGTTACATGATAATCATGGTAGTACACTATCTTAAATATTTAACGATTAGAAAACTTTAATTTATCCTATAAAGTAGTGCATTTAACATTTTCTCATCATTTAATATATTTTTGCTAACCAATCAAATGAGCGTGTTAGTGTTCAAATAAAAAGGGCAGTTGTGTAAAAAGTAGGAAAGACAAATAAAAAAAGAATCACAAGGCCCAAAAAAAGCAATGTTGAAAATGACCTAACGAATCAATTTGGCTCATGCCCAATCAATTCAATGACCCAACAATTCAAAATTTTGAAATTTGATTCACTAAGCAACGACTATGAGATTAAATAGTAAATGCAACGACTATTACCAACGACAAGAATTTAAGGCCTTGAATCGATTGAAAGCTTCACCAAATCGATTAAATAACGAGTATAAATAGAGGTATGATTTCATCCATTTCTCATATCATCCTACCTCTTTTGTGTGCATTGCATTAGTAGTTTTTAATCTCTTTCATCTTCTCATCATATCTCTTACTCCATTGGTGTTCTTATATATAAAGTTAAGAAGCACCTCATTCAACTATCCATTTAAGAGTTCACACAAATTTGCAACCTATCGTTCATCAATCAAGAGTTTAACTTTGATCTTAGTGGTCAATCCTTCTTGATTTATCCATCTTCCATTATTCCTACTCCATTCATCATTGTCCTTATATGCCTGGAAATTTGGTTGGTTCACCATACAGTGAATCATGTTCTCTTTCCAAGAAAGAGAAACTCGAGCGCCATATATAAATCTGATATATCTCTGGTTTAGTTCTTGGAAAATCGAGTTGAGAAAAATTGGGTTGATGTATGATCCATCATATGATGGATAACAAAAAGGAAAACATGATTTCACCATATGGTGAACTAATTATGAAGATCTTGGAGTACTCCGACTTCAACGTGGATGAAGAGGAATCAGAGATAAACACTCAAAAATAGGATGGGACATTTTGAGTCAAATTAGGTACGACATCAAAGGAAAGGAAATCATCTCTCTACTTCCAAAAACACCATCAAGAGCAAGATAATAATAAGCAAACAATGATATCCCTCCATCCTCTTCAAACACTCTTAAAGACATCCATGAAAACTAGAAGGTGATGCATTCAAAGCTTTACAAACTCATCAAGAAATTGGAGAAAACAACTTTCATATCACCAATGGTGTCCAATGAGGATGAGGATGGGGAGATGAATTAGTTATTTTCTTATTTTCTATTATTGTTTATGTATTTTTGAAATTCCTATCTTGTACTCAAATTTTATTTAAATTGAACAAAATGTTGTTTTCCCTTTCAGAATGCCTAGGTGACTGTTTGCTTGAATATTTATTTTCCCGCCTTGCATCTTTTCCCCGGCTTTTTGATTATGAAAAAGGGGGAAACTTATACTCTCATAGGAGTAAAATATAATCTCTAATCATTTTTGTGGAGTTTAAATAATCTATTTTTATCTACCTGTTGTTTCTTTTACCACCTCCATGTAAGATTCATTGTCATTATAAAAAAAGGGGATAATATGGAACTATGTGCTTGCATGTTCAATCAAGAAGTGATAAAAGCTAAGAAAGTAATTCCTATTATAATTTTGATGATGAAAAATCATCTTTGATGGCAACTTGTGAAGATGCAATTTGACTCAAAGACAAGTAAGTATTTCAAGCACTCAAAGATGCACATCATAGTTTGTTCAAGTTCTTCCTTTGAATAAAGCCGAAGAGTTATCATTTTATGATAATCATTGATTTCCTCCCATGATGGCATTCAATTTTAAGATATTTCAAGCATCATGTCTAATAGGACTTAAGCAAGTGCTTATATGATTGGTATATTCAAAGTCTCGAAGCTTCAGAGTGTGAAACAGAGGAATTGTGAAAGCTCAGTGATTTGCTCCAATACAAAAAAAGAAGTAAAAAATCAAAAGCAAATCAAAAGCCCGCTAAGTCAAAAGCTTGAAAATAAGTGACTTAGGCAAAAGTTAGGGCATGCCGGTGGGTTGCAGACCCAAAGGATCAGTCCAGGAAAAAATAAGGGAAAGTAAATCAAAAGAACAAGAGGATCAATAACAAATTCCTCAACGAGAGAAAATCCGTGTGACTGCAAACAAAAGCAAAAGGTGAGTGACTGTCACTCCAAACTATCATTGGTTTCCTTAACCATCATTGATAATATCCAAAATCCTTTTCTGAAAGATGAACGCTTGTTTTGAGCCAACTGAATGTAGGACTAGAGAACATCACGGAGAACGGGTGGGTTAGAATATGTTTTAAGCCTTCTATTCTTTCTTTACAACCCTCAAAAGATGTAATTAAAGCAGGGTTTATTTCGAAGGAATACTATGGTAAGACCGTGTCAAAGCTGACTCCTAAAGATTTGCTTGTCAATTGTATTGATACTGATATGGCATTCTAATTGGTGATTCATTCACCATATGTCATAATCTCAGTGAACATACTTGAGTTTCAAAACTTGCATGAGCGTGACATTACAATTATCATTTTCAAAATGAGCATTTTTACTTGCGAACTGGCACTCTACATCAAGAAAGTTTACATAACGGGAAAATCGAACAGTTCTTCTGATATCCCAAAGCTCAGATCTCTTCAAGAGTCAGACAATCTGGGGCAATCACGTCGAGATTTGACAAATCTCTCAGAATCAGCCAGACAGGGGCACAATTACTTCAAGGATCATACTGGGATGGGCCACCTCAAGAGAACGAGAAGTCAATCACTTCTAGGAATGGTTAATCAAGAGAATACAGTTTCGAGACGCTGGGGCAGGCCAGTCTGAAATCTTCAGATGACGAGACTACTCCATAACTCGTGACTGGGTAAATATGCAGATACTTAACAGATTGGGGCAGAGGCAGGCTACGCAAGTACAAGCTCTCTCCACATTTCAGACGTAGTCCAGAGATGTGAAAACAACTGTTTAGCTTGAAGTAGGTGTCGAAGAATCACGTCTGTATGACCATTATCCTAGCCCAAAATTCCCACCGCCCGTAACATGAGCATCTGGTGTAACCATTACACAAATCATTATCATGCATAAATCACATCGTTTCACTCATGCATATCATTCATATAGCATAAAATGAAACCTTACAAACAAGAAAATCCAAAAGTCCACTTCTTATTGGCATGCCTAAAGCCCAATCCTTGCTTGGAAAATTATAAAGCTCAACTTTAATTGCATCATGTATATAGTAATCTTCATTGCATTAACATTGCATCTCTAAAAACGCGTGGCATATTCATCAAAGATAGAATACTACGCCATATGTATAATAAGTCATACATCACATATGGCATACATATCATGTTTCCCTTTGTAATTGATGTGTTTCCCCACTGTTTTTTAAGCCAATCCCCAGCAGATGGACAATCAAATTGGCATCCCAACATTCCATGTGATCGTTCTCAACGGGTAAATTTTCGAATACTTTGGTATTTAATCTTCTTCTTCCTCGAATGCCCGAAAAGCTATCACAATTCACACATTCAAGTTTAAGTAGATTAAATAGGGGAAATTGTCATACCCCAAAATTTTCCCTCCCCTTTTTATTTTTCATCTGACTTTTGGTTTGAGACTCACCTACACACTTTCACACCAACTACATGTGTACCATGCATTCATATTGGCATTTGCAAACATACATCCTAGATTTAAAGTTCTATGGCTTACAAGGCTAGGGTTTGTGTGTGGATCAAACCTTACAGGTGTGTCTTGGTTATTCACCTGATCATAGAGGAAGTGAAACCCTAATTACTTGGTCTTTGAGGCATGGATTCAAGGAGACCTCATCATGGCACTCCTCGGGGCATTCAAACCCTAGTTTCTTGATGATATGGTTATGGGACTTTGTGAATACTCTTTGGACCTTGTCTTGGCTGTCTAAACCCTAGTTGGAGGGCTCATAGATTGAATATTTGCTTGTGAATCATCTTGTTTCATTCAAAGGTATTGTTTTAAGGGTATGCCCCTTTGAAACCCTAATCAAGAAGGATATGGTCCTAATGTACCTTGTGGCTTGACTATTCATCTAGAGATAATGGAAACCCTAATTCATTGAGGAAAGATGTTGACTAGCATGTCATGCACCATTCATTCTCAAATTTACATGCCTACATGGTGGAAACTTCATCTGACTCATGGTTTAGTTCAAGCCTCCACATATGCATCCTACTTAGCCATCCCTAGGTCCTCTTAATGGTTTAGTTCAAGCCTCCACATATGCCCTCTTGATGTTTTCAATTGCATAGGCACATAGTCCTTGATTCATAGCCTATGATTGCAATCTAGCATTGATCTCTTGATTCATTTGTTTGTGTTTCATGAGGGCATTATAGGCCTTTGGTTCCTAATTCATCCATGTGTCCTATTTCACTTTATTCATGTGATTTAGATGATCAGAGATGATTGACTTATCCAAGTCTGGTTCCATCTTGATTCATTCATTGTTGCTTAACATTGAACATTAATCATTGTGTCATAAACCATGCCTTGTTTATACATGTACATTTTTCAAAAACCACAGTTGACTTTGGTCAATTATTGACTTTTGGTCAAACAAGTTGACCAAAGTCAATTATCCACCCATAGGTCCATTTGACTTTGGCATCATTGATCATACATATTCCTTATGACATTTGGTTCAATTTACATTTTGTTTGGCATTAATCCCATTTCTTTCAAATTTAACCATTCAATACCCGATACAATTCCATTCAATTTTCAAACTTCTATCCATAAATGTTCAAACTTTCATTTTCAAAAATCCATGATTAATACGTAGTTTCCATGTAAGTACATAGTTTCATTGTAAACAATTTGCAAATGTACACTTCATTGACAAGCAAATCCTACCATGTTATCTAAGTTCCTAAACCATCCTACCATGTTATCTAAGTTCCTAAACCATCCATATTCAACCACACTTCTCATGACCAAAACACTCCAAAACCAATGCAATCCAAGCAATGTGCATCTCCTATTTCATAGCTCAAACTGAATCTCCAATAACCTGCAAAACAATCCACACGCGAGTAAGGTGAATTCAGCATCTAATATCATCCAGAATCAAGAAAAAAGAAGCAAGTTAACATGGTGATTTCACTCCTGCTATGACATATAGCAGAAGCAATTTGACAGAAACAGAATTTAACACCAGCTACATTCCCTGCTAAACAATTCTGCAGAATAATTCAGAACAAGCATTAATTCCAAAATCAGACTTCAATTTCATTTTCCAAATGACTCTCAAATTCACTTTTAGACTAACCTCAAATGCACTTACAAATTAGTTCCAAGGTCATTACAAAAACATAACTAACTACTGCATTTCACTAATCATTTCATTGCAATTTGAATTTCTAACAAACTGTTTCATTTGTAACTAACAGGCTAATTTGCATTTAAATTTCGATTTCATTTCAGTAAAATTTCATAACAGATTTCCCATATGCTATAAGTATCGGTCTGCACTCATTTTGATCGAAATTTTTTCCAAATATTTTTTCAATTATCTTCTTCACTCAATCACATAAAAGAAAGAGAAATTCATCAAAATAAGAGAGCCATTGCAAGAGCATCATCACACACGTTTCACAAACGCATCACACGCATCGAAAAGGGAGAGCAATTCATTCACGCATAGTAAAAACGCAGTAGAAGCGTTCTTCATCCGCAACAATTCAACACAAGAACAACAACACGCACTCGCATCGAATCAGAATCAACAGAGCAGAAGAAGGAGCAATTAACGCAACAAAAATCATTCATCTTCACGCAACTTACTCACGTACATAACTCACAAAAAGCGGAAACAGTAACGCGGCACAGGAGCACGAATTGAAGAGTAAAAGGTGAAGATTCCGAAGAGGTGTATAGAATTTATCTGGATTTCTCCTCCGCGTCGAAACTGGTAAGCTTCTTCTTCTTGCTTCATTACGTTGAACTGAATCCGTAATGCCATTGTGATTCGACGTCGTGGATTCCAATAGCTGTTGTTGTTGACTGCGTAAGAGAAGACTTGAATATTTGAATTGATAATGACGAAACGACGCGAACCATGGTTGATTGAGGAATGTTGCGAATCCGTGGAGTGTCACTGAACCGCGATGACGATTGATGTGAAGCCAAGAGATGGAGAACACGTCGCTGTGATGGATTCATTTGAAGATTGTGTTTCGTTTGTTCTTTCATGGTTGAACAAAGAACTCGATTGATGATGAAGAGATTCTGAAGTTGAAGAACAAAAACGCATCGCAAGATATTTATTACATAAGCGCTTTTCTTTTGGCTTTAGCTTGTGGATTTATTTTGGTTTCAGAATTGTGAAAGTCTTTGTGTGCTTGTGCATTGGATCAGGTTTGGGCCTAGGGCTCAAACGAGAACTCTCTATCTACACCCCCTGTACCTAGCCTACGCTCCTTTGTTCATACCAAGCTGAAGGCCTTTGGGCCTTCCATGGGCCCTGCGCCCTATTGATTCCTGCATTTCTTTTTCTTTTCTCTCTCTTGATCTTTTTGTGATTTTTATTGTTTTTTCATGTTTCTTGATTATTAATTAGAAATTAGTATATTGATTAGATTAATTAGGATTTTTTTGATTTTGATTAGTTTAATTAAATTTTAGATTAGTTTAGAAATTTATGTTGATTTAGACTTAATTATAACTAGTTAGGAACTAATTGATTTTTAGAACCTAATTAGGTTAAGAGGTTAGAAATATAGATTTTTAATTAAAATTTTAGAATTAATTAGTTTTTAGAATCTTGATTAGGCCAATTAGATTTTTTGTTTAGAGTTTCTTGATAAAAATTTAGGTGGATTTGATGATTTAGAATTTATTTGAATTTTAGATTAGATAATTAGGTTTAATTCCCCAATTGATCAACTTGTGCAAATTGACTTTAGTACCCTTAGGTTTTAGATCTTGACACATGCTCCCTTAGATTAGGGTTTGGTTTAGATTAATTGATCATTTTTAATCAGTTGTTTTCATGTGATATTTGATGATTGATGATTAATTTGATCATAACATTTGCATGATCCCTTAGCTTAGGATTAGTGAACCATTTGATTACCTTTAGATTAAGCTGTACATGATTAACCATAATTTAATCCATTTGATTCAAGTTGATCAAAAGTAATTTTGATTAACTAACTCCTTTGATTTATGTATAATCCCACAGTCTATTCAAGTGTTTGAAAGTCCCTTGATAACTTGATAAGACTATTTATGTAATATTGTGGATCTTAAGGTCTCAAGTTCAGACATTCATACAAGGAATCCCAAACAAATCAAGCAGTGGACTATACAAAGCATATCAAAGGTGTTTCTTCAAGAGCTTGTCAGTCAAGACTCAAATTGTATTCCATGAGCCTTAAGTAACAAATAATGATGAGAGTGTAGAATTCATATCCTTGTCTAGGGTATCCTTGGGTATAGGATGAATAACCCAGTTGCTCAAGGTATTCGCCTTTGTTCATAGACTTTAGTGCAATTCGAATCAAATGATTGTCAAGTCTCCCTTCATAAAGAAGTAGTGCAACAGGCAGAAGACTCTATCAACAACTTATCAATCACGAATCAAGTTGTATGACATGAGCCTTAAGTAACAAAGAATGATGAGAGTGGATAACTCCTATCCTTGCCTAGGGTATCCTTCGGTAGGGGACGAATGACCAGTTGCTTAAGGTATTCGCCTTTGTTCATAGACTTTAATGCAAAGCAATTTCAATCAAATGATTGATAAGGTCTTCATCATTACAAGGAGCAGCAAGGACTTTTCCTTAGCAACTTGAAAGTTATGATGAAAATCATATGCCAAGTCTTCTTCATCTTCCATTATCATATTCATTTCTCTTGCCTCAGTCTCTTGTTGTCTTTCTCTCTGTTCATAGTGGGTTGAACTACGAAAGCTCTGACTTTCTCATTACACGGTGAGAATACGTAGGCACGAGGATTCAGATTCTCTGCGAGCTACCTTATTTATTTCTACCTGTCATACCCTGATTTTGGCCCTGAAATTTTTTCCCATCAATCAATCATTTGCATTTCTCCTCATGACCATTTCACGTTTAAAACTCTTCACTTCATATTGAGAGATCTTTCATTCATTCATGTTTAATGATTTCCACGAAGTCATTCATTTAGAAAAACAAGGAAAAGTTGAAGAAGCCAGAAGGGTATTCTCAAATGTCATTCACAAAAACCATGCCACATATAATTCCATGATAACCGTGTTTGTAAAAAATGGCAGAGTTATTGAGGCACAACAACTGTTTGATAAAATGTCTCACAGAAACATTATTTCATGGAACACCATGATGGCTGGGTATCTTCACAACATCAGGGTTGAACAAGCCAATAAGTTGTTTGATGTAATGCCTGAAAGAGACAATTTTTGTGGGCTTTGATGATCACTTGCTATACGCAGAATGGGAAAATGAGTTTGGCAATACGGTTTATCGAGAGGATGGTGGAGAGGAATATTGTTTCATGGGATTCTCTTATTACAGTTCTTCTTCAAAATAGTTTATACCTGGGTGCTCTTAAGAGTTTCGTTTTGATGGGGCAGGAAGGAAAGAAACTTGATCAATCAACTTTTGCATGTTCCTTAAGTGCATGTGCTAATCTTGCTGCTTTTGCAAGTAGGCAAGCAACTCCATGAATTCATCATGAAAAGTGGCTATATAAACGATTGGTTTTCTAGCAATGCTCTAATTTCCATGTATGCAAAATGCGGAAGAGTAGAAAGTGTTGAACAAATGTTTAAAGATATTGACTGTGTTGATCTTTTTTTCTTGGAATTCCTTGATTTCGGGTTATGCTTTGGATGGATAGGCAAATGAGGCATTTGGGCCTTTGAACAGATGTTATCCGAAGGGATGATTCCTGATGAGGTTACCTTTATGGGAATGTTGTCAGCCTGCTGTCATGCCGGTTGAGCCAATCAGGGTGTCGATTTATTTAAATGCATGATTAAAGATTTTTCTATCTGAACCTGTGGCTGAACATTACAGTTGCTTAGTTGACTTGCTTGGCCGCATGGGTAGATTAGAGGAAGTGCTCGACATAGTGAAAGGGATGAAATTGAACTCAAATGCCGGAGTATGGGATTCATGGCCCGCGGTTTATCGTGTACACAAGAGCATGGAACTTGGTGAAATTGCAGCTATGAAGCTGTTAGAACTCAAACCACATAATACCTCTAATTATATTACTTTCTCACACATGCTTGATGAGGCTGGCAGGTGGGAAGAAGTTGAAAGATTAAGGGTGCTAATGAGGGAGAGAAGGAGCCAAAAAACCCTAATTTTTTAGAAGAGCCGCTACTGTTCACCAACAAAAAAGAGGTCGATGGCAAGGAGAAAAGAAAACCATAGTTTTTTCTTGGTGGTGAAGAATGGACAAGAAGATCAAAGACCGGTTCAGGCGAAACCTTACATACATCCGTCGGTCAATCTCGCCGCAACCGGTTAGTTTCCTTTTCGAGTTCCTATTTCCATTTCTCCATTTTAGCTTCCTTGAAGCTTCCATTTGTTTGGTTATCTTGCTGTAAAATTTTGATGTTCAAATGGAAAGAAAAAGGATCTCTAGATTAAGATGAATCTGTTTAAAAGATCATGCTACTGTTTTTAACTTTGTGCTTTATTTAAAAGGTTTGGTGCGTTTTTTTTATGTTATGTATTAGCGCTTGAGACTATATGACTAGGATGCCTATCCGACGGAGTTGGTAAAAGGGATGCTTTGGCAAGCTCTTGGTCATGGGTTCAATACTCGTGTGCGCCATATTTGATTTTGCAACACTTTTAATTTCTATTTCACATTTCTTTTTAATCCCCTCAATATTCCTAATGTTTACCCCTTTATTTATTTTAATTATTAAACATCGATTTTAATTTATGGATTCAACAATTTCCATGTTGTTTATCCATGATTATTTTTATCGATACATCGATAGTATTTCTCCGCGTTTTGACTAATCACATGACATTTCAACATTTCTTGAAATTTTCTCTTCTAGGGCTTTCTTTCTTCAGCTTGGGACATTCGTCTCTGTAATGACATGTTTCCTTACATTCATAACATGTTATATCTTTGTTAGATTTACCTCTGGAAGTTGATTCTGATCGATCTCCCTTGGGTCTTGGTTTTCTGAAGTTATTATTCCTTTTTCTCCAGAGTTGTTTTACTCTTCTAGTTAAAAGGGATAATTCTTCTTCATCGTCAGAGTCTTCCTTTTCAGAGTCATCAATGTCTTCTTCTTCAGCCTGGAAGGCTTTGTTTCTATCTGATTTGCGTCTTTTTGATCTGGACTTTAGTGCTACAGACTTGATCTTCTTTTGAGGTTCATCTTCCTCCAGTTCTATCTCGTGACTTCTGAGTGAACTGACGAGTTCTTCAAGGCTGATATTGTTCAGATCTTTTGATAGTTTTAAGGCTGTGACCATAGGTCTCCGTTTCTTTGGCAAGCTTCTGACGATCTTTTTGACATGATCCGCAGTTGTATATCCTTTATCTAGCACTTTGAGTCCTGCAATTAAGGTTTGGAATCTAGAAAACATTACCTCTACAGCTTCTTCGTCCTTCATTTTGAAGGCTTCATATTTCTAGATTAGAGCTAGAGCCTTTGTTTCTTTGACTTGAGAATTTCCTTCGTGAGTCATCCTCAGGGAGTCAAGTATTTCTTTAGTTGTTTCCCTGTTGGTGATCTTTTCATATTCATTGTAGGAAATGGCATTGAGTAGTATCGTTCTGGCTTTGTGATGGTTCTTGAATTCACACTTCTGATCATCTGACATTTTGCTTCAGGGAATAGTAACTCCAGCGTCTGCCACAGGTGGTGTGTAGCCAATTGTGACAATATCCCAGAGATCAGCGTCGTAGCCCAGAAAGAAACTTTCAATTATGTCTTTCTAATAATCAAATTTCTCTCCATCAAAGATTGGAGGTTTAGCGTTGTAACTATCTCTTTCATTGGTGTTGGCCATAGTTTTTCTCACACTGGATCTCTCTACACTGTTAAGTGTTTGATTAGAAAATCAATAACAGAGCCGAAGCTCTGATACCAACTGAAGGTTGAGAAAAACAAGAAAGGGGGGGGGGGTTGAATTATTTTGGAAATAAAAGCTTTTTCAGAATTCAAAACACACAGAATTTTATACTGGTTCGCTTGAAATTCAAAGTTACTCCAGTCCACCCGGCCGAGGTGATTTCGCCTTCAAAAAGGACTCAATCCACTAATCTTGAAAGATTACACAACCAATCGTCTAAGAGAATAATCTATTATCCCTCTCAAGTATACAGACTGCGTAGAGTCACTTGAGGAAATAGTTTAAGCAAAAAATAAGTTGTAATGTAAAATGCTTCTAACAACAAGCAAGTATTGCAGAAAAATATGAGAGCAAAAGCTTTTCACGTAAGAGCAGCAGCTTGTGAAAATAAGAGAGAGTGTGAATGATATTTCTGTGTGTCTCTCTAGAGAAGTAATTCATCCTTTATATAGTAGTTGTGAAGGACCGTTGGAGTGATGACAGAATCTTGGTCATTGAAGAATAATTAATGTCATTACTTCTATTGTTTCTTTCTAAAACCATTTTGTCTGCCTCTTTAATCCTTTCTTTAAATACTTCCTTTCCATAATGAGATTCCTTTCCGTTACACGTTCTGGACTTGTGAATTTGCATTAGAGTCTTGATGTACCAGAATTAGTCTTCAGAGGATGATTAAGTTTGACTTCATTAGAGCTTCTCAGTGCTTTAGACTTCTTAAGTATCAGAGTCTAAATCCAGTAGTCTTGTTGGAGCTTCTGACTTCTTGATGTTTCTCTTTGATCAGAATCAGAATGTTCTGGACGTATTCCTTTCTGAGTGGCGTCTGATTATCTAGTACTTTATATCTGACATAAGTTTGTATCTGATGTATGGTCAGAATCCTGCGTAATTGTTCAGAGTCCTGCACACTAAGAAAAAATCTCGTTAGGGTGCCATTTTGGGTTTCATCCTTTGTTATCATCAAAATATTAGAAATATATTGTAGAGCCAATTTTGTTCTTACATGTTGAAAGGAAAGCATTTACCCAAAGAATTATGGGGAGAAGTTATGTCGACTGCAACATATATCCTGAACAGATGTCCGACGAAGTTAGAAGGAATCACGCCAGAAGAATGTTGGTATGGTGTCAAGCCTAGCTTGAGCCATCTGAAGGTGTTTGGATCTATAACACATAGACATGTGCCAGATCAGTTGAGAAGAAAACTTGATGACAAGTCGAGTCAGATGATCTTGATATGATATAATTCGACTGGAGGATACAAGTTGTTCGACCCAATGAACAAGCAAGTGGTGATCAGCAGGGACGTGATTATAGATGGGCTTAAGGAATGGAATTGGACTGAGAATGTTAATAAGGATTCAGTGAGAATCTTATGGGATGAACCATCTAGTGAAGTCGAAAGAGAAGTTCGACAAGAAGTCAGAGGTGAAGCAGGCCCTAGTAGACCTCAAAGAGCAAGACACATGCCTGCAAGATTGCAAGAATGTGTGCTTACATTAGATGATGTGGTCAATGAAGAAGGTGAGTTGGTACACTATGCTATCTACGCAGATGTCAAACCATTCAATGCAGATGAGGCATTGAAAGATTTGAAGTGGGTGAAAGCAATGAACAAAGAACTGAAGGAAAGAGAAGTTCGACAAAAAGTCAGAGGTGAACCAGGACCAAGTAGACCTCAAAGAGCAAGACACATGCCTGTAAGGTGGCAAGAATATGTGCTTACATCAGATGATGTGGTCAATGAATAATGTGAGTTGGTACACTATGCTTTCTACGCAGATGTCAAACCATTCAATGCAGATGAGGCATTGAAATATTAGAAGTGGGTGAAAGCAATGGACAAAGAACTGAAGTCAATCAAAGTCAACAACACTTGGTCACTTGTCGAATTTCCCCAAGACAAGAAGGAAATCGATGTGACATGGGTATATAAGGTGAATTTGAATCCCAAAGGATAAGTGACTCGACACAAGGCGAGACTTGTGGCAAAAGGATTTCTTCAGAAAGAAGGAATCGACTTCAACGAAGTTTTTGCACATGTGGCTAGGATCGAAACAATCAGGATGTTGTTGGTCTAGAAAACATGAACAACTGGAAAATGTGTCAAATGGATGTGAAATGTGCATTCCTGAATGTCCCCTTAGAATAAGAAGTTTATGTTGCACAACCAGCTGGGTTTGTGAAACAAGACGAAGAAAGAAAGGTGTACAGACTGCATAAATTCTTGTACAGACTTAAACAAGCTCCAAGAGCTTGGAACAAGAAGATATATGGTTTTCTAAGGGAGAAGGAATTTGTGAAGTGCACAATAGGATATGGATTATATGTAAGAAGAAGAAAGAGTGAATTGTTTATACTATTTCTCTATGTCGATGACTTGTTGATAACAGGTAGCTGCAAGAAGGAGATCGAATACTTCAAAGGTGATCTCAACAAGGAATTCAAAATGTCAGATCTGGGTGACATTTCATATTTCCTTGGCATCGAATTCTACAAGAGTGGTAAGGGTTTGACGACGCATCAAAGAAGGTATGCAGGCAAAATACTCAAGAGATTTGAGATGCAAGATTGCAACCTAACTTCGACTCCAGCTGAGCCTATATTACAATTGTCGAAAGATTCATATGAAGATGATGCCGGCCCAACCCAATATAGAAGACTTATTGAGTCACTTCGATACCTTTGGCACACAATGCCTGACTTAGCATACAGTGTAGATATGGTGAGTAGATTCATGCAGAAACCAAATGTATCACATCTAGCAGCGACGAAGAGGATACTAAGGTATCAGAAAGGAACTCTCGACTACAGATTTTTTTTTTCATGCAAGTGATGAAGGAAAATAATGCAAACTAGTGGGATACACCGACTCAAGTTGGTGTAGTGATGTTGAGGATCGAAAATCCATAGTTGGCTATATGTTTATGCTAGGTGGTGCACCAGTTGCTTGGAGTTTGAGAAAGGAGCCAGTAGTGGCATTATCGTCGTGCGGAGTAGAATACATAGCTATTTCCCTTTGTGCATGTCAAACAACGTGGATGGTGAATCTAGTCGAAGAGATAACAGCGAAGAGTCATTGAGCAATTATCATGAAGACCGACAACATGTCAGCTATCAATCTGGCAAAAAATTTGATAGCACATGGTCGAAGCAAGCACATCGAAATGAGGTTCCATTATCTTTGAGAGCAGGTAGCAGATGGGAAGATGAATGTTGAACACTGCAGAACTAAGAATCAGATTGCAGACATCATGACGAAGGGAGTGCAGGTCGAAGTGTTTAGAAGATTAAGAGCTATGAAGAATGTAGATAGCTTAGAGACAATGAATTAGGTGGTGTGTTGAATTGTAATTCCTTGTGTTGAAGCAGGTTGCTCGACAGAACAAGGAAGTGTCGAATCACCTAGTGTGTCGAATTGTATTAGTGTCTCGAAGTGTCGAAGCATGTTACTTCACACATGATTTCGACTTAGGCATATTTTTAGTAGTATTAACTATTTTTTATTTTTATAGTTTTGGGTTTTGGTTTAGGGAGTAAACTAACCTAAATCTATAAATAGAAGGAGTAACATTTATTCTTGTATGAAGAGAAGAAAGATCCCGTAACATTTTATTCACATGATTTTGCAGTTGCAAAGTGAATAAAGAAATTTTTCACAAGTTGTGGGTAGAGGGAATACTCTGAAGAAAATATTCTTCTTCTCAAACGTTTTTTTCTTTCTTTCTCAATCGTTATTTTCTTTCATTGTCATTGTGTGGTTGATAACAATTTTATTCATCAAGATTGATTGAAATTCTCTATAAATTGTGTTGTATTTTCAACAATTTATTTGTTGTTTTTAAAACTGAATACGAAATTAATTATAGATTTGTCAATAAATTTTTTAATTATTTATCAAATAAAAATTTAAAATTTAAAATATTACAGGGAAATAAAAATAATTTTTTTTTTAGATTTATAGTTAGAAAATGATATGTAAAAATAAAGTGAGATTATTTTCTTAATATTTTTAATCTATATTAAATCGTGCAAAACTGAATTCGTCAACTTTTGGCAGAATGATATAGGTATCCAAGCAATTGCGTCATTTTCATTTAATTTTAGCAGCTTCCTCTTTTTCTATATGTGATAAATCTGGAATTCTAGGTGTGGAGAAAATTAGGGCCTGTTTGAAACACTTTTCAATTTTAGTTCTTAAATTTTGTTTTTCAAGTCTATTTTAAAAAACTATTTTTAAGAAGAAAATTAACAAAAAATTTGTTTGATAAAGTAATTTTTAAAAACTGTTTTAAAAATATGAAAATGAAAAAACTTATTTGATAATCTAATCTTTTAAAATCACATTAACGTTATAAATGAAAATTATAAAATTTTTATGTTTTTTCTTCAAGTTTTATAATACAAAAAACTAAAAAGTGAGAAGCAAAACACAACTAAACTGTTTCACTTTTTTACTTTTAAAAACTGAAAAATAGAAAAGAGTTTTTAAAAACACTTTTACAAAACATTATATTCAAACAAGTTTTTAAATTTTAAATTTTCAAAAACTAAAAAAGAGTTTTTAAGATGCATTTCAAACGGGCCCTTAGTGTCTATGAAACATTTTTTTTCTTATTATTATATACTATACAAATCAATATGAAGAGTTAAAATATTTAATTTAATGAAGTAAACACGTATTCGACGCTTTTGATCAATTTCTGAAGAGACTAATAAAAACGTAGTCAACAATGGGCCAGTAACCTTCTGGAAGCATGGAAGTTTGAAATGAGACAAACATGAAATATAGAATACTGCTAATGTGCTGAGGTAATAAAATTCTGCATTTGCTGTTTCCTAGAAGTTGAATGAACTCTTTAAATTTAAAATTTCCACCCTTTGAAAGTGAAACACGACTTGGTTATTATTCAATATATATGACTCAATCTTTTTGAACGAGTAGTTTGATTATTTCATTGTTTAATTTATATCCCTCTCTGCTCTGCTTCATTTCAACCAAGCCTATTTCATTCTTCTATTTCTTTCCTTCTTTTTTCTTCTGCTGCAAGAATGAAACCTCTGTTTCATTCATCTTCTTTTTGCTTTTTCTCTTTGTCACTTTTGATGATCTTCATCATAAATATTCCAACATGTCTGTGTGAGGGTGATGAATATTACAAAAACTGTAACACCGCTTTTACCTGCGAAGACAACAAAGACCTCAAGTATCCGTTCTGGGGAGTAAACAGAGAAAGTTATTGTGGTAGTGTTGCTGATGGTATTAATACGATGCTTACATGCGAAGAAGAAGTTTCAAAGATCACAATCAATAACCTTAAATACCGTATTCTTGATTGGGACAATACAACACAGAAACTCACTGTTGCTAGGGACGATTACTGGAGTGGTAATGTTTGTGATGTGAATACTAATATCGAGAGCAGCACATTTGATAACACTCAATTTCAACGTTACAGTAATGATGTTGCTAACGTAACTCTCTTATATGGTTGCAATGTTGGAGTTGTGACTCCGTTTTATGATATTGGCTGTGGCGGAAGTGAAAATGTTGTCTACACCGTTGTTTATTCTGCTCCATTCTCTGCCTTCTGCACTCCGACTAGTACGGTGGTAATTCCGATTTTTGGAACCCAAGCTGTACAACTGGGAACTGGCAACGGAATACTGAGCGAGGCATTAAAAGATGGTTTTGAGTTGAGATGGATTGGAAATTACACGGAGTGCCGGAGTTGTGTTACTTCTGGTGGAGCGTGTGGGAATGATGGAGGTAATCAATTCAGATGTTTCTGCAATGATGGAGCTCATGCAACTTCATGTCATTCATCATTGCTCCCATCCACAAGTATGTCTAGAATATCACTTTTCTCCAACTCTTTTTTTCTTAAGAGACACAATACGTATTAAGTTACTATTATTATGACATAAAATTTTCACCTAACCATTACCTTTTCACATCTTTGTACAAAGCCTAGACTTTTACTCTGTCCAATTCTAATACTTGGTGATTCTTCTATTATTTTTGTCACCATCCATATCAAAGAAATTGTGATCATAAATATATTTTTCCCCCTTTTATTTCATTGTTGGTTGAAAGTTGAAACATATCACACCGCTTTTGACTTTTGATCAATTCATGAATTATAACCATTAAGTTGGCTTGAGTAGTTTAGAGTAGTTAAACACCAACTTTATAAATTTCTAAGCTTAATTATTTTACTCCAACCATCCACTCATACAATTTTTCTCATTTCCATTAGTGTTAGGTAAAATAATACTATTTTCCAACAGAAAAAAATACACATACTATTACTATATAGGTCACCTAAATTTTCATTTGCATCAACATTACTAGTACTCATTAAAACTCATCATAATCTCACATCAACTTACCTCAAAATTCTCTGTTTTTCCTAAAGATGCAACTTCTTCATCTAAGCATCTTTTTCTCATTCCTGATCACAATAATAATCGTAAATCAAATTCCAACATCTAATGCTGAAGATCTGCAGCAGTATAAAAAATGCAGTTCTTCATTTGATTGCGCAAATCTAGAAAACTTGACATATCCTTTCTGGAGATCGAGTAGGCCGCAGTACTGCGGCCACCCGAATTTTGAGCTACAATGCAAAGATGAATTTGCAACCATTACCATTATGTCACAAAATTATAGAATTCTCGAAGTAGTTGATTCTGTTCATAGACTCAAAGTTGTAAGAGCTGATTATTGGAACAACGTTTGTCCAACCAATCCTAAGAACACAACTTTAGGTCGCAATTTCTTCGATTATGGTTCGGATTCCCGGAACCTGACGCTCTACTATGATTGTTCTTACACTCCATTTCCTCTACCAGATAGTTTTTCTCCCCAGTTTAACTGTAGTAGAAATGGAATTCAAATGGTTAACTATTTTTTGTTGGAGAGTAATCTTGAGAACGGCAAGGGTTCGGTTTCTGAATCAATTGGAACATGCAAATATAGAGTGATTGTTCCAGTTTTGGAGTCAGAAGCTGAAAAGGTAGTGACAAATTCAAGTGTGGAGAATTTAAAGGGTGCTATTGATAATGGTTTTGAAGTGGAATGGAATGCGAATAATAGTTTGTGTCATGAGTGTCAAAGCTCTAGTGGACACTGTGGTTATGATCCAAGCTCAAAGGATTTCACATGCTTTTGTAAAGATGGATCATTTCCACATTCATGTAGATCAGGTGAGTACCTGTAGTATAGTCACATGAAACATTTTCTTACAAAATTACATCTTAAATCTCATATTTTTGTCGATAGTATCAGAATTAAGATTAGTAATATCAAATTGTTCCTTTCTCTAGAAAACAAAAAAGTAAAAATCAAGCAGAAAATTCCATCTTGTGAACTGCCAAAACTTCCAAACCATGTGTTCTATATTGACCAATACCTTTCAACCAAATAGGTCTAGATTTTGAATAGCCACCATTCAACCAAATGAGTACAGTTACTGTTATTTGACCATAAAATAATATAAGAAAAACATTCATTTGGCTGCTAAATTAAGCTTAAGTATCTCAATCTAGAGATAATATATTGTTCACATGACATCTTAGTCAACAAAATTCATTTTCATGTTTTCTTTTCTTTTTTCCTTACTCATATCATAATCATAATACACTTAATCCAACAAGTAACAACTCTTCTATGGTTGCAAATTTCATCAAAACACAAATTAAGGAACAACAAACTATGTTGTCCTTGTCCCTCCCCTCTCCTGTCACCACCACCACCATCATCATCTTCTTCATCTTCTCTCTTCACTATACAACTTCCTTACCCTCTCATGCATCACTCTCTAGCTGCAACAACACCACCTTCAACTGTGGAACCATAACCAACCTTTCCTACCCTTTCACCGGCGGCGACCGTCCTTCCTTCTGCGGGCCACCACAGTTTCACTTGAACTGCAAAAACAATGTTCCAGAGTTGAACATTTCTTCATTGAGTTACCGAGTTCTTCAAATCAACTCAGTAACTCATTCTCTCACGTTAGCTAGATTAGACCTTTGGAACGAAACATGTACCCAAAATTATATTAACTCGACTTTTGATGGAACTAGCTTTAGCTACGGTTCGGGAAACCGTAACCTTACTTTGTTTTATGGGTGCAAACCCACTTCAGAATTTACCAAAGTGCCGCAGAATTTGTTTTACTGTGAAAACAATGGGTATAAGAATAATTCATATTCTTTGATTGGTCCATTTCCTTTGGACCCGGTTCTTAGATTTGTTGAATGTGATGAAGTTGTTGGTGTGCCAATTCTTGTAGAGCAGGCTAGTAGGTTTGTAGGAAATCGTTCTTTGCTTAGGGAGGTTTTGATGAAAGGGTTTAATGTGAATTATAGCAATCCTTTTGATGATGATTGTTTTGAATGTATTGATTCTGGTGGCCAACAATGTGGATTTGATTCTGATGATAATGAATCCATTTGTATATGTGGTAATGAGTTGTGTCCTTCAGGTATTCTAGCTTTTCTTTTTGGTTGATTCTTGTGTTTGTGTTTGATGATGATTCTTATGTCATGTAAACCTAATGGTTTTAAGAATGATTCTTGTGTTTGTTCTGTTTGTAATGTGAAAAATTACAGATGAATCTTTACCTTCAAGTTGCATACTTCAATTTTAAAACCATGATCTTAAAGATGATTTGTTCTAATAATAAGATGTTCTGTTGTAGTATTGTGAGCTAACTAGACTTAAGATGTTCTACTGTTATTGGAACAACAGAACATGAAACTCGCCTGCTAGTTTTTCTCCACGCCTTTTCTAGCCTTGTCTGATTCTTTGTTTTGACATCAATTTTTTTTTATGTTGCAGGTAATAGCTCTAGCAAGGGCGCTCTAATAGGTAATTCCCATTTAGCTGATAGATGTATTGAGTTTAGATTTTAGAAGTAAAACTGTACTGATGTCTAGTGTTATCTTCAGGTGGCGCAGTTGCAGGAGTTGCAGCCCTTGTTTGCATTCTTGGCTTTGCATGCTTAGTGGTGCGGAGAAGAAAGAAAAATGTTGAGAAATCTAGAAGCAGGGTCCTCTTTATGCCTCCTTCAAGCAGTGACATTGGCACTGGCACTGGCACTCTAACCTCCACTACTAATTCGTCTCAGAGCATTCCTTCTTACCCCTCTTCCAAATCGGACGCAATGCCGAAGAGTTTCTACTTTGGTGTTCAGGTGTTTACCTATGATGAGCTAGAAGAAGCTACCAACAATTTCGACGCCTCTAAAGAACTTGGAGATGGAGGTTTTGGCACAGTTTACAAAGGTAATTAACATTTTCTCACAGAAATTACTTCCTCTTGCTTTCGGATTTTCTTTCTAAACTATATATGTGCTGATTGTTGATCAGGTGATCTCAAAGATGGACGCGTGGTTGCAGTGAAACGCCATTACGAAAGCAATTTTAAGCTTGTGGCGCAGTTCATGAATGAAGTTGAGATTCTAGCGAAGTTAAGGCATAAGAACCTTGTTACACTCTATGGATGCTCCTCTAAACACAGCAGAGAGCTTCTCCTTGTTTATGAATACATACCAAATGGAACAGTAGCTGATCATATTCACGGGAACCAATCAAGTTCATGTTTGCTTCCTTGGTCTGTAAGAATGAACATTGCACTAGAAACAGCTGAAGCACTAGCCTATCTCCATGCATCAGATGTCATACACCGCGACGTTAAATCCAACAACATCCTCCTAGACGAAAAATTTCATGTTAAGGTTGCTGATTTCGGTCTGTCAAGGTGGCTTCCGAACGATGTCACGCATGTATCAACAGCTCCACAAGGAACACCTGGTTACGTTGATCCTGAGTATTATCAGTGTTACCAACTCACTGAAAAGAGCGATGTTTACAGCTTTGGCGTAGTCTTAGCCGAGCTTATATCGTCGTTACAAGCTGTGGATATTACCAGGCACCGCAGCGACGTGAACTTGGCGAATATGACTGTCAACAAAATTCAGAGCCAAGAATTACATGAGTTGGTTGACCCGTTTCTTGGATATGAAAAAGACAATGCTGTGAGGAGGATGACGACCGCAGTCGGTGAATTGGCGTTTAGATGTTTGCAGCAGCAAAGAGACATGAGACCTTCAATGGACGAGATTGTGGAGGTATTGAGAGCAATCAAGAGTGATGAACTTGAGACACAGGAATCAAAAGTTTTGGATGTTGTTGTTAGAACAGATGAACTTGTTCTTTTGAAGAAGGGTCCTTATCCAGCTTCACCAGATTCTGTTGCTAACAAATGGGTTAGCGGTTCTTCTACATCTACTTCTTCATAGGTTCTAAGATTTTCCTTTTGTTTTGGTGAGGATTTTGATTTTTAGATGGTAAAAGTAAAAATTATGCACTGGTGTCAATGAGCTAGTTTAGAAGTCATTTTGGCCTTCAAATAACTTTTCTATAAAAGCTTATACGTTTTTACACTATCATGTTTTTGCATGTATGCTAATAATATTAGTGGTAAATTTGGAACATTAACACTTTTCATTTTATTAGTGTCTGAAAGTGTCTGTATCATATTTAAGCGAAACTTAAAAATAATATAAATTTGCATGTAAAAATATTCACATATCTTTGTTGGTTTGGTGTATTTGAAATATATATTCATAATGTAATTGTTACTTTAAACATTTTTGTTATGTGTATAATATATACATACATTAGGGTTGAATTGAAGGGAGTTCTAATTTCCATTATGTTATTGCAGACAAGGGGATGCTAAGATGAAGAGGTTAATTACACATGTAGATGGTTAGAGTGGTTGGACAGGATTCAGATATATACTTTGGCAGGTGAATTTTGTAAGATACTGTATTTGATACATATCCACATGCATCAAGTGGAGAATATTTAGGACATGTTGTTATATTCATCAATCTTGTATAGTTATATACTTGGAGTAATTACTACTAAACAATACAGAGCCTCATGTTGAATTAGTTGAAATAGGTGTTTTTATTATTTTATTACTTTGTCAGTAAAAATTGATCATACTATAATTTAGTATAGAATTGATATTGATATCTAGGACACCTATTAAAATAGAGGGAAAAAAGTGGAAGATGATGTTATGGGATTGGCATTTACCACAATGTGCACTTTAGTGGGTAGTTTACCACCGGAGAAAAAACCAACTTTCATTCTAGAACTATGAGGACAATTATAGCTATAGGTCCATAGATTAATTATTTAATTACATTATTAATTATAAATTAATTATAATATAGTTAATTGTTATTAAATACGAAATGATGATAAATCATTAAATTTTATGATTGTAATGAGTTGTATTATACACTTAAGCTCAATTAGAGATCTCTAAATCGGTTAACTATTTAAATCCAAGTGATATAAGCCTATGTTGAAATATATTTTATGCTATTAATACTTGATAAAATAATACATATTGGCATTTAAATATGAATTTAATTGAAATATACTGAAAGTGTAAAAAGATTTTATACTGTCAGTTAATCATAATCGTTAGATGATGAAACAAGTTTGACTTTTATTTTAAAAATCTATAAAGTAATGCAAACGGGTGATGGTGATGAATCGATTGTATAAAATATTTTACATTGATAGGGCATAATAATTAATCTCTTTAAATATATGAATGTGAATAGAAAAATATAATTGATATTATATGATTCATGATAGTGTCCAATTTTATATGAATAATATACCATATGATTAAATTAATATTACCGTAATATTGTGTTTGATGAATCTTATTTAACTGATCTTTTATGTATCACTGATTTTGACATGAAGATATATGTTAAGAGTCCCACATCGGATAATATTATGGTTTGAACATGTATTTATAAGTGGGGGTAATCCTTACTCTATTAATCGGTTTTATAGAGTTGAGTTAGACTCAATCACACTTCTTAAGAATATATGAATTGTCTATCCTTCAAATTTTTGACAAAATACACACCAGTTTGGTGAGGGGTGAATGGTGAGGTTTGTTAAACTTCCAAGATATTGTCACACACTTCATTGAAATTCATTTACTACCATGAGTATTTCTATATATTTCCATTGATTTATTCCAAAATAAATCATAACTTTAAATATTCTACTCTCAAAATTTCAGATGAAAATTTTTATATGAATGCTTTTTAAATTAATATATCCTATTTGTTTATGACATTGTTATATATTTTTTTTTATCTCACTTATATGTCATCTCAAATAATTCATTTAAATTTATTTTATAATTAATCAATTCAATATTCTTTATTTTGGAATAAATTTAGAATCATTTTATACTCAAATTACTCTAGTTTTGTGCAATAATATTTTGAATAATTTTAATTTTATATTATTGAATTATGTTTAGAGTATTATATTTTGATATAAGATTTACTCTCTATTTATAATCAATATTGAGATGATATTACAATATTCTCAAATTCTACGAGATGAATGATTCTATTTACAAGGATGAATATCGCACTTTTCGAATGTGTTTATATAAAATTATTAATTTTTCAAAATATTTTAAATTAAAAACTCCTTATATATTATCATAAATTGATTTCTTGTTATATACTCAAATAAAAATTTAATTTTATGAGTATTAGAAATCTTATTATTTTAAGAATTTTATTTTGGAAAATTAAGGAATCACTATTAATTTTTATAATTACAATCTCACCTATCGTGATACAATTATATAAATTTTTCTATTTTAAATAAAATATTAGTATTTTTAATTCGTATGATTGTAATTCACTTATCGTGGCACAATTAAATAATTTTTATTTAATAAAATAATTAAGTTTATTTTAATTATAATAAATATTATATTGATAATAATTTTACTCTATCAGTATTCTATTATTAATATAATTTGTTTTTTTAATGATTTATGATTATATAAATTATCGTTCGAGTATCTTACCGATATTAAAAAATTTCGATGACATAATATACCTAGGTTGTTATATTTTTTACTTAATATTGTTGAAAGTATTATTTGAGAAATAATAAATAATAAATTATTTTAAACATCATGTATTACTTTATAAAATTCAATAGTTTATTTTCATATTTTTTATTAAAATAAATTTAATTTCCTATGTATTATGATGTACCTGATTGACATACCTTATCAGTGCCACATTACTTGACAGGATCATTTTGTGATCAAGGAAATAATTTAGTGTTTATTCAAAATATTTATAAATTCTTGAATTAATAATTCAACTATTATTCTCCATCAATCGGAAGAATTTAACATGTCAATGATATATAAATGAGAATTAAATATTATTTATTTAATATAATATTCTTAACCGATGCACCATTTAAACGGGCGCATCCAATTAAGCTAGAGAGGAGACGTCATTGGAGTTGGCGCATGCTCCCAATGACTATGCATGTAGGCGTCATATCTCTTGACGCATGTATGTGTGGTGTCACATGCATTGGCTCATGCACACACTACATAGAGTATGCGCCAATGCATGTGGCGCATGCACCTTTAATTTTATTTTATTTTAATTTTAAATATTAATTTTACAATTAAATAAAAAAATACTAAAAATAAAATTTATATTTATGTTATAATGAAAAATTACATGGAATTGACAAGAAATTCAATTATTCGTCTGATTGAAACGCCTCATGTTCCACATCCAGATGTGTTAGTCTGTCTTCGAGGTCTCCCATGATTTTCCTGAGGTGTTTGAGCTCTTTGAATGCTGACATGATCCAATGGTGGTTGGTGTGAAGGTCTGGTGGAAGGTCCAACGGTATTTGAGAGATGTGTCATCATTTGTTCCCAATAGCTGGTGGGTTCTCGCCAACGACGCTTCCATAATTAATTTTGATGCCCATGTTGTCGTAGTTGGGTGAATTATGGACGGTATGGTTGTCCGAATTGGGACATTTAATCGGTTTGGAAACGAATCAATGGTTCCTGGGGTGTACTATAATCAAACAATGGTTGAGTGTTGCGGCGATGAGATGTTTGAATGATCATTGGTGGGGGGCTACGATGGCATGAATTATATGAATCATCTGGGCTATAGATTGTTGTGGTGGTTGCGTATGGTTGTTGGTGGGTAGGGTTTGATTATTGGTTTTGAGGTTGGGTGTGTGGCATTAATGGGTTGCGAGGTTGGGTGTTTGGTTGTTAGGTGTATATAGTAGGGTGTTGGTGTGAGGTTGGTCGTTGGGTTTGGGTGGGTTGACATTGTTCTTGGACATGAGTTTGTTGTTGGGCGTATGATGACGAAGCTAGTTGGCATGGATCAATCAAATACATTGGCTCAGACACAAATTATGGCGTTGTAACCAACCTAAACCATGCCATATACTGTTGAGTTGGTCTAGCACCCTGTATGACTGGTTCGTTTAAGATGTGTTGTCGTCGATGCCTCCAATGACGACACATCTCTTTTGTGAAGTCCCTCCAGTCAGAATAATCCCATTGGGCATCGACTCTCTGTTGATGTCAATCTCCCAATCACGTCGGAGGTTCTGAAATTTTGTTGTTGCATGCCGAACTGCAGTTTTACCCAGTCACTCTGGTACATCTCCACAGTAGTGAATCGGATAATTGGTGTTTTTGATGACCAAACTGCATCATCATCATGGTTAACCTGATGATCAAGACCCAGATATGGCCTCCAGATAAACTGTACAAGAATATGACATGATTAGATGATAAATAATTTGATAATTATTTTTAAATCAAAATAGAGTTGTGTAGGAGTATTACATCGTCTGGTCTAATGTGGTCCAATAGATTGCGATAGACTACTACAACGTATTTCACGCACATATTGTAGTTCATCCCTCTAACTGACCACCTAGATCAAAAACATTTGAAAAATATTATTTAGAGTTAGTTGTAATATAAAGTCTAATAATTAGATGGTAAAGTTTTAAACTTACTTTGATGCAAAGGGGAATATGAATGGTTTCTCGTTTACCGGGGTGAGTGATGGCATTCTTGACCAACCTCATGCTTGTAGCAAATATGCGCATGAATAAAACATACAAGTATTTTTTGGCATTTTTACACAACGCACTATATAGATGGGCCAAAACAGCCGAACCCCAACTATATGTGCTTACCTTATTTATGTTTCGTAACAACGGTAAATACATAATATTTACCGTATTACCAGTATTTTAGGGAAATAAAAAATTATCGAATAAAATCATAATATAACACTGAGCTTTAACTATTTTTTCATACTCGGTAGATTCTACGGTCAATGTTATAATCGCATAATATTGTTTGAGATATTTTAAGTTAATACCTTGACCCTTAGCTTGACCAGAAGTCTCTCTCGTAGCTTGGTCGTCACATAAAGGGGAACCCAACAATTCATTGCAAATAGAGTTATCCTGGTTAACTCTACCATTTACGGCCTTACAATCGATACATAGACCCAACAACATGTAGACATTCTCAAGTGTGACGGTACACTCACCGAAAGAAAGGTGAAACGTGTGGGTCTCGGGTCTCCATATCTCCAACAAAGCAAGAATAAATTTGTAGTCAACCGAGTATGAGACTATGTTGAGGAGATTACCAAAACCGCATCCTCGAATATATGGTTCTATCAAAGGATCGTGGGGTACATATTCATGTACACGGCATCGAAATCGTTTTGGGTCCTAATAAAACATAAGTAAGAAATAAAATAAGAAGAAGTAATAAACAATAAAAAAATAAGTAAGAAATATGTACGAAATAAGTAAGAAGAAGTAATAAACAATAAAAAATAAGTAAGAAATATGTACGAAATAAGTAAGAAGAAGTAATAACGTACAAATGTCGCGATATTGTCGATTGTTCCTCGATGTTCATCATCCATAGTCAATAGAGACATAATGCTACATAGGTTGAGTATTGCAGAGGTTGAGTGTTGTAAAGGTGGAGTGTTGCAGAGGTTGATTGTTAGTGTTACAGATGTTAAGTGTTGTGAATTGTTAGTCACGAACAATCTGGGTACAATGATATAGAGTTATATATATTACCACAACAACAACAAGTGTCTCAGTTTGTTGATCAGTCACAAAAGTTTTGTGAAACTGATGACGACGAACAAGCTGAAGTCAATGTTGTTGACGAGGAAGAAGAAGAAGTCGAGTTATTGGTTGATTCAATGGTGAACGATGAAGAAGAAGATAAGCCATTACCAGCTAGTCATGTATATTGTCCACCTCAACACATGACAAGCTTGAATTTGGGTGTCGATGAACCTTCATCAGATATATTTTACAATCCTTATATGCATATTCAAGGATCATTGAAAGAAGGAGACACATTTCGTACAAAAGAAGATTGTGTAAAAGCTATTAAAAAGTATCACATGGATCTATCAGCTGATTACAGATTTGATCAAACTAACGCAATGAGGTACAAGATTTATTGTCGAAATGAGCGCTTCCTTTTTCGGTTGTCAACTTCTTACCGGAGGAGGAGTGATTCTTGGGAGATTGGATCCATGGGTCCAATTCACACATGCATGCTCATGAACCCAATGCAAGACCATCGGAAACTTAGCTCTCAGTTAATATGATATGAAATTTTGTCTGTCATTAGCGACAATCCGTCGTTAAAGGTGAGTACAATAATCACGCATATTGTAACACAATACAACTATACTCCATCATACATGAAGACTTGGATAGCTAGGAAAAAGGAAGTTGAAAAAGTGTATGGAAATTGGGAGAAGTCCTACAAACAACTTCCAAAATACTTGGTGGCTCTTAAACAGTATGCTCCAGGGACTATTGTCAAGTTGGAAACGTTGTCGGTGAAGGAGAAGAGCGATCCAAAACGTAGTGGAATTTAAAAATTTCTCCTTTAGTGATCCTTATGAATGGTCATGATTAGTGATAGAATCGTTACCTCTTGTGGCGATTGAGACCTTTGATGCAGATCTAAGGAGCGATCATGAACGTTGAATGGTGACAACGCCTCTACTCAGTCCACACGAACGCATTCCTTCAATCTCAGTGTTAGCTGCTACGAATGAAGGCTTTGAGTGAGAGAGAGAGAGAGAGAAACAAAATTTCAACTGCACAAATGTTCTGCACAAGGGTTCTATTTATAGTACCACTTGTGTGGGCTACAAGCTAAAAAGCCCACTTAAGTGTATGTGGCTGATATGCCAAAATCACTTAAGCGTGTGGTACCTTACCATATTTCATATTCTACTTAAGTACATTGTACCTTACGATGTTCTACAATTCACTTAAGTGCACCATACCTTACGGTGTTCCTTAGTTACTCTATCTCTCATCAATCCATCCTTTTGTGTGTGACCCTGTAGGTTTTCGCGACATTAGCAATTATATTAAATCACGTATTTAACATAATAAACAGTGAGCGATATCTAGCAACATATCACTGCTACCCAAGACACGAAAATGTCATGTGATCTGACAAATCCTTTTGTGATAGTACTTATGTGTATAATTACCCTTTTGCCCCTATGTCTATATTGAACACAATGCTAGACCGTGTCATCCTTGTCCAGTTCAATATTGGACCCATAGACATTTATCCTGTTACGTAGGATGGGCAAATTCCATCTAGGTCACTCATGTCCCTCAACATGCTTCGTGGAGTACCCATCAACTGTCTTTATGGTCATTCAGTTACGAACAACGTTTGATCAGCAATAAGGCACTCGACTCTACATCTAGGGTCCATAGTGGTTTCAGGTCGAAGGGTGGTATACACCACTATCACCATGAGAATAACTTATGACACTTTGCATAACATTCTATATAGTATTCTCATAGCGGGTCAATCCAGTATAAATATTACTCTTAATATTCATACATATGTTTAAGACTTGATAACTCCTTATCCATGATCCATGAGATGTGACCATCAGTCTATATACATAATAGTCTTAATGCTTTAATGTTATCCCACTTTACAACAAAGCTCGACTACAGATACTTTAAGAATAGTGTCCTTATGTTTAATGGGATCTCATGATTAAGTCACACTTGATACATTAAACGGACTAACTATTCTAGGGATTTTATTAAACAAACATAATAAAGAAAAATTCTTTTATTATTAATAAATAATTCGATACAAGTATCAAAAATATATGCCTCTAGGGCTTACACCAACAGTCGGCGTATACCCCAGACGGGACTTGTGCTATTGGAAATGAAATATTCCACTGTCTCTTTTGGGCGTATCAACCATGCATCAAAGGTTTTTCTTTCTGTAAACCTATTATACAAATTAATGGTACATGGTTGTACGGGAAATATAAAGGAACGCTACTGATGGCAGTGGCACAAGATGGCAACAACAATACTTTTTCAATCGCCTTTGCCCTAGTTGAAGGGGAGACTACTGAGGGATGGAGTTTTTTCCTAAAAAATCTTCGATTCCATGTTGCTCCTCAACCTAACTTATGTTTGATCTCTGATCGGCGCCCTTCAATAGTGAGTGCCTACAAAAATATTGATAATGACTGGCAAGATCCTCCGTCGATGCATGTCTACTGCATTAGACATATCGCTCAAAATTTATGCAAGAGATCAAAGACAATACATTGCGAAAGAAGGTTGTCAACGTAGGTTACGCATTAACAGAACCTTCTTTCAAACACTACCGCGAAGACATCAGATTGTCAAACGCAGATGCAGTACGATGGATCAACAATATTCCATTGGAGAAGTGGACTAGGACATACGACAACGGTCAACGTTGGGGCCACATGACAACAAATCTCGTAAAATCAATGAAATATGTCTTCAAAAGCATCTGAAACCTATCTATAACCGCTTTAGTGCAAGCAACATATTTCAGGCTAGGGGCGCTGTTTGAGACCAAATGTTCCAAATGAAGTTCAGGGTTATAATCTTGGCAGTTGTTCAATGATGCTTCAATGAAATTCATTAGACACGAAGTTGCCAATGGTTCAACGTCCGGTCAAGACGTTCAAACGAATCTATATTCCAAAATCGAATCTTTATCGGAGGTGCGACTGCTGAAAAGATTAAATCGACATTTCTCTTGTGAATCTATTCAGACATGATTAAAGAAAACAAAATTGAAGGAGATTGAAGAAATTGAAGGAAAATGGAAGGAGGGTAAGAAGTTGTGTGAAATAATATGGGAGATGCGCATGGTGGTATTTATAGAAGAACCAAAGCATGTCTGCACCAATGCACTAGGCTCCACACACACATAACACATGCATGCGCCAATGCATGTGGCGCATACACACATGCACACATGCATGCGCCAATGCATGTGGCGCCTACATGCATTGGTTTTGCATGCATGCGCCAAGACTCTTGGCGCCTCCTTTGATGTTTAGTTGGATGCGCCAGTTCAACTGGCACATAAGTAGGGAAAAGTGGTTATTTTAGTATTTTAAAAAAAAGTTATTTAGATATTTAAATTAAAAATATTGATTATTTTATTTAAAAAAATCTCTCAACACACTTTTTCGCATATAAATATTAATTTTTGTTTGACATCATTTATAAAAATATTTTAATCTACAATATATTTATTTTAATATATAAAAATAACTGTTTATAAAAAAATTAGATCAACAATAATTATTTTTGTTTTGGTACTTTTTATTAAATTGATTTTATTTTATCTGATATCGCTGAACATAAGTGGTTTTATTGTAATTAATTGATAAGTGGCACATTTTTTATTTTGATTGATTTCACGTCTATTTTTTCAGTTTATTTTACTTGAAAATTTATGATTTGTTTAAACAAATAAATTATTAATATTAAAAAAGTATGGTATCTTAACTTTAAAACAATTTCACATATATTCTTTAAAAAAATTCAACACTAAAGTTAATTTTTTTCTAAATATTTTAAATGCTAATTAACAATTATTTATAGTGATCATAATAAAATCTTACTTTTCATTAAAAATAAAGTGTTATAATAATTATAAGTGAATTAATGAATTTACTTAAAAACTTATAATTGAGATACTAAATTTATTTAAAGTATTATAATAAAATGTAACTAAAAATTACTATAAATAAAAAGTATTAACTATAAAAATTAATTGATTGACACTCATTAGCTAAAGAATAGAAACTGCCCAAATTTCTATTTCTTGGCACATTAAAGTTAAATGATTGACATTCACTAGTTACGGTAAAAGAATAGAAACGGTCCAAATTTCTATTCTTTGGCACATTATAAAAAAAAATTGTGTTTTAGTATTAAAATAAATCTCGTAACATTTACTTATTTTAATTATTACACTTCTAACTTACTAATATCATCAATTCAAAAAGAGCACAATAAATATTTATTTATTTAATAATGATAAATATGGGTCTCATATTTACTTATGTTTATGACTACAAATGTTTGTCCCGTATTTAGTTACTATTGATAACAAGTATATGTCTAATATTTTTGTAAGTAGTAACAAATAGTTAAGTTATTTCTGACTAATTTTTAGAACGAATTATCATATTTATAATTTTTTGTCAACCTCATATTTATTTATACTTAATACCTAAAAAAATGTATTCAATTCAAAGTCAATTATTTTAATTTAGAGATAATACAATAAATCAATTATTTAATACATAATAAAATAAGTCAATTATTTAATACATAATAAAATAAGTCAATTATTTAAGAATAGAGATAATATAGTTTTAAAATATGCATTATCTCCTTTGTTATAATTTGTTTCACATATTTTAGTTCATTCACATGGATTTTAAAAAATGATATAATTTATCTTAAAATTTTTTGAATTAAATTTAATTTCAATTAAAATAACTCTACCAAAATTCCATTTCATATTTTTTTACTAAGTTTTGAAATTAAAGAATAAATTTAATAACTTCAAATTTATTTCAAATAAATTAAGACTAAAGTCTACCTCTTCTTTATTATAAAACAATAAATATAATAAATAGGTTAATTGTAAAACAATTCTAAAATTTAATTTAAATTAAAAAATATTTATTAATTTTTAAATATTAATGACAAATATACGATAATAAATTATTATTATAAATAAAATAAATATTAATTAATTTTTTAGATATTAATGACTAATATACGATAATAGATTCTTACTATAAATGATTAATTATGGTATGTTATAACAAAATTAATAATATTAAAAATGACGATGAATTGTACCATAAACGATAAAGAACGACATAAATTTAAGTTCAATTTAGGCCAATATATTTATTCCGAAGGAACCATAATATATCTGATACAGATAACACACCATTACATTACCTCATATTTCTCTCTCTTATAACTTTCACCTCTTTTGTCTTCTTTCTCTTTTTTAAGTTTTTATTTTCTCAAATCTTTTAATCATTTTTATTCAGACAAATTATACATTATTCATCATCTCATTTTTCTTATACACTCTTACATAATTTAAATTTTAAAAGGAGCAAACTTGAAAATTGGTCTTCTTTAGTGGAATACTTCTAGAAATTTCTTAGTCTCAAATACATACAACACAATCGGAAATTTATTAGTATCTCTTAGAACGAGTTGTGACAATTTTTTGTTGGCAAATGCTAATATTTGTCCTTGGAGTACATGTTAAGGACACATTTATAGAAATATTTTTTTGGAATACGTGCATTTGATTTCTTGAAATTTAAAATTTTGTTTTATTCCATATAACTTTTTTAATAATAGTAACCTTAACTTGTACCCCAAATTTAGAGGGATAACCCTATATTATAGACTAGACAGCTGGGACACAGAGTCACGCAACACTGCAGTTGGTTGGAGTGGCAGTGATGTCACATATTTTGTTAAGGAGGATAATCCCTAACAACCTTTAAAATATTGTATAAAAAATATAATTATAATTACATATTATAAAATTAAAATAATATTTATTTTAAACTTTTATACTAATATAATTATAATAAATATTATAAAAATAAAATTTAAAGATAAATATTTAATAATTAAAATAAACAGTACAAATAAAACTTAAATACTGTTGTTGAGATTTATACGATAATTTATTGGTTTTCCGTTGCTTATTTCTGAAAGTTTTATTTGTTGTTCTTTTATGTTATGGTGATGTATGAGTGACACTTTATCGGTAGAGTTATATTAAATTATTTAATTAAATGTCGAGTCGGAGAAATAGGATATTACATTGACCCGCATATTCTAATCTCTTAAGAGATACAAGATCTCTAATGATTTGAACTTCGACAACATATCCTTGACTAAAGTGACATATTGTTGTAATAATGACTCCTTAGTTTGCGCTTCCTCTTTTACTTGTGACACCATGATCTTGGAATTTGTCCTCAATTCAACATTATTTTCCCTTATTTCGGTGAATAACGTGAGTTCGACGATGGTTGCTTCATAGTCGACTTGATTATTACTAATAGAAAATTCAAAGTGTATGGACACTTCAATCACTAGGCCAACTTTGTTCTCCAAAATGAGTTTGAACCTACTTCTTTGGACTTTGGATGATCCATTTGTAAACACCATCCAGGTATGAGTAAGATATGGTGTGTCTGGGGTCATTTATCCTATGAAATTTGCGTACAATTGTGCCATCAACACTTTCCTTAATTCGAGGAAACATCAAATTCAGACATTTTGCTAGACCATTTTGTTAATCTTTCTGTTAAATCTCGACGGTGGAGCATTTGCTTTAATGGTATATGTCGGTTCAGACTACTATGGTGTGTGCTAGAAAGTATCATCGTAGATTTCTGGATGCACTTACCGATACAAATGATGCATTCTTTATTTTTTGATAGCACGATTCTGGTCCGAACTAAGGCTCTAGAGATGAAATAAATTGGGCTCTAGGAAGAGTTCAACTCTCTTACGGTGACGATGTTGACTGCTTCATTGGACATATCCAAATAAAGATACAAAATCTCCCTGACTGATGGCCGAGTTAATATTGGTAGGGTTGATAAGGTTGCATTTCAGGGATGCAAAAGTTTTCTCACTCTCTGGAGTCCATTTGAAATGTGACTATTTCTTCAACAATTTGTAAAACGATGAGGTGTGTTGAGCCAACTACAAGATGAAATTGTTTAGAGTTGCCCGTGGAACCTTATTTTGTATGTTATTAATCAAGGAAGTTCCATTAAAGGCAAAAATGCTTTTGATGATGATAACTAGTCCTTAATGACAGCAACTAAAGTCAAGCATAAAGTGGTTAAAGATGCAAACTATAATATTAGGATTTGATGGACTTGAATATTTGATGATGACAACCAAATGGAACATAACTCAAGTCTCATCTCAAGAGAACTCAAGTAAGTGTCTATAACATAGAAACATCTGACAAGACTTGAAATTATGAAAGATTGTCTTGATACGTCTGAGTGAATACATTGTAAAAGCATAAGAGCATTCTCGTAAAGTGTACAACTAATCACACACACAAACAAGTTTTTAAACTTATTTTTCTCAAGAAAATTGAAATTTTGTTCCTTAGAGGACAGATGCCCAACGCGATGTCCTAGACAACTAGTTCGTCAAGTTAAACTAGAATCACCATAATTAACACAAATTCAATTGTACAAGATGATAGAGCATAAAAATAATAAAGAACACAATAATTGGTAACCCAGTTTGATGAAACAACACATACGTCTTTAGGGTTGACTTCCAACCCAAGAAAGTAAATTCACTATTATTACTTTAGTACAATTAGTCTTACAAGCAACAACAAACCATATGTTGTTCAATGTCTCTTCCTAACACTACCCAATGATGTTTTACTCAGGACTCCCCCTAAATATGATAACCCATCTCACTTTCTCTCAATCACCAAACCCTAGTGATTTGTGATTCACCCAATTATCAATGTCGAATATTACAACTCAACTAGATAAACCTTTTATGCTAAATTACTGAAATATAGAGGCGTACATAAAGATATTGAATTTATAACTCAACTAGACAAACCTATAATTATGCCAAGTTACTGAAACATAGTGTGGTGTACATAAAAAAACAAAGACTCTTGTAAACCCTAACACTCTAAAATATTCAATGTGAATGGTTGCTTTCTAATGTAGTTTTAGCTCCTTATATAGCATAATAAATTTGAGCATATCTCCTTGGATATTAGCTTTAAATTTGTTTAGAATTAATGCAGAATTTATTGGATATTATTTGTTCATAAATCTCTCTAGCAAGATATGGTTTGTTTTAATTTAAATTCAAATTTAAATATTCATTTAAGTCTGAATCAATCTTCTTCCAATTGTCAAACAAATCACTTAATCATATTACTAAAACAATTATCAATGAAATATTATCCAATCTTTGACTAGAATATTTTCCAAAATGCAACATCAATAAGATGTTGCGCAAGACCTAGATGTCGTACCAACATGCTATGACATCACGTCCATGATTTGTCCTTTCTGCACCTCCATACAACTTAAGCAAGCTAGATTAATCTTGAACACTTTAAACACTTCTCCATGTTGTTGTTTTGCAAAATACAGTGAATCCAAAAGGAACAACAATCCCCCTTTGGATAATTGTGGCAAAACAACTCTTCAATATATAACACTTATTCAGATAAGAACAAGTGATAGACTTCATAGCATATAATCATCAACAGTCTTTGAAATATCAGAGCTAAGCTAGTAACAGAAAATCAATAGCATTTATCATGCCATACAAAACAATGCTCTAGAAAATCAGACATACATACAATCATTCACAAGTTAGTCATGCATGGCACTCCGTCAACTCATAGTTAGTAGCATACAATCTTACTAACTAATAATTATCAATATGCAATCATTCACATACTTAGTCATGCATAAGACAAACAATTAGTAGCTAATAACAGGATATGCAAAAATCTACTAACACAAAAGCTCACTCTAAAAGGGCCAGATGTCTTGCCCGACGCTCTAGCATGGGAGCACACCATTAGTACTTACCCAGATGGTCAGAACTAAATAATCACCTATTACCTCAGTAACACCATATTACTCCCCCTTTTTTCCATAATTTTACAAAGGTACGAAAAGAACAACTTTCTTCAGAGATCAGAATAACACCAACCCAGAGCAGCACACAATAGTAGTATAGATTCAAAAGACACAGGTAGCTATCCATGAGAAATACCATCATCATTAACCTCAAACTCCTACAAGCTTCAGCACTGTCATCAACAACTGATCATCATTATGAAGCTCCATAAGCCCATTATACACCAGTGCCAAAAATTCTTCTACAACCTTATTTGCAAATTCTCCTTCTTCTATAGTTCCCACTCATAGTTTTATCAATAGAGGGAACCTGGATTCTTGGTTAGCCCGTGATAAAACCAAGTTTTGGTTAAACCTCAACTCGTGATAAAAGCTTGTTTCGGTTCGAGATCATCCTGGTGGTAAAGTCTCACAGGTTCTTGGTCAGTCTGGTATACAACCAAGTTTAGGTTTATGAGCTTAGTCAGATGTTAAAAGCTTTCCCATGTTCAAGATCAGCTATGATAAAATCTTAGTTGGAAGCTTGAAGACTAACTGCTCCAAGTTTCTTGTGGAAAAGAGTTTAACCGCTTAAATTCATCTTTTCGAAGGAAGACTTAGGGCCTGTTTGAAACACTTTTCAATTTTAGTTCTTAAATTTTGTTTTTCAAGTCTATTTTAAAAAACTATTTTTAAGAAGAAAATTAACAAAAAATTTGTTTGATAAAGTAATTTTTAAAAACTGTTTTAAAAATATGAAAATGAAAAAACTTATTTGATAATCTAATCTTTTAAAATCACATTAACGTTATAAATGAAAATTATAAAATTTTTATGTTTTTTCTTCAAGTTTTATAATACAAAAAACTAAAAAGTGAGAAGCAAAACACAACTAAACTGTTTCACTTTTTTACTTTTAAAAACTGAAAAATAGAAAAGAGTTTTTAAAAACACTTTTACAAAACATTATATTCAAACAAGTTTTTAAATTTTAAATTTTCAAAAACTAAAAAAGAGTTTTTAAGATGCATTTCAAACGGGCCCTTAATGTTTCTCTCCGTGTTTGATGTTTGGTTGTAAATTAGCCATAAACTTCATTTTTCTTATACAAGGGGGTTCGAGAGTTCAACGTGATAAAAACTCTTATATTTATTGGATACTCTCAATAAAAAAAATTGGGGAGAGGAATAGGTCTTTTTCTTTTGACCAAACCTATATAACTCCTGGTGTCTTCTCTCTTTCCTTATCTTTTATTTTCGAAACTTTACTTTCTGAATTTTATTTTTTTGCTGTATAACTTAAAAACCTTTCTAAAATGTTTTCAAACTCTAATTTTGATCTGAAAAGTTTTTCAAATTCCAGTTTTCTGAAACATATAATTCACCCCCCCCCCCCTTGTGTGTGAAGTCACATGTCTAACACTATCAATATTCCATTCAATTTCATCACTTATTTCTTTTTCTTTGGTGTTGCTATTTAGATGAATGCCTCACATTTATCTGGTATTGCTTCTATAACTCTCTTTGTCAGATAAAAACTTAATAATTTGCCGACTCTAACCCTAAAGACATACTTATCTGGGTTAAGCCTCATATTTTATTGCTATACTCTTTGAAATATGCGGGTGAGATGTTGTTCATGTAACTCCTTTTTGTTAGACTTAATGATCATGTTGTCCATATATAACTATAGTGTTTCACCTATTTATTATATGAAAAATTTATCTACCATTTTTTGGTGCACCCCTCAGCTTCAAGGTTGGCGTGACCTTAAACCCAAAGACCAACTCAATTTGTATGATACGATACTATTTGGATAACGACCCCATTAAAAAGACTTAAACATACTGTTTACTGTGAAATTTAGTAAACAAGCGCTAGTCTCTTATAAAAGGTTACTTGAGGGATAAACTAGATAATCCTAGGACATAGTGCTTAAAATCTTTCTGAGTTTTGTGTAAGAACGTAAAGGATTTCAACGTGGTCGAAATCTTAAGGTAAAAGTAGTGCAAATTAACATAAAATTGCTGAAAAGGTAAAGACTTCGATGATGACTAAGTGACAAAGGCTTGGTGCAAACTAATGTAAATTGAGAAGGAATGACAATGAAATGCAAGCAAAATTGCAAAGAAAATAAATTAAAGTAAAAGACTTTGTATTAAATGAAATGGTGTTTGGAATCATATATTTCGATCAAATAACTCATTTCTCGCTTCGCTTGGGTACTTTGAGTTTGTGAGTTTTTGTATTAAATTCAACATAACACCATGAATCCTAACACTAGAATCAATTTTTATATTAATATGAAATAACAACTTGTAACAGTATTCTCCTTAGTAATTGACACGTAATTATTGCATGTTTTTCGCCTTTGAAATGTATTCCACGCATCTCTTTGGATAAGACTAAAAAGCAGATACTCACTTTGAAAATGTTTCTTCACGCCAACTGCAGTTTGTCAACGTGCCTCACTAATTGTTGACGTCGAAATCTTGAACAACGATGTCGTCGAAATCTTTGACAAAATCCCTTTCCATAAAATACTAAGTCCCAAATCTCTATCCCAACATATGAGACTTCGACTCCCTTAGCTGGAAAACTAAAGCAAAATTCCCTTTCAACCTTCTAACTTTTTCCTTATTGTGCTCAGATTTGATCCTGTCAAAAATCTCAGCTAACAAATTGGCCCCAAAAATGTCACTTTCAACTAAAAGAAGATACAGACGTTTTTTACTTTCCTTAACACTATTTCACCTAGTGGACCAATGTTATTAACATCATGACCTTTCCGTCAAACATCACCTCGAGAACATGCAACTTCCCACGATCCCATAACTTTTAATCATGGATCCTCTCTTTTAGGGTGACATGGCTATGTACATAAAACCCTTCCAATCTTTCCTCTAAAAATATGACACGTGTTACAGAAATTGGTGCCATTTGTCAAAAACAAAACTTAAGAGTTTTTTCTTCCCCATTATAAATACATTTCTCGCAAATCTTCTTCTTTTTTCCGCTTTCTTCTACACAATCTTTCCTCTGAAACTTTTCTTCTTCAAACATCAAGTTCATTTATCTACAAAAATGACTACATCTTCAAAAGCCAAAAGCTCAAAAGAATCTAAGGATTATTTTCCTCTTGCTACCAGACTGCAATCTTCCATTCTTGCTGGAAATCAAGAGTATATCCCAGAGCCACCAAATCAAGAAGAAAAACTTCACATTTACAAATCCCAGGTATTGATTCCTTACTCAATCTTTAGTAAAATCCATGTGCTTATGGGTCCAATGCTTGACCCTTCAGTAGATGCTATTAAACGGATAGGTTTTTCTCCCTCTTACCACCGAACTAGACCCATAGTGAGTATAAAAAAATCCATAGATCTAGAATATATGAATACCACTCTTCGTTTCTTTCGTTCCGCCCCTTCCCCCAAAATAAATGAGGATTATATTTCTTAGTTGAATAAAATCAAAAGCAAAATGGACCAAACCTGGAAAGATATAAGGATTTATGACTTAGTTAATTGTCAAGGGTTGGTCCTCTTTATTTTCAAAATATACTCATCGCAGCTTTATATTTCTAGGAAAGTAGCACCAGTACTTTCCAACTCTCTTATGGAATGGTTACACCTACTCATTATAACATAGCGACCATTATTGGCCTTCGCCCAACTGGCGATAGTTTCGACCCTAATGAGAGAGATGAAGACACCATTAACTTCAACACCAACCGTGCTAGTTTTGGAAAATATATTGAAGACTATCGCGACACTACCATTGACGGAGTGTCCGATGAAGAACATAATTCTTTTTTAGCATTGTGGTTGTCGAGATGTATTTTCTGCTGTAAGTCCTTGAAAATAGCCAAAAGATATTTAACTTTGGATAACCAATTGCACGAAGGACGAAATATATGTCTAAGTCAATTGATATTAGGTTCTTTCTGTGAATCCCTAGGGCTAGTCATTGAAACCCTAAAAAATCTCAAACCCAAAGATAGTTTATTATTAGATGGACCTTATTGGTTGCTCCAACTTTGGCTAAATGACATGTTTGAACCTTCCTTGGACGTCGATATACCTAAAGATGCTAACGAGACATCAAAAACAAGTGCATTAAAGGTATTCGACTTGCTCGAATGACTCTGGTTGATGCAAATAGAAAAGAACAAGGAAGATTTTTCATAATATTTCATGATGTTTTCTAAATATAGCAACTTCACCCCCATTATGGCTCATTTTGTGAATAGAAGTCATGGGCTTGAATGGTTTGCAATAAAGTTCCATGTTACTGGCAAACAAGAAGTTGAATAAAGGGAGGTATGAGAAGGTTTCCTTACTCCAAAAATTATTTCGACCAGACTTGGGATCTCTAAAGATGGTGTAAAGATATTTTGCTACCAACCTAATTTGGTGTCACACCAATTTGGAGTTATCCAAATTATTCCTAAGTCCTTCTTTAGTCGAAAGAATGAACTCTGCCTCTGCATTGTAGAATACTCAAAGAGTGAGTATATTCAACACCTTGATCGACATGTTGTTAATCATGATATACTTATGCCCTTTTGTTTTCAACCATCTTTCTACTGCACTAAAGAATTCAACACTTGGTGGAGAGCTTAACATGCAAAATAATTCCTTGAGGTTGCAACATTATCACAATATTTAACAGATGCTTTCTCTTTCCTGCAGAACAAGTTCTAAAAAGGTAGAGACAAAAATATCAAAGAGATTCAAACTTTCCAACGCTACTTTGAAATTGTGTATGACCCCACAGATCTTAGTCGGACTATTCGTGAAACAGTAACCACTATAAAGGAAAATATGATGGCGAAACTTCCTGATTTAAAAATTCCTCATTATGTGGAGTATAAGTACAAGTTTGCATTAAACTATTATCCTTCCAGGTTTCCCCACCTACCAGTGAGCTGGATTTTGCTATTTCACCTTCGTTCCCATGATGGTTTATTTGTGGTGAGAATTTGAAAGTACTAAAAAATGAGAGCCTAAAACTTGCCAAATGAGTAGCTCTAATTAAACATAACATATACAGTTTCAAAAGACACCTTCATGTCGACATAAATCATGTCAGGGTTTTATCCCCTATACATGAAGGTGAGGAAAGTAAAGGATCCTTAATATCAACTTATCTTATTATTATTTTTATCCACTTTTATATTTGTCATTTTATGTTTTCAGTGGTTGAGTATAGGAAAAGGACAAGGGATGTTGCCAGTGTTGTTATAGCCTCAAAAAAGAAGGCCAAGGGAGAAACAACTCTAGTCAAAGAGACACGGGTTTGTTTTAAAATCTGAAATTGGATTTTTTTGACTCATACACCTTATTTGATTTTCGTCATGCGAACTTCTTATTAATATCCAGGCTGATGGCGAACCCCAAACTATTCCCGTCAAAACCTATTCTTCTGAAACTCACACTAAGAAGAAGAAACCAAAGACTGTTGGGGATGGCTCTAAAAAAATTGCACTAGCCCAAAAGTTTCTCCTACTCCCAAAGAAAAAAAAGAGAAACGGGAAAACCTAGGGAAAGGCGAAAAGGAAATCAAGACAACAAGGAAGCTTATTTCTGCTGACCCTGAAAGCGCCAACCCAAGCTCTGATGCAATGCGTCCAAAGTGAGTTTATTTTTAACTATCACTTTCTTTGTCCAATATTTTTTAAATACTAACGCTCAAATTTCTACAAGATAATCCTTTGATCAAACTCGTGTAAAGTGTCAAATATACAAAACTTTAACCCACCAGTTCTCCTTCAATCCACCATACTGTCATTAAAGAACCTGTCAAGAAGGTTAATAACCCCACACGAGCATAAAAGGATATACCTAATGATTCAGCTGACAATGGTCAAACTTCTGAGTCGTCATTTTCGACGACTGATAGCGAAGACGAAGACTAGGCGAACATGGACTATATTCCCCAAAATGAAGCTCATGAGCAAGAAGGCCCAAATGACAATTCTCCTCCTAGTAGCCAGGACCAAGGTGACGATGCCCATGAAGATGCAGAATCTTCCGAAGAAGAATTTAAAAAAAACTTCAAAGATTGTGCCACAAAACAAACAAGATACTGCCAAAACTTTAATTTTCAAACCAACTCCATCACCAAACCCTTCTCTATCTCAAGAGGAATTGTCAGAGCTGCAAATGACAAAACCATTAGCATATCTGAAACTGATGATGAGTACCCGACGCATTTTAAATGACAAGTGCTCAATTTCTTCAATAGTTTCGTAGCAGCTAGCACTGAGATTGAAGGAGTCCATTCGTGTGGAATGAGTAGAGGCGTTGTCACTATTCAACGTTCGTGATCACTCCTTATATCTGCATCAAAGGTTTCAATCGCCACAAGAGGTAACGATTTCTATCACTGATCATGCCCATTCGTAAGGATCACTAAAGGAGAAAAATTTTAATTTCCGTTGCATTTTGGATCGCCATTATCCTTCAAACACAAGGTGAAAACAAAGATGAAAGCCAAAGAGGACACTCAGACGAAGAAATGGAATCTGGCTAGTGAATCTTCCAGTCGAGTTGAACAATTGGAAAAGAATTTTCACAAGGAAGATGAAAATGTTGCTGCTTTGGATGCTAATATCCTCAAACGGAAAAAAGAAATTGAGACGTTATTATCGAAGGTGAAAGAAGCCTAACATACAAAAGCTGAAGTGCAAAAAGTCAGTCGACAAAAATTGGATACAGAAGTCTCAAATGGGGTCCAACATCTTGAAAATGTCAGTAATTTGGATGCTGAGTTGAAGGCCTTGCTTCTACCATTTTACAAGTTAATCGTCGACTAGCTGCAGCTAAAGTTCAATATGAAAATCTCAAAGCCTCTTTTCCCTTTTAAGACTTGTATTTTTATTTTTTTGATAAGGCTTTTATGTCTTTTGATGACATTTTGTTTTATATTCTTTAAATATGCCTCTTGTGGCACCTGTATTTGATCTTTTGATTTGTCGCTCCTATTGGATTTCCCAAATATTCGAAAGTGAGTTTTCGCCAATCATTGTCTGACACTAGGTCAACGTCCAAAACTTAGAAGGCTTTAAAATTTTCAAAAAACTTAGACTTTTTGAAGTTTGGTAATATCTCAACTTCGTCTGCCCCTCTAAGTTTTGACATTCACAATGACTCTGAACAACTGTCGGTTGAGATTAACTTATCTTTAATTTCGACCGATTCCTCTAGTCTTTCCTTGGAGATTTTATAACCTGAAGCAATTTGGGCTAACTCATTCTCTTATTGATTCTCTAGTCGATGTATATGGTCTATAGAGAGATAGTCGAAACGTTTATGTAGATGTTTTTGATTGGCTGCATTTTGTGTTAAAACACTTACTATACTCTGATGTCTTGACTGATGTCATGACATGCTTGAGTAGTATGCTGCAGGATTAGCTAATACAGGATTTACTGAATGTCAAACTGAATGTTATGACATTCATCCCTGACAGCAGATACTGAATTATAGGCTAGTTAGTTTGTCTGTTACAGTTCAGTATTTATTTCAAGCTGTTTTTCAGGAAACTAACAGCTGAGTAAGAGACCTAGCATATAGCCTATTGTCTGGATGTCAAACTGAATGTTATGACATACATTCCTGACAGCATATGCTAAAGTGTAGGCTAGTTAGTTTTTCTGTTATGCTTCAGTATTTATCTCAGGCTATTTTTCAAGAATCTAACAGTTGTGCTAAAATCCAGGAAACTAACAACTGTGCTACAATTAAGAGGCCTAGCATATAGCCTATTTGTTAGCACCCTAATATATGGAAATTAGGTTAACTTGCTTGACCTTGATTTTAGGAAATTCAAGTACAAGGCCCAAGTGCTGCATTATAAAAGGATGGCAATCCTACTTTCAGCTACTCAGGGGTTTGAAGCGTGAAGAATTAAATATATCATCGTTGTACTTTTAATTGTATCTTGTATTTAGGTGTTACTTGTGAGCCAAGCAATTATCACTTATATGATTGCATTGGACTAGGGTGATCATTGAGTTGTAATTGTTGTGTCACTCTAAGCTTTTAAGCGTGAGTGCTGTGTTTCTTGATTAAAGCTTTTAAGCACAATCAATAGTTGTTTGAAGTATAACTTCACCACTGACTTTAAAGTTATTAAAGGTTGAAATCACTGCTGTGATTGAGGGGAAGTGAGTAGGAACTCAGGTCTTAGTTTAGATTGAAATTGCATTGGGTAGGTCTTAAGTGATAGGATTAAACAGTTGGTTTAAGTCCTGAATTAATACCTCTTATAATGGATTTCCTCCCTGGCTTGGTAGCCCCCAGACGTAGGTGTGTTTGTCACCGAACTGGGTAAACAATTCTCTGTGTTATTTACTTCCCTTTACATTTACTTTCTGCATCATTCCTGTCTGCGCAGAATTGGATGTCATAACATCCAGTGTGACATCAATATTCTGTTACTAGAATTTCAATTGGCATCAGAACAGGCACCCTGACTGTTAATTTCTGGGTGAGATCTAGGGATGTTACTTTCTAGTACCATGGATAGGGATGCGGGATTCTCAAATAGACCACCCATGCTGGATGGTTCTAACTATGAAGACTGGAAACCTCGTATGATAGCCTTCTTGAGGTCTCTGGATAGCAAGGTCTGGAGAGCTGTCAACAAAGGATGGGAACATCCAACGAAGACTAGTAAAGATGGAATCATTATGCAAATTCCTGAAGAAGAGTGGGACAAAGAGCAAGAGGCATTAGCCCTTGGAAACTTTAAGGCCTTGAATGCAATGTTCAATGGGATAAATAAGAACATCTTCAGACCGATGCATCACTGTGAGCTGGCTAAAGAAGTTTGGGGTACTCTCAAAACAACTCATGAAGGTACCTCCAAGGTAAGGATGTCTAAACTCCAGATGCTGACTACTAAGTTTGAAAATCTGAGGATGAAAGAGGATGAGACTATTCATGACTTCCACATGAATATTCTTGAAATTGCCAACACTTCTGGATGCTTAGGAGAGAAAATGTCTGAAGAAAAACTTGTAAGAAAGATTCTCAGATCATTGCACAAGAGATTTGCTATGAAGGTTACTGCTATAGAAGAGGCTCAAGATATCTGCAATATGAAGGTTGATGAGCTTATTGGTTCTCTCCAAACTTTTGAAATGGGCTTGTGTGAGAATGTTGAAAAGAAGAACAAAAGCATAGCTTTTATATCAAATACTGAAGAGGATTCAGAAGGAGGAAATATTGGAGGTGATGAAAGCATATCAGAAGCTATAGCCATGCTTGGAAGACAGTTCAATAAGTTCATAAAGAAGATTGATCAAAAAGGTAGACCAAATGTCAAGAACATTTCGTCTGACATCAGTAGGAGATCAACATCTGAAGAAAAGTTCAACCAAGGCAAGGGAATCCAGTGTCATGGATGTGAAGGTTTTGGACACATTAGAGCTGAATGTCCTACCTTCCTCAAGATGCAAAAGAAGGGACTATCTGTCACCTGGTCTGAGGGAGACTCTGAGAGTGAATCAGAAGGAGAATCTGCAAAACATGTCACTGAACTGACTAGTGTCTGTGCCTCTGATGATGACTCTAGTGGAGATGAACTTACATTTGATGAACTTGCTGCTTCATATAAAGAGTTATGTGTCAAAAGTGCAGAAGTGTGTATCCAAGGACAAAAGCAGAAGAAACTCATCAAGGAGCTGGAAGCTGAGAAGAAGAAGCATCTGACAGTCGTAGATGGTCTAAATGGTGAGATAAACTTGCTGACCTCTAAGCTAGATCAAATGAAAAAATCCATCAGAATGTTGAATAAAGGAACTGACACTTTGGAAGAGATTCTAAAGGTGGGACAAAATTCAGGAACCATGTCTGGTTTAGGCTTTGTTAAGGAATCCTCATTTGAATTCAAAAGCTCAAAGGCTGAAGTTCAGAAACTCAAGCAGAAGTCACAACCAATGTCATAACATTATGGACACAGGAGGATTAACCATCAAAAGAAGAAATTTCAAAGATGGAGATGCCATTATTGTGGTAGATTTGGTCACATAAAACCCTTCTGTTACAGGTTGCATGGTTATCCTAACCAGACCCCTCAAGTCAGACCTAAGCAGAAGGCATCTAAGCATAATGCCCCCATCAAGAAACAATAATGGGTTGCTAGATTAGCTCACACATCTCTAAGGGCATCTACTAGAGAAGACTGGTATTTTGATAGTGGTTGCTCAAGACATATGATTGGGATGGAGAACCTATTGGTAGATATACAACCTCATACTACCAGTTATGTGACCTTTGGTGATGGAGCTAAAGGAAGAATCAAAGGTGTTGGTAAGCTGGACAGTCCTGGAGTTCCAGAACTGAATAATGTGCTGTTAGTAAAAGGACTAACTGCTAATCTCATCAGCATAAGCCAGCTATGTGATCAAGGCTTCAATGTACATTTCACTAAGGAAGAATGTGTTGTGAAGAATGGAGAAAATAAGGAAGTTATGAGAGGATCCAGATCCAAAGATAACTGCTATCTATGGGAACCTGAAGTCTCAAACTACTCCTCAATGTTCTCCTTAGCCAAGGAAGAACGTGAAGTGAAGTTGTGGCATAGAAGACTTGGACATCTTCATTTAAGAGGAATGAAGAAGATCATATCCAAGGAAGCAGTTAGAGGAATCCCAAAGTTGCTTATTGATGAAGGAAAAGTCTGTGGAGAATGTCAGGTTGGCAAGCAAACCAAGATGTCACATCCTAAGCTTGGACATCCTACAACATCCAAAACTCTGGAACTTTTGCACATGGACTTAATGGGACCTATGCAGGTTGAAAGTCTTAGTGGGAAGAGATATGCTTATGTGGTTGTTGATGATCATTCCAGATACACATGGATAAGCTTCATCAGAGAAAAATCAGATGCATTTGATGTCTTCAAAGATCTATGCATAAGACTCCAAAGAGAAAAGGATAGTAGTGTTATCAGAATAAGAAGTGACCATGGAAGGGAGTTTAAAAATTCCAAGTTTGAGGATTTCTGCTCATCTGAAGGAATAAGCCATGAGTTTTCCTCACCTATTACTCCTCAGCAGAATGGAGTAGTTGAAAGGAAGAACAAAACTATTCAAGAGTCTGCTAGAGCTATGATTCATGCAAAGAAGCTTCCTATGCACTTTTGGGCCGAAGCTATGAATACAACCTGCTATGTTCACAACAGAGTTACTCTGAGAAAGGGAACCTCTTCCACTCTGTATGAAATATGGAAAGGCAGAAAACCTACTATGAAGTACTTGCATATCTTTGGAAGCAAATGTTACATTCTTACAGATCGTGAACAGAGAAGAAAAATGGACCCCAAAAGTGATGAGGGTATATTCCTGGGATACTCTACTAACAGCAGAGCATACAGAGTTTTCAACTCCAAAACTAATGTCCTGATGGAATCCATAAATGTTATTGTTGATGATAAATATGAAGAATCCAATGTCATAGAGGATGTTGGAACATTCCTTGAGACTTCAACAGAAATACCAGTCCAGACTGAAGATGTGCAGGATACTCCTCATGGACTTGAGTTAGAAGCATCCAACAAGGTGCCTTCTATCAAGATTCAGAAAGACCACCCTAAGGATCTTATCATAGGAGATCCCAACAATGGTGTGATTACCAGATCACAGGAGAACAGCTCAAATTCCTACTTTGTATCCAAGGTTGAGCCTAAAAATGTGAAAGAAGCTCTGACTGATGAATATTGGATCAATGCTATGCAAGATGAACTGGAGCAGTTTAAAAGGAATGAACTATGGGAGTTAGTTCCAAGACCTGAAGGGACTAACATCATTGGTACCAAGTGGATTTACAAGAACAAGTCTGATGAGAAAGGAGTAATCACTAGGAATAAAGCAAGACTAGTGGCACAAGGGTATACTCAAGTTGAAGGGGTTGATTTTGATGAGACTTTTGCACCTGTTGCAAGACTTGAGTCAATAAGGTTGCTGTTAGGTGTTGCCTGCATTCTGAAGTTCAAATTGTTCCAAATGGATGTGAAGAGTGCCTTTTTAAATGGCTACTTGAATGAAGAAGTCTATGTGGAACAACCTAAAGGGTTCAGTGATCCTAACCTACCAAAACATGTGTACAAGTTGAGGAAAGCTCTGTATGGATTGAAGCAAGCTCCTAGAGCTTGGTATGAGAGGCTGACTGAATTTCTGACTACCAATGGTTACAGAAAAGGAGGGATAGATAAGACTTTGTTTGTGAAGGATGAAGATGGCAAAATCATGATTGCCCAAATATATGTGGATGATATTGTGTTTGGTGGAATGTCAGATAAAATGGTGAAACATTTCGTTAACCAGATGCAATCTGAATTTGAAATGAGTTTGGTTGGGGAATTGACTTATTTTCTTGGACTGCAAGTTAACCAGATGGAAGATTCTATGTTTCTCTCCCAAAGCAAATGTGCCAAGAATATAGTTAAAATTTTGGTATGGATAATGCTAGTCACAAAAGAACTCCTGCACCTACTCATTTAAAGTTAACTAAAGATGAAGGAGGTTCTAGTGTTGATCAATGCTTGTATAGAAGCATGATAGGTAGCCTACTATATCTAACTACCAGTAGACCTGATATTGCCTATGCAGTTGGTGTGTGTGCTAGATACAGCAGAACCCAAAGTGAGTCACTTAAATCAAGTCAAGAGGATTCTCAAGTATATCAATGGGACTTGTGATTATGGTATGCTATACTCTCATGGCTATGAACCTATCTTATTTGGGTATTGTGATGCTGATTGGGCTGGGAGTGCTGATGACAGAAAAAGCACATCAGGAGGATGTTTCTTCTTGGGAAACAATCTCATATCGTGGTTCAGCAAGAAACAGAACTGTGTATCATTATCCACTGCAGAAGCTGAGTACATTGCAGCTGGAAGCAGTTGTTCCCAACTGGTATGGATGAAACAGATGCTGATTGAGTACAATGTCTCTCAGAATGTCATGACATTGTTCTGTGACAATCTCAGTGCCATCAATATTTCAAAGAATCCCATCCAACACAGCAGGACGAAACATATTGACATTAGACATCACTTCATAAGAGATCTGGTAGAAGACAAAGTGATTACCTTGGAACATGTGGCAACTGAACTACAACTTGCTGACATATTTATAAAGGCTTTGGATGCTACTCAGTTTGAAAATTTAAGGGGCAAGTTGGGAATATGTCTTTCTGAGGAATTATAGCAACTAAGGATATTAGGAATGTACTGTTTAATATCTCAAATTATTAAACAATTGAAAGTGTGCTCTGATAATAGTTACTTCACTTGCACCAAGTGTGGTCACAAGATGTTATGGGGGGTATCTGAACATGATATATCCTATGTACCTGCTGGAGTACAAGAACATGCAGGAGTGTTACAAGATGTCATACACAAAGTCATGACATCTGATATGGATGTACCTGCTGTGAAGCAAGAATATGTGTCTACTTGATCAACGTTGTGAAGCAAGATCAAGTGTGTGTCGTCTTGATCAAAGCTGGAAAGCAAGATCAAGAGTATGTCTTGTTGATTAAAACTGTGAAGTTAAATCAAGCTGGAAATATGCTGGAATCTTTGTTGGTCTGTAGTATTAAGTGTTGCTTTGGCAACATTTTTGACAAAAAGGGGGAGTAACACATGTACCCCAGGACAACAGATTTCATTGAAGTTGAAGGTCCTCTAAACAAGAGGTTATGGTGTTGTTTGCTATCTACTTGTGCTGCTGCTGTTTGAAGTTTAGCTTCTATGTGTGCTGAGTGTGTTGATGTTTGCTATCTACTTGTGCTGCTGCTGTTTGAAGTTTAACTTCTATGTGTGCTGAGTGTATTAGCTAATTTGATTCTCTGCTTGGATGTGTGCTTTTCGCTGCTGTGAACTCTGTTGTGATGCCAAGTTATTTTAGCCAAAAATTTGCCAAAGGGGGAGTTTGTAGATGTTTTTGATTGGCTACATTTTGTGTTAAAACACTTACTGTACTCTGATGTCTTGACTGATGTCATGACATGCTTGATTAGTATGCTGCAGGATTAGCTAATACATGATTTACTGAATGTTATGACAATCATCCCTGACAGCAGATACTGAATTATAGGCTAGTTAGTTTTTCTGTTACAGTTCAGTATTTATTTCAAGCTGTTTTTCAGGAAACTAACAGCTGAGTAAGAGACCTAGCATATAGCCTATTGTCTGGATGTCAAACTGAATGTTATGACATACATTCCTGACAGCATATGCTAAAGTGTAGGCTAGTTAGTTTTTCTGTTATGCTTCGGTATTTATCTCAGGCTATTTTTAAGGAATCTAACAGCTGTGCTAAAATCCAGGAAACTAACAACTGTGCTACAATTAAGAGGCCTAGCATATAGCCTATTTGTTAGCACCCTAATATGTGGAAATTAGGTTAACTTGCTTGACCTTGATTTTAGGAAATTCAAGTACAAGGCCCAAGTGCTGCATTATAAAAGGATGGCAATCCTACTTTCAGCTACTCAGGGGTTTGAAGCGTGAAGAATTAAATATATCATCGTTGTACTTTTAATTGTGTCTTGTATTTAGGTGTTACTTGTGAGCCAAGCAATTATCACTTAGATGATTGCATTGGACTAGGGTGTTCATTGAGTTGTAATTGTTGTGTCACTCTAAGCTTTTAAGCGTGAGTGCTGTGTTTCTTGATTAAAGCTTTTAAGCACAATCAAGAGTTGTTTGAAGTATAACTTCACCACTGACTTTAAACTTATTAAAGGTTGAAATCACTGCTGTGATTGAGGGGGAGTGAGTAGGAACTCAGGTCTTAGTTTAGATTGAAATTGCATTGGGTAGGTCTTAAGTGATAGGATTAAACAGTTGGTTTAAGTCCTGAATTAATACCTCTTATAGTGGATTTCCTCCCTGGCTTGGTAGCCCCCAGACGTAGGTGTGTTTGTCACCGAACTGGGTAAACAATTCTCTGTGTTATTTACTTCCCTTTACATTTACTTTCTGCATCATTCATGTCTTCGCAGAATTGGATGTCATAACATCCAGTGTGACATCAATAGTCTGTTACTAGAATTTCAATTGGCATCAGAACAGGCACCCTGACTGTTAATTTCTGGGTGAGATCTAGGGACGTTACTTTCTAGTACCATGGACAAGGATGCAGGATTCTCAAATAGACCACCCATGCTAGATGGTTCTAACTATGATGACTGGAAACCTCGTATGATAGCCTTCTTGAGGTCTCTGGATAGCAAGGTCTGGAGAGCTGTCAACAAAGGATGGGAACATCCAACGAAGACTAGTAAAGATGGAATCATAATGCAATATCCTGAAGAAGAGTGGGACAAAGAGCAAGAGGCATTAGCCCTTGGAAACTCTAAGGCCTTGAATGCAATGTTCAATGGGATAAATAAGAACATCTTCAGACTGGTGCATCACTGTGAGCTGGCTAAAGAAGTTTGGGATACTCTCAAAACAACTCATGAAGGTACCTCCAAGGTAAGGATGTCTAAACTCCAGATGCTGACTACTAAGTTGAAAATCTGAGGATGAAAGAGGATGAGACTATTCATGACTTCCATATGAATATTCTTGAAATTTCCAACACTTCTGGAGGCTTAGGAGAGAAAATGTCTGAAGAAAAACTTGTAAGAAAGATTCTCAGATCATTGCCTAAGAGATTTGCCATGAAGGTTACTGCTATAGAAGAGGCTCAAGATATCTGCAATATGAAGGTTGATGAGCTTATTGGTTTTCTCCAAACTTTTGAAATGGGCTTGTGTGAGAATGTTGAAAAGAAGAACAAAAGCATAGCTTTTGTATCAAATACTGAAGAGGATCCAGAAGAAGGAAATATTGGAGGTGATGAAATCATATCAGAAGCTATAGCCATGCTTGGAAGACAGTTCAATAAGTTCATAAAGAAGATTGATCAAAAAGGTAGACTAAATGTCAAGAACATTTCGTCTGACATCAGTAGAAGATCAACATCTGAAGAAAAGTTCAACCAAGGCAAGGGAATCCAGTGTCATGGATGTGAAGGTTTTGGACACATTAGAGCTGAATGTCCTACCTTCCTCAAGATGCAAAAGAAGGGACTATCTGTCACCTGGTCTGAGGGAGACTCTGAGAGTGAATCAGAAGGAGAATCTGCAAAACATGTCACTGCACTGACTAGTGTCTGTGCCTCTGATGATGACTCCAGTGGAGATGAACTTACATTTGATGAACTTGCTGCTTCATATAAAGAGTTATGTGTCAAAAGTGCAGAAGTGTGTATCCAAGGAGAAAAGCAGAAGAAACTCATCAAGGAGCTGGAAGCTGAGAAGAAGAAGCATCTGACAGTCATAGATGGTCTAAATGGTGAGATAAACTTGCTGACCTCTAAGCTAGATCAAATGAAAAAATCCATCAGAATGCTGAATAAAGGAACTGACACTTTGGAAGAGATTCTAAAGGTGGGACAAAATTCAGGAACCATGTATGGTTTAGGCTTTGTTAAGGAATCCTCATTTGAATTCAAAAGCTCAAAGGCTGAAGTTCAGAAACTCAAGCAGAAGTCACAACCAATGTCATAACATTATGGACACAGGAGGATTAACCATCAAAAGAAGAAATTTCAAAGATGGAGATGCCACTATTGTGGTAGATTTGGTCACATAAAACCCTTCTGTTACAGGTTGCATGGTTATCCTAACCAGACCTCTCAAGTCAGACCTAAGCAGAAGGCATCTAAGCATAATGCCCCCATCAAGAAACAACAATGGGTTGCTAGATTAGCTCACACATCTCTAAGGGCATCTACCAGAGAAGACTGGTATTTTGATAGTGGTTGCTCAAGACATATGATTGGGATGGAGAACCTATTGGTAGATATACAACCTCATACTACCAGTTATGTGACCTTTGGTGATGGAGCTAAAGGAAAAATCAAAGGTGTTGGTAAGCTGGACAGTTCTGGAGTTCCAGAACTGAATAATGTGCTGCTAGTAAAAGGACTAACTGCTAATCTCATCAGCATAAGCCAGTTATGTGATCAAGGCTTCAATGTACAGTTCACTAAGGAAGAATGTGTTGTGAAGAATGGAGAAAATAAGGAAGTTATAAGAGGATCCAGATCCAAAGATAACTGCTATCTATGGGAACCTGAAGTCTCAAACTACTCCTCAATGTTCTCCTTAGCCAAGGAAGAACGTGAAGTGAAGTTGTGGCATAGAAGACTTGGACATCTTCATTTAAGAGGAATGAAGAAGATCATATCCAAGGAAGCAGTTAGAGGAATCCCAAAGCTGCTTATTGATGAAGGAAAAGTCTGTGGAGAATGTCAGGTTGGCAAGCAAACCAAGATGTCACATCCTAAGCTTGGACATCCTACAACATCCAAAACTCTGGAACTTTTGCACATGGACTTAATGGGACCTATGCAGGTTGAAAGTCTTGGTGGGAAGAGATATGCTTAGGTGGTTGTTGATGATCATTCCAGATACACATGGATAAGCTTCATCAGAGAAAAATCAGATGCATTTGATGTCTTCAAAGATCTATGCATAAGACTCCAAAGAGAAAAGGATAGTAGTGTTATCAGAATAAGAAGTGACCATGGAAGGGAGTTTAAAAATTCCAAGTTTGAGGATTTCTGCTCATCTGAAGGAATAAGCCATGATTTTTCCTCACCTATTACTCCTCAGCAGAATGGAGTAGTTGAAAGGAAGAACAAAACTATTCAAGAGTCTGCTAGAGCTATGATTCATGCAAAGAAGCTTCCTATGCACTTTTGGGCTGAAGCTATGAATACAGCCTGCTATGTTCACAACAGAGTTACCTTGAGAAAGGGAACCTCTTCCACTCTGTATGAAATATGGAAAGGAAGGAAACCTACTGTGAAGTACTTTCATATCTTTGGAAACAAATGTTACATTCTTACAGATCGTGAACAGAGAAGAAAAATGGACCCCAAAAGTGATGAGGGTATATTCCTGGGATACTCTACTAACAGCAGAGCATACAGAGTTTTCAACTCCAAAACTAATGTCCTGATGGAATCCATAAATGTTATTGTTGATGATAAAGATGAAGAATCCAATGTCATAGAGGATGTTGGAACATTCCTTGAGACTTCAACAGAAATACCAGTCCAGACTGAAGATGTGCAGGATACTCCTCCTGGACTTGAGTTAGAACATCCAACAAGGTGCCTTCTATCAAGATTCAGAAAGACCACCCTAAGGATCTTATCATAGGAGATCCCAACAATGGTGTGATTACCAGATCACAGGAGAACAACTCAAATTCCTGCTTTGTATCCAAGGTTGAGCCTACAAATGTGAAAGAAGCTCTGACTGATGAATATTGGATCAATGTTATGCAAGATGAACTGGAGCAGTTTAAAAGGAATGAAGTATGGGAGTTAGTTCCAAGACCTGAAGTGACTAACATCATTGGTACCAAGTGGATTTACAAGAACAAGTCTGATGAGAAAGGAGTAATCACTAGGAATAAAGCAAGACTAGTGGCACAAGGGTATACTCAAGTTGAAGGGGTTGATTTTGATGAGACTTTTGCACCTGTTGCAAGACTTGAGTCAATAAGGTTGCTGTTAGGTGTTGCATGCATTCTGAAGTTCAAATTATTCCAAATGGATGTGAAGAGTGCCTTTTTAAATGGCTACTTGAATGAAAAAGTCTATGTGGAACAACCTAAAGGGTTCAGTGATCCTAACCTACCAAAACATGTGTACAAGTTGAGGAAAGCTCTGTATGGATTGAAGCAAGCTCCTAGAGCTTGGTATGAGAGGCTGACTGAATTTCTGACTACCAATGGTTACAGAAAAGGAGGGATAGATAAGACTTTGTTTGTGAAGGATGAAGATGGCAAAATCATGATTGCCCAAATATATGTGGATGATATTGTGTTTGGTGGAATGTCAGATAAAATGGTGAAACATTTCGATAACCAGATGCAATCTGAATTTGAAATGAGTTTGGTTGGGGAATTGACTTATTTTCTTGGACTGCAAGTTAACCAGATGGAAGATTCTATGTTTCTCTCCCAAAGCAAATGTGACAAGAACATAGTTAAAATTTTGGTATGGATAATGCTAGTCACAAAAGAACTCCTGCACCTACTCATTTAAAGTTAACTAAAGATGAAGGAGGTTCTAGTGTTGATCAATGCTTGTATAGAAGCATGATAGGTAGCCTACTATATCTAACTGCCAGTAGACCTGATATTGCCTATGCAGTTGGTGTGTGTGCTAGATACAGCAGAACCCAAAGTGAGTCACTTAAATCAAGTCAAGAGGATTCTCAAGTATATCAATGGGACTTGTGATTATGGTATGCTATACTCTCATGGCTATGAAGCTATCTTATCTGGGTATTGTGTTGCTGATTGGGCTGGGAGTGCTGATGACAGAAAAAGCACATCATGAGGATATTTCTTCTTGGGAAACAATCTCATATCGTGGTTCAGCAAGAAACAGAACTGTGTATCATTATCCACTGCAGAAGCTGAGTACATTGCAGCTGGAAGCAGTTGTTCCCAACTGGTATGGATGAAACAGATGCTGACTGAGTACAATGTCTCTCAGAATGTCATGACATTGTTCTGTGACAATCTCAGTGCCATCAATATCTCAAAGAATCCCATTCAACACAGCAGGACCAAACATATTGACATTAGACATCACTTCATAAGAGATCTGGTAGAAGGCAAAGTGATTACCTTGGAACATGTGGCAACTGAACTACAACTTGCTAACATATTTACAAAGGCTTTGGATGCTACTCAGTTTGAAAATTTAAGGGGCAAGTTGGGAATATGTCTTTCTGAGGAATTATAGCAACTAAGGATGTTAGGAATGTACTGTTTAATATCTCAAATTATTAAACAATTGAAAGTGTGCTCTGATAATAGTTACTTCACTTGCACCAAGTGTGGTCACAAGTTTTTATGGGGGGTATCTGAACATGATATATCCTATGTACCTGCTGGAGTACAAGAACATGCAGGAGTGTTACAAGATGTCATACACAAAGTCATCGCATCTGATATGGATGTACCTGCTGTGAAGCAAGAATGTGTGTCTACTTGATCAACGCTATGAAGGAATATCAAGTGTGTGTCGTCTTGATCAAAGCTGGAAATCAAGATCAAGAGTATGTCTTGTTGATTAAAACTGTGAAGTTAAATCAAGCTGGAAATGTGCTGGAATCTTTGTTGGTCTGTAGTATTAAGTGTTGCTTTGGCAACATTTTTGACAAAAAGGGGGAGTAACACATGTACCCCAGGACAACAGATTTCATTGAAGTTGAAGGTCCTCTAAACAAGAGGTTATGGTGTTGTTTGCTATCTACTTGTGCTGCTGTTGTTTGAAGTTTAACTTCTATGTGTGCTGAGTGTGTTGATGTTTGCTATCTACTTGTGCTGCTGCTGTTTGAAGTTTAACTTCTATGTGTGCTGAGTGTATTAGCTAATTTGATTCTCTGCTTGGATGTGTGCTTTTCGCTACTGTGAACTCTGTTGTGATGCCAAGTTGTTTTAGCCAAAAATTTACCAAAGGGGGAGTTTGTAGATGTTTTTGATTGGCTGCATTTTGTGTTAAAACACTTACTGTACTCTGATGTCTTGACTGATGTCATGACATGCTTGAGTAGTATGCTGCAGGATTAGCTAATACAGGATTTACTGAATGTCAAACTAAATGTTATGACATTCATCCCTGACAGCAGATACTGAATTATAGGCTAGTTAGTTTGTCTGTTATAGTTCAGTATTTATTTCAAGCTGTTTTTCAGGAAACTAACAGCTGAGTAAGAGACCTAGCATATAGCCTATTGTCTGGATGTCAAACTGAATGTTATGACATACATTCCTGACAGCATATGCTAAAGTGTAGGCTAGTTAGTTTTTCTGTTATGCTTCAGTATTTATCTCAGGCTATTTTTCAGGAATCTAACAGCTGTGCTAAAATCCAGGAAACTAACAACTGTGCTACAATTAAGAGGCCTAGCATATAGCCTATTTGTTAGCACCCTAATATGTGGAAATTAGGTTAACTTGCTTGACCTTGATTTTAGGAAATTCAAGTACAAGGCCCAAGTGCTGCATTATAAAAGGATGGCAATCCTACTTTCAGCTACTCAGGGGTTTGAAGCGTGAAGAATTAAATATATCATCGTTGTACTTTTAATTGTGTCTTGTATTTAGGTGTTACTTGTGAGCCAAGCAATTATCACTTAGATGATTGCATTGGACTAGGGTGTTCATTGAGTTGTAATTGTTGTGTCACTCTAAGCTTTTAAGCGTGAGTGCTGTGTTTCTTGATTAAAGCTTTTAAGCACAATCAAGAGTTGTTTGAAGTATAACTTCACCACTGACTTTAAAGTTATTAAAGGTTGAAATCACTGCTGTGATTGAGGGGGAGTGAGTAGGAACTCGGGTCTTAGTTTAGATTGAAATTGCATTGGGTAGGTCTTAAGTGATAGGATTAAACAGTTGGTTTAAGTCCTGAATTAATACCTCTTATAGTGGATTTCCTCCCTGGCTTGGTAGCCCCCAGACGCAGGTGTGTTTGTCACCGAACTGGGTAAACAATTCTCTGTGATATTTACTGCCCTTTACATTTACTTTCTGCATCATTCCTGTCTGCGCAGAATTGGATGTCATAACATCCAGTGTGACATCAATAATCTGTTACTAGAATTTCAGTTTCAATAAGGAGTTACCTATAACAAAGTACAACATCAAACTTTCTTTGACGCACTTATATTCTTTTTTCAACTATCACACTACCAACTCTTAATCACCTTTTATTTCGACGTCTTTTTCCCCCAAGTCTAACAAAATCTGAAGTCCCGTTATCAGGGCCTCATATCCAGCCTCATTGTTTGAACAAAGGCCATCGATTCTAAACTTGAACTTGGTTGGTATATCCTCTGGCCAAATTATAAAGACTCAAACTCCAGATCCGTATTTATGTTTGGAACCGTCGAAGTATAATTCCCAAGGTCTTGTCTCTACATAACTTTCTACTTCTTCGACCACTCAGTGATCAACAATAAAGTCTGTAACAATCTAGCCCTTTATTGCTTTCAAAGGACAATAAGTTAGTGAATATTCAGTGAGTTCTAATGTCCAATTTCCTATTCAAATGTGAAGTATAGGTTTTTACAACATGTGTTTGATCATATCAAAATTAGAATACACATAAATATCAACAGTCTTTATATAATGCTTTCATTACATGAAAAGTATAAACAAAGACATAACTTATCCATTTCATTATACCTAGTTTCAACATCATTCAGGATTCAACTGATGTAATAAATGGCTATTTCGATCCATTCTCGTCCTCTTGGGCTAACATACTTCTTATGGTCGAATCTGATGCAGATATGTACAATTTCATGTTCTTATTTCTACTAGGAGTAGCAAGATATGAGGCTTCGTCAGATAGGTCTTAATTTTGTTGAAAGCCTCTTGTTGCTCGCTTCCCCATCTGAAATCAATTTCTTTCCTGAGTCGAAGTAATGGCGAGAAAGCCTATATCCCACCTCTTAAGTTAGATATGAACCTTCTCAGGAAGTTTATTTTTCCCAACAAAGACTTGAGTTGTTTCTTTGTCGAGGGAGGCTTGAGATCCAAGATCGTTTTAGTTTTTTTATTGATCTCGATGACTTTTTGTGCACCATAAACCCCAAGAAATCTTCTGCATGGACACAAAAAGCACAGTTTAATGGATTCATTTTTAATCCATATTTCACCATCCTCTGAAAGTATTATCGAAGATGGCCTAAGTGACCATTTTCCAATGAGGATATTATAACTATGTCATCAATGTAAACTTGCATGAATGTTTCAATGAAGTCATGGAACATCAAATTCATAGCCCTCTGATAGGTCTCCCCAACACTTTTTAAACCAAAGGGCATTGTTACCCATTCATAGGTTCCTAAAGCACCTGGGCATCGAAACGAAATCTTAGGTACGTCTTCTTTAGCTGTAAATATTTGATTATACCCTGAATATCCATATAACATACTTAGATATTCAAAGCCTCCAGCTTAATCTACTAACATTCTACCACATGCATTGGGTATTTGTCTTTAGGTATATTATTATTCAAGTCTCTGAAATCTATACATGCTATAAGAGTTCCATTTTTCTTAATAACATAAACAATATTTGCTACGTACCTAGCCGTTCTAATGAACTTGCTTCTGAGCAGCTTTCGATCTCCTCTTTGATCTTCGACATGATTCCTGGAGCAAACCTCCTTAGTAGTTGCTTTACCAGCTTTTTACCAGGTCAAATCGGTAGCTTTAACCTAAGTAACTCGGCCACCTTTTTCTTCATGATTGGTTCAACCTTAGCGCTGATGTAGTAGGTTGGCATTTTTACTGCTCCATCACAAAGATCTATTTCCTCTAAAGGATCTTGGGCCCGCATCCTCTTTGTAGAATCAATTGGGTCTTTTTCAAATTTTAAATGCTTATTATCGTAAATGCAATCAAGCCTCCGACTTTCTAAAGTTGTTGTTTGGCCAAAATGGTCATCTCCAATTTTCTCAAAATCTTCTATAATGGCTTCTAGAGCCATCTTTTGTAATGTTTCAGCCTCAAAGGCTGAATTTAGTCTATTTTCCGCCATATAGGCCAAAATCCGAGCCAAAGAGTTCGACTTAGTAGTGTCGCACCTCGAAAAATGAGAATACAGCTTAGCGAAGCACAATCGCACGCTCACATGATGGACTGAACAGAGTCGCCACCGAACTTTATTTATTCCTATAAGGAAAGGGGAAATATTGATAAAACCCAAGAAAGAATGACAATGATTATGGTCTTCGCAACCAATATCAAGGTTCGGGAGTCGATTACGCGAGGGGAAGGTATTAACACCCCTCACGTCCGTTGTACTCAACGAAAACCATTAGGTTAATTGTGTGCATTAGTGTTAGCTTGAAATGTTAGGCTTCTCAAGTTTCTATGAGGGAAAGAAGAATATGGTCAAAAGAAAGGAGGAGATGTTTTTGGATTTTTTGCAAAGAACGAAACTAAATCTAAGTTTTTTATTAATGAGCCTGACAAGATTTCACAATCCTGCTCCTACGTATCTCAATAGAGAACTCAAGGCATACGTAGTTATGGGTAGAAAACATTTGTTTGTTGGTCGATTTTAGTGAAAGCCAAATTGTATTAATCGACGAAGAACATTTTTTTACCCAAAACAGATTAGGAGCGGACGCGTACAACACATCAAATGGATTTACAAATCAACATTCGGAAAAACATCACATATCTCAACTCAACAATTATGGACGAAACATTGCTTTAGATCACCTTAAGACAAGGTGTCTTTCGTTTATGAAAAGGTTTTTCTGATCAATTGCATGGCGGCGAAAAAAGTTTGATTGGTTGGATGTATTTTTGGGCTTGAAAGACGAGTATTTATGACTTGTAAGCTCTTACAACTTGGGTCTAATACTCGGGACTACGATTGGATATTTCATCCAGGTAGTCTTTTTCTTTCAATTTTATTGAGAAAATAAGTTTGAATATTTACAAGTATTTTGAAAAGAAGGCGAATACTTATGGCTTGCAAGCTATTACCACTTGGGCCTAATATTCGGGATTATGACTGGATATTCCATCCAGGGTAATCTTTTTCTTCAGATTTTATTGAGAAAAAAGATTTGAATAGAAAAGGTTAAAGTGAAGGTTTGAGATTAAAATAACCGAAATAAGAGTTTAAACAAAGAAATTGAATGGATGTCCCCACAAAGGCTTGATGTGGAGGAAACCAAAATATGTTGATTATAAATAAATAAATAAAAATATGAATAAGAAATAAGTTTCTTTTTGATGCATAAGAAAACGAAAAAATAGAATAATAAAAAAAACAATATTTTGGAATAATTTGAATTAAATGAAGATACGAAAATGACTAACCTAAATTAAATAGTTACAAAAGCAAAAGAAATAAAAACAAACAAATCTACAAGGAATAAAATTAAATGAGAACAAATAAAATACCCAGGCCAAGAATCAAACTAAGGACCTGGTGGCAGATATGAGAAGTCTCAACCACCAGGCTAGGAGCGGTTGGTTGGAAAAGGTCTTCACCCAACGATATAAAACACGATTTAAATGAAAAAAATTTAATAAAAAAAAAAGAAATGGACCGCGGATAAATGGCCGACATGGGAACTTCTTAGACTTTAGACACGGGTCAGGAGCTCCGGGTCGGAACTCAACTGACTCGGCCGACCAAGAACAAAACACAGAAACAAAGGTTTATTTAGGACGAACCCTAGTTGCGTCCACTCTTCCTTCTTCTGTCAAAGGAGATAAAGACAAACATATGGTCGTGACTGTTCTTATAATGTCGTTTAATGAAGATCGTCCTCCTGCTGTGACCGTTCAAGTAAGATGGTCCGAACCTTACCTTCCGTCATTGCGGCCGAACAACTTGAAGCTCCATCTCTGACGAAAAACCTATGTCCGCCGTGACCATTTAAGTAAAATGGCCTTACCCTCACCATTCGTCGAAACGGACGGCCAAAACCTCCACGGAGGCCAACCCTAGTTCAATGAATCCCAATCCTCATGGCTTCAAATCTCTCAGTAACGCAACATCGGTCAATCGAGAAAAATGGGAAAACCAAAATGTACAGCAACCAAAACACATGTGTAGGCAATGAATAGTTCAAAACATCAGTAAGAAAATAATATGAAACAAGAATGGCTAGAAAGGGGGTACCGATTTCAGGTACGTGTCTCTGTTTTTTCCCTTCTGTGATGATGAACGATTTCTGGTTAGATGTGTGGCCTCTTTTTTTTTAGAAATATTTTGAAGCTACTTAGTTACTGATCTCCCTTTTTTTTTTATCTTTTTGGTTGTATGTTATTGATGGTGTTTTTTAATGATTTTTTCGGACCCCTCCCCCCCTATGCTGTCTTCTTCCTCTTTTATATGGGGGACCTTAGGGTTATCTTTATTATGATTTTTTTATTGTATACATTATTCATGGCAAGCTCTTTTGTGCTTTCTAAGATGCCAAAATTGTCTTGCTGAAATTATGCAAGTGCTGGTGTACTCACTGCATTTCAATTTTGTTTGGTAGTAGACTCTTCCCTCTACTTTTAAATTTTTAAAATTCTGATTTTTAACAATGTTTTGGTTTTCTTTCAATTGATCTTATTGCATTTTGTCACATATATCCTTGGGAACTAACCTCCTTCTCTTGGTTTCTTAGGTCAAAAGCAAGTAGGACTTTGACAACAAGACTAATCATGGATGAATACAAAATGGTACGGCCTGGAAGGATTGAAGCTTAAAGGAAAAGTTTGGCTGCTTGGGAATTTGAAGATTAATAGAATTTTTGCCATTCTTTGAATTTTAATTTTGTAACCAAAGATCGATATGTAAAAAAAATAATAATAATAAAAAGTGAAGTAATGTGAATTGCCAACATCGTTGAAACCCTATGTAACCTTCCTTTGTTTATTAACAGACACATGTTATGCTTATGTTACTTCAAAAGAAAAAAATCTCAAACTTAAAAGTCATCCTTGCTATGGAAATGCATCACAAAATATGTCATTAAAGCATGCATGAGTCCTAAATACCGTACTCATTAAAGTATTGGGCTCATTCTTATAATTCAAAGACCAAACTCCTTAGGTGGACTCAAAAATGTGAATAAGAGATGCATTATGATCAAAATGGAATGCATGATTTGAAACATTCAAATGATCAAAATTCTACATATTGTTGGTTTTATAACCCAAGACTAAACAATGACCAGACGAAATGGTCAATACAGAGATGCAAACGTGATGCTAATGAACTAAATACAGATGAAGGAAACACAAATGGATGGTTGTAGACAAATGAATATCAATGGATGCATGCATATTGATTAAGTAGGGCAAAAATTAGGGTGTGAGAAGTAGTCATGGTAGTTGGCCATCTTCTACCCAGTGGGTGCGACGCTTCCATCTTTGATAGTGTGACCTCCAACGTCTTCCTTATCCCAGATGATTCCATGGTTGGGATGTAAGTTTACAAAGTACGTTGCATCTTTCTAGGGAGTATAGGTATCCTTTGTTGCATAGCATGGATAGATTTTGGATAGGTTCTTGTCTAAGTGCTTCTTGTTAACCATGTTAACTTCAACCATATAATAACTCTGGTCAGCTTCAATATTCTCCACTATGCTATATGGGCGCCATATGGCAATCATTTGGTGCAAAGTTGAAGGAACTACACCAATGCCATGTATTCATTTATGTCTTAGCAACAAATTATATTTTGCATTAGACACAATCACCATAAATAATGTTGGCCTGGTTGTACTGCCAACTGATAGTTTGACATGTATTACTCCCAGGATATGATTGGTCTTGCCTTCATAGTTCGACAAGAACATATTAGAAGGTCGGAGATCTGTATAAGATTTCCCTATTTTCTTAAATAAGGGATGCGACATCAAGTTTACAACGGCTCCTCCGTCAAGAAAAACTTTATTGACATCCATGTTACCTACCTTTTCCCTTATGAACAAGGGTTTTAGGTGGTACATTATTCCAGTATCTATTTTTTCAAATATGGCCTTTTGTTCTTCCACGACGCCATTATCCATGACATAGTATCATATTAGCTTCTAGTTCGCCACCTCATCTTGCACATAGTCTTCTTTTGTTTCAGATAATTCTGACACACAATCATATTTTGTCGATAACATTAAAACTATGGTGCAATTTCTTAATAGATCGTCTTCAGAACCCGAGTCAAAGTTGTCATCCATCATTTCTTCATCTGGTTAGGGAAGATACTCAGGATACTTCTCCTCTAGTTGAAGAACATATGACCGCTATATTCGCAAGTGCACGAATCACGTCAGAGTAATATAAAAGAATATCGATCCCATAGAGACCAAATCGTCAATCTATCGATTACTATTGTTACGATGTTTATCTAAGGCGGTACAAAAGAGATATTGATGTCGCAAATAACAGTAAATAAAGAAAATGATAAATATAGTGCAGATAAAGACAGGCTTGAATGTATTTCATGTCAGTTAAATGATGCTTCGATTGTCTAAATAAAACTACTTATGGGGCAATATTTTCCACTCTTGAAAAGAATCCATTTAACGGGAACTGTCGCTTTCGTGTATTTAGAACCGAGTTTACCCTTAAATTAAGGCCTTTTATTGTCACTTATAAAAGGTGCGCAGAACGCTAAAGTAGTAAACCTATTTTTAAGAAATAAGACTCGTAAGCTTAGTTGAAAAGTGATTTTGATTTGGAAAGTTTTACCTAAGAAGTTTCCTGATTTCAAATCTATCAATGCGTCCGAAAACAGTTTCAAAAATCGTTTTTCCTTGAAGTGATAAAAATTCCTAGTTACTAAGTCAGGGTGCTTTCGCACTCCTTGAGTAGTTAAAATTAACCAAGTTTGTTTTAGAAAACTCGAATTAAGAATCAAAACAGCCCCTAAAGCATTTCTACAGATGCAATATGTGAAACATCTCTTTAACCGCGATCCTTACATTCTAACCTTTGAAAGATTTAGCCAGACATGGTAATACAAACAAACACAACGATATTGATCATGATGAAGAGTTGTTTAGAATGTAAGGCATAAGTAAAGCGTGTAAAACAATTAAAACGAGCAATAAAGATAATGGTGGGAAAATTAAATAAAGTAAAGCATGGCAAGAAATTAAATAAAGTAAAGCATAGCAAGTAAAATAAAAATGCAATTAAATTAGAACCTGCTCCAAACGGAGGCTTTAAATCTGGTACAAGGAAGTAAATAGACCTTTGACTTTGAAAATAAAGACGACAACAAAATCAAAGTGCTCCAACTCAATCTCACTAAGGTGTGATAACCCCTAGATGTGATGGATTACCGCTTTTACAAATGATAATATAGTCTTAGTGTTGTAAACTAAGTTGGATGATTTGGAAATGAACTATAACGACCTATTTATAGAGGAACTCAACAGTATGCAAAGACCAGGATGCCCTTCAACTTCTCTTTAGTGGGAACGTGAAATGCAAAGGTGGCGCCCGCCACCACTCTATGGCGTCCACCATGTGAGTAAGTGGGGAAGTTCATGGGATCGTGGTAGTTTCCTCCTTGTTGAGGGCTGATGTGTCATGGCTTCTCCTATAGCGGCCGCCATGTAGAACGCCATGAGTACAATTTTTGCCGAAAACCCTAATTTCATGGTCTTTTTGCTTCGTTTCTTCTAAAAAAAGTCCTGAAAGAGCTAAAACCTGAAAACAACACAAAAGAAAGCATAACACAAGCAAAATGATAATAAAGATCTAAAAAACATGTGAAATCCGAGTAAAAAACGTGGTGTGATTCAATGTGATCAAATTCTCCCACACTTAAACCTTTGCTTGTCTTCAAGCAAAACTCTTTATAGCTCATGCAAGAAACAGTATCAACCAGAGTTAATTCAAGGCAAAAAGGCTTATAAGTTCATTCAAGGAATGTATCGATAGGTACTAACGAATCGAACTAAGGATATTGTAGTGACACTTCCCGCAAATGCGGTCATAGGCTTTGTTCCTATACAAATCAATCCATATTACCCCACCATACCTAGGCCTACTTTTCATCTTCTTCAAGTCCTTTTCATTTAGGTGCAATCACATTAAGCCCGTTATCCGTACCTACTCATAGTAAGGTGACCGGTTAGTGATTATGATCTTAAGCATGGGGCTCTGGTACATAAGTTGGTGTAACCCCTTTATTTGACCCAAGTATAGTTGTGGGGGATTGGATCGTAATCCACCCTACCAAGTTCAGCACCAGATACCTCTGAACCAACCAACAATAGGCATATATATATATATATATATATATATATATATATATATATATATATATATATATATATATATATATATATATATATATATATATATATATATAGTTGTGGGGGATTGGATCGTAATCCACCCTACCAAGTTCAGCACCAGATATATATATATATATATATATATATATATATATATATATATATATATATATATATATATATATATATATATATATATATATATATATATATATATATATATATATATATATATATATATATATATAGTTGTGGGGGATTGGATCGTAATCCACCCTACCAAGTTCAGCACCAGATACCTCTGAACCAACCAACAATAGGCATATATATATATATATATATATATATATATATATATATATATATATATATATATATATATATATATATATATATATATATATATATATATATATATATATATATATATATATATATATATATATATATATATATATATATATATTCTTCTTCATGTTTCGCAAATCTTTTTATTTTGCTGGGTTAAATGACCATGTGAGAGTCACCTAGCCCAGAATTTTCATACAACTAGAGAACAAAGCATAAATTTTTATGATCATTCACTTATTTTCATAGGTCCCCTACGTAGAGCATGCTTAAGCCGGAGCTGACTGCAAGGATAAACTACTTAAGGACTTATTTGAAACAAAAGTTAGGGCCACAACATATGGGGTATCGGGACCGACTCTTATAATCATGAAGCCTACGGTGTCAAGACGATATCGAGTTTTAGAAAAAGTTTTCCCAAGTCTTTTACATCCTGTCATAAACTTGTCTTATAGCCTGAATATTCAAAATACAGTGTTTTCTTTGCTCACAAAATTTTGGTAAGGCTAAAGAAATGGGAGAAGTACGGATACACCACATAGATGACTCGTCAAACACATGTTATTTTATTGAAAGAAAAACAAACAACTAAAACACACAAAACATACTGAAAATAAAACATACTGAAAATAAAGGAAAGCGATAAAAATCTCCTCCCACACTTAAACCGAACATTATCCTCAATGTTTCGATATGAGATAGGGTAGGAGTAACCTGGTCAGGATGCCTGGGTCGACGAATCCTGCTACGAGTACCGAGACCTTCCTGCAGCTGCCTAGAGCGACCTAAGAGAGACTCTTTGTTGGCCTCGATAAGTGCGAAGTGACGCTCAGTAGCCTGTCATTGGCGATGCTGCTCATTAGTGATCGCAAGCAAGGACTCAGTGATAGTCTGATGTGCTTGCTCACTGCGCTGCTGGGAGGCTACCATAAAACTCATATTATCAGTCAATTGTTGGTTTATGGTATTTAGAAGGGCGTCACGCCTTTCTTCCCGAACCAGGTGCTCACGCCACATCTCCTCAGTGATGTAAAAACCAGGAACGGTACCTGTAAAATGATCAGAAGAAGAAGGTGCAGTGTGTGCAGGTGATGCAGTGTGTGTAGGAATATCACGCCATAGTGTTGGCCAATAACGACCAGCTTGAAGGATCTTAGTGTATGTCTTGGATGTGCTTGAATGTCCACCATAGAGTGAAGAGTGACAATGCTCTATAATATTTCTAACTTCTTCTTCCGGGATGCAACGTCGAAAGATGTTATCTGTTCCTCTTTTAAAAAGGAGCGGTTCATCCCAATAGAAATGTCTTACATCTTTAAAGGACTTCTTCTTTTGTTGATAATTGAGGTCAGGTGGTATGATATCAGCGGCTAGATAATTCACAAAATCAACATACCATGGTACTCTGCTAATCTCTGAAACTGTTCCAAAGTTGTCTCTATCAGGTTCAAGGGGAGCGGTGTCTAACTTAGCTATCAATCTGTCATAGGTGAAATCATCATTTATAGGTAAACGGTCTGGCTTCAAATGCTCTAGTTTGGAAAGATGGCCAGCAACTACATTTTATGTTCCTTTTTTGTCTCAGATATCTAAGTCGAACTCTTGTAGCAAAAGGATCCATCTGAGTAACCTAGGTTTTGCATCCTTTTTGCTTAGAAGGTAACGAATAGTTGCATGGTCTGTATAGACTATAATCTTAGATCCAACAAGATAAGACCTAAATTTATCAATTGTTAAAACTACAGCTAGGAGTTCTTTCTCTGTTGTCGTATAATTAAGTTGAGCAGCATCTAGGGTTCTACTAGCGTAATATATCACATGTAATTTCTTATTTTCTCTTTGTCCTAAAACAGCTCCTACAGCAAAATCGCTAGCATCACACATTATTTCAAAAGGTTGAGTCCAATCCGGAGTTTGTAAAATGGGTGCTGAAATTAGCATTTGTTTTAACTTATTAAAGGCTTCGATACATTTTTCATTGAAAATGAATTCAACGTCTTTCATCAGAAGGCCGGTCAGGGGTTTTGTTATTTTAGAGAAATCTTTTATAAAGTGTTGGTAAAAACCGGCGTGTCCAAGAAAACTTCGGACTTATCTAACAGTCTTAGGAGGGTTAAGGTTTTCTATCACTTCTATCTTTACTTTGTCGACCTCAATGCCTCTTTCAGATATTATATGTCCTAACACTATGCCTTCTTTAACCATAAAGTGGCACTTCTCCCAGTTTAATACAAGGTTAACTTCTACGCATCTTTCTAGGATTTTCTCAAGATTAATGAGGCAATCCTCAAAGTCAAACCCACATACCGAGAAATCATCCATGAATACTTCCATAATTCCGTCGAGATAATCTGCGAAGATTGACATCATACAACGTTGGAAAGTAGCTGGCGCATTGCAGAGTCCAAACGACATTCGTCTATAAGCAAATGTTCCGTAAGGACAGGTGAAGGTTGTTTTCTCTTGATCCTCGGGGTGTATGGGTATTTGGAAAAATCCAGAATATCCATCAAGATAACAAAAGTAAGAGTGTCTGGCAAGACGCCCAAGCATTTGATCTATGAATGGAAGGGGGAAATGGTCTTTCCTAGTTGCCTTATTGAGTTTCCTATAGTTTATGCACATACGCCATCCGCCTTCTATACGTTTAGCCACATGCTCGCCCTTCTCGTTCTGCACGACTGTGATGCCTCCCTTTTTGGGTACCATAAATACAAGACTTACCCATTTACTATCGGAGATCTGATAGATTATACTAGCTTCTAGCAGTTTAAGGACTTCCTTCTTTACCACCTCACTCATTACAGGGTTGCTTTTTCTATGATATTCTCTGGAAGGTTTTGAATCCTCCTCTAGCGAGATCCTGTGCATACACATGGATGGGCTTATACCTTTTAAATCAAAGATGTTGTATCCTAAGGCAGAGGGGTATCTTCATAAAATATTCAAGAGTTGGTTTGTCTCGTCTTGGTTTAAGGTGGCACTAACTATTACTGGGTGGTTCATTTCTTTATCCAAAAACTCGTATCTTAGGTTCTTGGGCAATTCCTTAAATTCTTGAGCTGGTTTTTGAGAGTTTGGTGAAAGGTCAGGAGTAAGGGCCAAACATTCGTTAGTGTGAGGTTCCGTTTCCTTTAGCTCTTCATCCTTTTCATTCGGGTTTGGAAGTGGTTCGATCTTAGGTTCTTCTTGATCAAATTCCCTTATGCATTCATCTATGATATCAATCGTGTAACATGCGTCTCCTATGATTGGTGCCATCAAGAACTTTGAAACAATAAACTTTATCTTTTCATCTCCTACTTCGAAAGTTAATTTTCCTCTTTTAACATCTATTATGGCTCCGGCTGTTGATAAAAATGGTCTACCTAAAAGGATAGGGATATCGTCGTCTTCCTTGATATCCATGACCACAAAGTCTGTCGGGATATAAAGTTGACCGGTCCTAACGGGGATGTCTTCTAATATGCCTACGGGATACTTAACAGATCTATCGGCTAATTGGAGGGATATCTTAGTCGGTTGTAATTCTCCTAAGTTTAACCTTTTACACATAGCTAAGGGCATTAAACTCACACTAGCGCCTAAGTCTAGGAAAGCCTTGTCGATCACATGACTCCCTAGAATGCAAGGTATAGAAAAACTCCCAGGGTCTTTCTCCTTCTTAGCAAGTTTATTCTTGGAAATAAAGTTTCATTCCAATGTCTTGGGATCGTCAAGCCTACGCTTGTTGGTTAAGATGTCTTTGAGAAATTTGGCGTAAGATGGAATTTGGGTGATGGCTTCGGTGAAAGGAATCTCGACATGAAGCTTCTCTATTACTTTTATAAACTTTTGGTATTGGTTATTGTTTTTGGTTTGTTTAAGTCTTTGCGGATATGGAATTGATGGTTTGTACGGGGGTGGTGGTTTGTAAGTTTTATCCTTGGCTTCTCCTTCTTGGTCGGTTTGTTTTTCAGGTTCCACCGGTTCCTCTTCTTGGCTGGTAGGTATATTTTCTTTAGAATATTTGGACTCGCTCATTGCTGGGTTATGAGGCCCTTTGTAAGCGGTCCCACTTCGTAATGTGATAACGTTAGCTTGCCCTCGAGGGTTGAGTTGAGGTTGTCCAGGGAATTGTCCTCTAGGTGTAGTTTGTGGGGCTTGGTTTTGTGCTACCTATGAGATCTGGGTTTCAAGCATCTTATTGTGAGTAATTATCTGATCAACCTTAGTCCCTAATTGCGTTATCAGTTTGTTTACGTGAATGTTCTGGTTTAGGAATTCTTTATTTTGCTGAGTCTGGCCTGATATAAAGCTCTCCATGATCTTCTCAAGGTTAGGCTTCTGGGGCACAACTTGCATAGGTTGATTTGGTTTTTTGGCTTGAAAACCTTGTGGTCTTTGAGGTGCATAATTTTGGATAGGGTTCTGGTTTTTATAGGAAAAATTTGGGTGATTCCTCCATCCAGGGTTGTAAGTGTTTGAAAATGGGTTACCTTGGGCGTAATTCACTTGGTCGGTGTTCAGGTCGTTCAAAAGGTTACATTCCGCCGATCCGTGTCCTTTAGATCCACAAAGTTCACACTCTGTGTGGACTACCGCTGCGGTGTTAGAGTTTGTAGAAATATGTTCGACCTTAAGGGCTAAAGCGTCCATTTTCGCTTGCATCATGTCCATAGAACTCATCTCATGTATTCCACCTTGGGTCTCCTTTTTCTCTATTGATGCTCGTTCAGTTCCCCATTGGTAATGGTTTTGGGCCATATCCTCAATTAGGTCGCAAGCTTCAGGGTAAGGTTTGTACATCAACGCGTCACCAGCGGCAGCGTCGATGCTCATCTTTGTTTTATAATGGAGTCCATTGTAGAAGGTATGAACAATCAGCCATTGTTCTAGGCCATGGTGTGGACAGACTCTTAACAACTCTTTGTATCTCTCCCAAGCTTCAAAAAGTGATTCTCTTTGGTTTTGAGTAAATCTAGTTATTTGGTTTCGAAGAACAGCAGTCTTACTGGGGGGAAAATATCTAGCAAGGAATACTCTCCTAAGGTCTTCCCAGGTAGTTATTAAGTTGGCTGGAAGTGAATCTAACCATGAACGTCCTATATCCCTGAGGGAGAAAGGAAATAATCTTAAACAAATCGCATCAGGTGAAGCACCGTTGGATTTAAAGGTGTCGGCCAGTTGGATAAAGACTTTTAAATGTTGATTTGGGTTCTCACAGAGTAATATAAAAGAATATCGATCCCACCGAGACCAAATCGTTAATCTATCGATTACTATTGTTACAATGTTTATCGAAGGCGGTACAAAAGAGATATTGATGTTGCAAATAAAGAAAATGATAAATACAGTGCAGATAAAGACAGGCTTGAATGTATTTCACGCCAGTTAAATGATGCTTCGATTGTCTAAATAGAACTACTTATGGGGCAATATTTTCCACTCTTGAAAAGAGTCCATTTAACGGGAACTGTCGGTTTTGCATATTCAGAAGCGAGTTTACCCTTAAATTAAGGCCTTTTATTGTCACTTATAAAAGGTGCACAGAATGCTAAAGTAGTAAACCTATTTTTAAGAAATAAGACTCGTAAGCTTAGTTGAAAAGTGATTTTGATTCGGAAAGTTTTACCTAAGGAGTTTCCTGATTTCAAATCTATCAACGCGTCCGAAAACAGTTTCAAAAATTGATTTTCCTTGAAGTGATAAAAATTCCTAGTAACTAAGCCAAGGTGCTTTCGCACTCCTTGAGTAGTTAAAATTAACCAAGTTTGTTTTAGAAAACTCGAATTAAGAATCAAAACAGCCCCTAAAGCATTTCTACAGATGCAATATGTGAAACATCTCTTTAACCGCGATCCTTACATTCTAACCTTTGAAAGATTTAGCCAAACATGGTAATACAAACAAACACAACGATATTGATCATGATGAAGAGTTGTCTAGAATGTAAGGCGTAAGTAAAGCGTGTAAAACAATTAAAACGAGCAATAAAGATAATGGCGGGAAAATTAAATAAAGTAAAGCATGGCAAGAAATTAAATAAAGTAAAGCATAACAAGTAAAATAAAAATGCGACTAAATTAGAACCTGCTCCAAACGGAGGCTTTAAATCTGGTACAAGGAAGTAAATAGACCTTTGACTTTGAAAATAAAGACGACAACAAAATCAAAGTGCTCTAACTCAATCTCACTAAGGTGCGATAACCCCTCGATGTGACGAATTACCGCTTTTACAGATGATAATATAGTCTTAGTGTTGTAAACTAAGTTGGATGATTTGGAAATGAACTATAACGACCTATTTATAGAGGAATTCAGTAGCATGCAAAGACCAGAATGCCCTTCAACTTCTCTTTAGTGGGAACGTGAAATGAAAAGGTGGCGCCCGCCACCCCTCTATGGCGCCCGCCATGTGAGTAAATGGGGAAGTTCATGGGATCGTGGCAGTTTCCTCCTTGTTGAGGGCTGATGTGTCATGGCTTCTCCTATAGCGGTCGCCATGTAGAACGCCATGAGTACAATTTTTGCCGAAAACCCTAATTTCATGGTCTTTTTGCTTCGTTTCTTCTAAAAAGGTCCTGAAAGAGCTAAATACCTGAAAACAACACAAAAGAAAGCATAACACAAGCAAAATGATAATAAAGACCTAAAAAAACATGTGAAATCTGAGTCAAAAATGCAGTGTGATTCAGTGTGATCAACATAATCAGGAGATTGTGCCCCTGAATTAGCACCATCTTTTCCCAAAGGTGCAATTCTTAGGGATAATTTATGATCAACAATATTTTTTTTCTTATTCACTCATCTTCCTTGTGAAAGGTTTCTTTAGAGCATTCGACCAAGAAGCTTAACGCTTCGACCCATAGGCTTCACGTCCAACCTTCTTTTTCTCTGATGACATCTACATTGAGTCTGCGTCATAGTATTTTTTCCCTTATAGTTTTGAGGGACATGTGGATAACCCGTCGACACATTAGAATTTTTCGGGTCAGTAAATCCTATCTTTGGATCGACTACCTTCCATTTTGGTTGATTCAACCCCCTCTGGTTCATAGGTTTCACCCACTTCCTCTAGGGTACATTGGCAGGAGGACGGTAAGTCTTCTGGTGAGGCTGTCGAATGTGCCTTTGGTACTCTTTGTTCCTGTGTGGGACTCCTCATTTGTTGAAGGTGAACCTCACAGTCGAACCTCCTCTCTTTCCCTTCCTTAGATCATGCATTCTTATTTCTTCAAACTCTTTTGTTGCCTCCTCATTAAAAATCGTGCTACACCTAGGTCATAGAATAGTTTTGGAGTCGTTTAGTTTGCATCTCTCCAAGAAATCAATGAGTCCCTCTTCAGCCCGAGGGTACACTAATTTCATTTCTTCATCAGCACCTGTAGAGTTTTGTTCAGCTTTTTTGACATCCATGTCGAAACCGTCAATAGCTTCAACGATGAGAATCTCAACATGATCTGTATAATGTGCTTCTTTAGTGTGGAGTGGATCAACATCCACTTGCATGGAAGTTTTTGGCTTTTCACCAAATTGCAACATTCCTTCTTTCACTATTTTCTACACTAAATCCCTTAAAACTGCACATTGAGAAGTTTTATGACCCAAACAATTGTGGTACTTACAAAAGTCTCTCTTTTTTCTTTGTTCTAATGAGGGAGTTTTCATGCCTAGAGGCACTATAATCTGCCCATCAGTACCCAATAAATCAAATATTTCATCATATTTAGTTATATCAAAAGTGTATGTTTTTGTAACGAATTTATCATTTCTGTTGGGTTTGACAGGATTCTTCATGTTCGATGGTTACAACAACTTACACACGTAAGGAGGTCCTAGCTTAAGTTATGCAACATTCACCTTACTCTCTTCGACATACTCGTCGCCTAGATCTGAGAGATACTCATTTGTCTCTACATATGTTGAAGGTGGCAAGAAACACAAGAAAAAGGGGGGGGGGGGGTTGAATTGGGTTTCTAAAAATGAAAGCTTTTTTAAAAACCAACACAAAAAACAGTAACACGAACAATAAAAATAACACAATTATTTTTATCTTGGTTCTCTGTTAACAAAGTTACCTCCATTCCACCCACCAATGTGATTTTGCATTCTCAACAAAGACTTAATCCACTATAACCGAAATTGATTATAGACACCACAAAGATAACCCGTCTTTGTCTTCTTGAGTCTATCTGACTAAAGCCTAGTCACTCAAGGAATATACTCAAACAATTGAGATTTACAAGAATGTGTTTACAATATTGCTTATAAGAAAGCAGATTAACACAAGTTAAATACAATGAAGTTATCACACAATAACGAATAAAATCTCTGTTTGTGTTTACAAAAACTATACACATAAAACATATACTTCAGCAAAAGCGTCGTGTATGAGCGTAGTATAGCATAGTGAATTAGCATGAGCAACTTGTCCAATCTCTTAAGTTTCCTTTATATAGGCAGTTAAAAGATTCATTGGAGGATAGAATTGGAATATAAAATTTATAGTTGTCTCTTTGTATAACGGTTTGCATATTGGGAGGAAAAATGGTACAATAGTACTATCCTTAGCCCACAAAATCAGCGTAGTGGAGAGAATTGTGATCTTGTATTGTGTATTACTTTCCTGATGCAAAACCTTTTGATATTATCTTCTAATCTTCACAGGCTTATGAATAAATGATGTTGAAGCATGCTTATAAGGATCAAGAAACTATTTGAGAGAATATTCAGAACCTCGGTCTTCAGAGTCTTGACACAGTTTTTCAGAACCTGGTCTATGGAGTCTTCAGATCTTGTTCTTCAGAGTCTTCAGAACTTGAGAGCGCAGAACTTGAAGGCTTGACAATCTTCCAAAGGTTATTCAATCATAGTAACAGTCAGAAGCTTTAGAATAAACGTTCGTCAGAACTGATGTCTAATAGCATTCTAGAACTTGACAACATCTTGTAAAACACTTTGTATCTCTTCCGAGTTAGAGTGGGAGTCCAGAATCTGATGACATTACACATGAATTCTTCAGAGTCAAAACCTGTTAGCAAAAGCTACACACTAGACAAAAACCATTAGGGAACAAATTTTTTCTCTTAGAAACAATGCATTGTCATCATAAAAACTAAAGGCCATATGCAGAACCAAATCTTGTTCTTACAATTTCCCCTTTTTAATTATGACAAAACCATGTATTTTGATGAATAATTTTTACTTGGTTTAATCATATTAAAATACCAGAGTGGGGTTTGTAAGCTCCCCCTAAATTTTATACTGTTAAAAGTTATTTTTCAGCTTAGAATATCAGAGTTAGGTTTGAAAGCTCCCCCTGAATTTAAAACTTCAAAGTAAAAAGGGATCTTCACTATTTAAGCTCTTTCCCTTACCCACTAGACATATGGCTCTTTGGCAATGACATTCTTCTTTTCTTTCTTTTGACCACTTCTGACGATCTTTGTCCAAGCTTTCCTTACTTTCCTTACAACAGGTTTGATTGGATCAACGTCATTGATGGCAAACGACACAAGGTCCTTATCCTTAGGAGGGCCATTGATTGCATGCCCAAACTATTTCATGCATAACACGAGGTTATAATTGATGCAACCACATGTCTTTATTAAAGATACATTAGTAAATCCTTCACACTTGAGTATGATGTTTTTGGTTTCCCATTCCCTTTTGTACCATTGGATAGAACCGATAAAGAATGAAGCAAACCTCTGAGGCCATGAGTGACCTTTGGAAACAAAAGGACCCTTTTGACGCATATGGATTTTCATCCATATGTGCAAGAGCGGAGCATAACAAAGGAAAGTCCCACTCTTCTTCTCATGATGAGTGTGGAAAGTGTGGTAGGAGTCTTCCAAAGGAAAGGCGCTGGATTGCTAGACAAGAAAATCTTTACTGCCGAGCGATCTATGAAATTGTCAATGTTGGGAAACAAAATAATTCCATAAATAAGAAGTGTCAAGACTGCACCACAGGATGCCCACTTCTCTTCTTTGACAAACTTCCAAGCATGGCCTTCCACGTACTTCCTCGTGAACCCTTTGATGACTCCCTTATGTGTCCAATTGGCCACCACTTCAATCACATCAAGACCCAACACTGAGGCTAACTTGGGCATAGTAATGTCTTCTTTCAACTTTGGGAAAGGATTATGGTATCTGATAGGTCGATCCAAAATCCTCTTGAACTCTTCAAAGGTAGGATCTATATGGAAGTCGGGGAAAGTGAAACATCACATAGGGATATCATAATACTGAGCCAATATGGTGAGAGCTCCAAAGTCCACTTTTTCTGTCACTAGGTCTAGAATATTCCCACATGTTGCATGAAACTTGTTGTGCTTGATAGGTGTCACCCTAGAACTCAAGGCCTTCATGCTATCGATTTGAGGTTCCTTGTATTGGAAGGAGAATGTGCTTTTCCTAGGAGGCGAATTCATGATTACTTTGGAAAATGTTCTTGTGTATTCCTTCAATGAACACCAGATACTAAGAGCTTTATTTTGTATTTTTTATGCTTATGATGCATGAATGTATGAATGCATGAAAGAACAATACTCAAGAAAAGCTTCATAAGTCTGAGATACAGATGGAGTATCACATTTATTGCTTTCCAAACCAGGGATCTCATCGGGTATGATCTAGGGTTAAAATAGGAACCTTATAGTCATGGATTCATCGGAATGTTTTCCGCTTACGGCAAAGGCTTGTCGGTCGACAACTCCATCAAATGAATCTATTATGGGCGAGTTCTTCGTATCGACCCACGCGAGAAAAGCTTCTCGGGGACCTGCACTACACGGTCATCAATATTGGGTTCTAGATAAGGATCTCAGAGTCACAAATTTCCTTGACTGTTTGCCACTTATGTCAATTTACTTGCCAGTCGACAACTCGATCAAGAAAATCTATTCTGAGTGAGGTCTTCGTACCGACCCATGCGAGAAAAGCTTCCTGGGGACCCGTACTACGCGACCATCGATTCTAGTTGGCCAAAGGTTCATGGTTCTACAAAGGTCCTTAGAGTCATGGATCCTCATGAAAACGTTGACGCTTACGCTAAAAGCTTGACGGTCGTCAATATCCTTAAAAGAATCAACTATAAGTGAGGTTATCGTATCAACCCTTACTAGAAAAGCTTCTCGGTGGCCCATACTAATCAACCTCTCCTATCTCAAGTTTTCACTCTAGACTCGGGTTGAGAGTCTTTCCCTTAAGGTTTCTTACAATCAACACAATATCCATTCAATACCGCATCATCACAGAGCCATGTAACATATAAGAGAAGAAATGAGTAAGACCATACATAAAGCGATAATAAAGCGGAAAGATAAACACCCAAACATGCGTGGAAGGCAATCTAAACTATATTCTAGTTGCTTAGGGAAGGGCCCCCATCAGAGTCGCCAGCTGTCGCTACAGGAAAAATACAGAGTCGCCATTGGATTTTATTTATTCCAAAAGAAAGGGAAAATATCGATAAAACCTCAAAGGTGAAAGAAAATGATCTCGCAACTAAATTTAGGTTCGGAAGTCGGTTATGCAACGGGAAGGTATTAACACCCCTTACATCCGTCGTACTCGACATGAACCATTTAGGTTGTGTCGCTTGAATGGGCGTCGTTATCTCAATGTTTATGGAATGGTTTTTGAATTTTAATTAGTGTTCTTGCCAAGGTTTCGAACCATTGTGCCTATGTATCCTCATTCATGCAATAAGGAAGTCAGAGCTCCGTAGTTTGGAGTACAAAATGTTTGTGTGTTGATTGTTTTTACCTTGAAAAGGGATTTTCGGGATGATGCCCTAAGGCTCAAAAATGGTTTGATGAGTTGATGTTATTTTAATGTTTTAAAAGGAGATTGTTTTTGACTTCGGATTGCACTAAAGACTATGGGTAGAAGTGGGTATTTTAAACTACCAAGTCAAGTGTCTTGTGTCCAAAATACTCAGAATGAGGGTAGGAAAGCTCAATTCTCACTCATTCTCCACCATTTAGGCTCGGGGCATACAATCCTAATAATATTTTATTATGTTTTTGAATTTGATTTGAGAAAATGTCGCTTTACGTTGGATCAAGGGTTTGTTTGCTTATTAAGAAATGGTGAGACGATCCTAGCTCCTAAGGTTGACTAACGAGCAACAACAGACAAAGGAAAATGAGGAAAAAAGGTACACCAAAATGGGGAGAGGAGTACATGAAAAATACAAGGGACATTGTGAGAAATAAAGGGTCTCATTGTAAGGTAGCCCAAGAGAAAGCCTTGTGTGTGCATTGTGTCCTAGGATAACAAGTGTATAATGGAATTACAAAGCATGTCTCCCTAAGGTAGTGCCATGAATGAAAGCCATTCTTGCAATAAAAGATTACAAGTTCAAAGAAACTCCAAGTTGTGCATAGGTCAATCACAAAAGTCCAAGGTCCAAGCAAGGGTGCTAACAAGTCCTCTAAGTTCATTACATTAATTCCCATACAAAGTACATAATACTCCATGGTATGCTAGGGTCATTCAAAAAGTCTGTGGTCCGTTATGTCTCACAAAGAAGAAGATTAAGTATTTTTAGTGTTTTCCATTTTTATCATGTTTTTGATTATTTTTGATTAGATAACAAGATAAAGAATAAAATGATCATAAAATGATATGAAGATAAACTGTATGAATGCTAATGTGCAAGAATTAAACTACAAGAATTTAAATTGCACAAATTTAAATGTTAGGAGTTAGAAGTTAGCATTGAATAATATAAAGGTTAGAAGTTAAGTTGTAAAAAATAATCACTTAGAGATCATCTATCAACCAAATCAAAGGACCTAAACATATACTTCACCACGGGATAACCTATCATCAATTTAAAGGGCCAAAAATGATCAATTGAGAATTTATCAACATATTTAAATTAAAGAAGATTGAATCAACCGAAGGATATTCATCTATGGATGATTTGAGATGATGAAGATTAATCAACCAAGCAATCATAAAAGAAATAAAATGTTGAAATAAAAAGAATGGAAAATAGCCTTTTTCGTCCCAGATGTTTAACGTTGGGTTCATTTTGGTTCCTTAATTTTAAAAAGTACCATCTTGATCCCTCAACTATATTAAATGTGCCACGTCTATTCTTTGTAGACAAAACATAGTAACGGTGTTAAATGTGAAAGTGTTAACATCCATGTCAGCTTTATGTAGGATATCTTCTTCATGTGAATTAGGGTTCCGTGCATAATTCCCATATGTGCCTACCTTCTTCATCCGCGGACACCATTTGTGCCCACCTTCTTCACTGCTCATAAGTTGCCTTCATCTTCTTCAGTAGCCAGCATCTTCACAAGTTTCCTTCATCTTGTTTTTGTAATCTATGAATAGTGGTGCATAAAAGTTCTGCTCCGTCGCAAAAAGGGTATGGGTATGGTGGAGAAGTGAGCCACACTTCTGAATCTGGGCTTAATTATGCTTCTTCGAAAAATCAATGGAGACCTAACTGTTGGTGTGGTGATTTTGTTGTACTCAGAAGGGAAAAAATAGTCAAAATTTTTGGGGATGTTCACATTAAAAGGTATGATTTATCTTGTTAAGTTTGCATTTTCGATTTTATACAGTGGGTAATGTTGTATGTAACCTGTGCTTGGGAATACAAGTAATGGATGTGATTATTTTGATTGGTTTTATGTTGAAGTGAAAAATGACAGGGACATGTTTATCAAGAATAAAAAGAAGAGGTTGGAAATCTTAGCAAAAGAGAATGAAGATCAACATCAGAAATTTCTTAAATATGAAGGATTAATTGAAGAACTTGATGGGGCCGTAAATAACACAATGAAGTGGAAGACATTTTGGAAAAATTCATTTTTTGTTGCTTTAAGTGTATTAATCTACAATTTGTTAATGTAATTGTACACTGAAATGGAATTGAATTGTTCTATGGGATGAATGAATTGCATTTCTACCTGGTATAGATATTGGTTTAATTTGTTATCGTAACCTATGTAATGTTAATGTAACATGTGCAATTGTTTTATGAGATCAATGAATTGTTAATGTAACCTGTGCAATGTTGTTTATCACTTGGTATATTTACTGGTTTAATTTGTCTACCAATCTGGTATAACCTAACTGGTATAATTTGTAACTGAATTGGTATAATTTGTAACTTAACTAGTATAATTTGTTACTTAATTGTTATAATTTGTATATTTGACCACAACAGTAAGGTTTACAAAATATGTCTTTCATTGCACCATAACAGAATTCCCATATAAGGGTTACAAAACATAGTACCAAAATCTAAGTTACATTACAGACCTAAGACATCACATTGTACCAAAACATAAGTGACACTACAGACCTAAGACAACACATTTGACAAAAACATAACTTTCATCATGTGCTTGAACGCTTCCTCATTAACATATCTCATTTCTCTCATTTCCCTTTCTCAAGATTGTGAATATGTTGACTTAGCATATTTCCATATAATCTCTTTCAACTTCTTTCCAAGAAATCTCTTCCTTGATGTCACTGATTTTCATATTTGGATTATCTTTCAAAGAGTTTTGAATTCTTTTACTTAACCACTTTGTAGTCACGAGCTTCACATTATATGATCTACTACAGTTATGCTTATCCACCAATTTCCTCAATTACCAAGAATCTTCATATGGTAACTTCCCACAGTATGCATTCCAATACCCTTCTCTTCATATATCACTCTTACCCTTTGTTTATCATTTTTAGAGAACCTCAAATCCCTTCCCGACTGAATTACATATAAAGTAATTGCCTCCTTAAAATCATTCTTTGTTGCAAAATATGTTCCTAATTCCCATTTGTAGTTTGACATGTTTTTGGGCATTTTGAAAACAAGATACTTCTTCCTATAACAATTACTTTCATCATCAGTTTCACATCCACTCTCCAATTCATCAATAACACCTTCACATTCCTCACTAGCACCTTCACATTCCTCACTATTTTTTTTGTCTTTACCTTCTACCTCCTTGTCATAACCCAATATATGGGTAATATCCTCTTCCACTAAACCATCATTATCTTCATCTAGGTCTTGAAAGGCAACATCCAAGGCACTGTTATAATGGAAACTCATATCATCACTATCACTCATATCCTCAGCCCCATTAACATCGACATTATTATGTCCTACCTCACCCTCACTCATATCCTCAACCTCATTAACATCAACATTATTATCTCATACCTCACCCTCACTCATATTCTCAACCCCATTAACATCAACATTAATATCTCCTACCTCACCCTCACTCATATGCGTAGCCCCATTAACATCAACATTTGTGCCTCCAACCTCAGCCTTATCCAAGTCACTTACACCATATGCTTTACCATTGAGAACATCTTTAACCGGTTTTCCAATGACATCTTCAGTTTCATCAACATTAACTACAACCTTAGCCATGTTGTCAGTTTCATCCTCTATAGGTCCATCATAGTAATCAGGTTGAGAAACTGAATGTTGCACATACAAATGAACACTCTTATGTACCTTACATAAATCAACTATCTCTTGGGCACCTTTATCATCACTCAAAGTAAACAAACCAACAGTTGGCTCCTTGTATATTACTGTTCCAGGTTCCTTATATCTCAGTTCTTTAACAATCCCTAACACCTCAAAATAACCCCACTTATCAACATCGCACTTCACCTCAACAACTGAACCCCCATAACTTGACTCATCATCACCTTAAAAAACACATGGTGTATAACTAGTTGCACATATTCATCCATAATATACCTAAAAATTACAACATTTTGAATCAGGAACACAAAACCCTAAAATGCCAACCCAGATGAAACCTAAAATAGAATTGGGCGAAGATTAAAACGAAAAAAACGAACATTACCAGTATTATAGAAATATGAGAAATCTCGGTGCTTTCTTTGTTCATTCTACGTTCTCTGTTGTTTGTGCTTTCTTCGTTCTTCGTTATGGGTTTGAGAAAGATGATAGACGTTATGGGCTTGAGAAAGATGATACACGTTCCGGGCTTGAGAGATATGTGAGGATAAAGGTGTTTCCTTCTATGTATTACATTGTCAGGTGTAACACCTCAAAATTTGCCCTCCTCTCTTGGGACTAGCATTAACATATTTGCATGTCATTTTAGGGCATTAGGCATTTCATATTGCATATCATGTGGTTTCATTGTGCAAGCTATCTTCCCAAGTCTTAATCAGGAGGTAGGAAGTCAGAAAGTGAAAGCCTAGGGTTTATTGACTGATCATGGGCCATCTGAGGATTGGGCTGTGAGATTAGGGTTTCAGGATTCTCCATGGATATTGGTCTTCATCTTGTTTGAATTGATACATCATCATCATCATGGTTGGATGTCATCAGAAGATTGAAGAAGATTCCTTGAGATTAGGGTTTTGACCACTAGTCAACCCTAATCAGTTGTATTGGGCCAGTCAGGGCATGATCAGGAGATGGGGTTATGATGGTTATGGGGTTCATTATGTGATTATATTGTACTTATTGAGGCTAGGGTTTCACCCTTGAGCCATTTCAGTTGGAGATTGGGGCTTAAATTGATCAATGCATTGCCAAATTCATCTATCAGATGGAAAAGTCAACTGTGGTCAACTGTACATGATCTGATGGATTTGGAGGTGAAAATGAGTTGAAGACACTTCATTCATGTTGGAATAAGTGTTAAATGACATTGCAAAGCTTGAAAATGAAGGAAATCAAGTCAGGACAAAAACTGCCAAAAATAGAAATTGACCTGTAACTGAAGTTTCCAAAAATGGAAAGTTTTGGACCTCAAAGCCACGTGTCCAAGGAAGCTTCAAATGAAAAATTGTTCAACATGAAAGTTGTAGATCTTGTTCTCACCTTTCCAAAAAGTCCAAGAACTTGAAAATCCAATGTGTGGTTTGCAAAATATGGCTCAGTGAATTTCAGAAAAGACCCGTAATCAGGAGGCCATAACTACCACATACTTTGTCCAAATTGCAAGTTCTTTATATGCACAAACTCCATTTGACATGTACTTTGAGGGTGCATCATTGGATTTGTTCAAAATGGCCAAGGCAAAAAGTCACTTTTCAACTGGACAGCTGAATTGGATCAGGGGCAAAATTGTCCAAATGTCAAAATAATTGGAATTTTTGAATGGGACTTTTTCCAACACCTCAGGAATGGCATTTTAAGTGTGTTTGAATATTCATTTTATGGTTAATGCACATGGTTTGAGTTTTGGGGTGAAAAATGAAATGCTAAAAATGGATCAATTACCACACACATATGATTTTGAGAAATACTCAACCAATTGGAATGGGGATAGTTTCTACACATCACATATGGTATTTGGGGGTTGCTTGAGCTGTCAAAACAGCTGGCACTAGCTGTCATTGTGTATTGACCAATTTGCCCTTGCTTACAAAAATTGCCATTTCACTAACATTCCAAATTGTTAATTAAACATGATTAGTGGTGGATTAATGCAAGGTATATAAACCAAATCATCTCCTAATCATAACAGAACCTCACTTTTCCCAAGATTGGATCTAGATCTCTCACATTCTCTCCAAACCCTCAAGAACACAACAAGCTTCAATCTCAAGTTTCTTCCTCAATCTTCAACCAAAACTTGAATTTCTTTTTGCTGCGATCGTGTTTCAACATGTACTAGGACTGTTTTTGTTTGGCATCATCAATCAAGCCTTGCATCGCAACTGTTCAAGAACACCTCAACAATGGCAAAATCGAATTATGGACAATAGGAGCAAAGGTAGTTGCGGCTAGCACCACTTATCATCTTCCTCATCCCTCTACTCTTGCTGTTTTAAGGAATTGAGAGCAAAGGACGTTGGTTTTAGCACTGCCATTACAGGTTTGAGTTTTTTCGAATCTCATGAAATGTGCAATTATCATATGCGTTGTGAAGCCTGTTTATCATAGATCGTAGTGGTGCTGTTGGTTTTAGAAACGGATAACCGTAGGTGAAGAAATCGGGATTGGAAGTTTCGAGTTCAAACCTTAGAACGCTCGATCCAGAGAACATAGGAAGAATTAGACAAAATTAGGTGGATATTTGTAATCTAGGTTCAAAGACCTTTCCAACGAGTATTCATTTGCTCGTTTTGGTGAAGATTTCGTGTTCGTCGTAGTCATGCGTTTCTGGAAAGTGCGTGAGGAAGGAGACGATAGTTTCTGTAGAAAACAGTGTTCAATCCAAATTTCCATTTGAAAATTCAAAAATGCTGTTTCCCTCCCGCGCTCAAAATAATTACAGTTATGCCACTGTGCAGTTTTAATTAATTCATTTAATTTCTAAAAAATATTTAACACCTTAAAAATTCATAAAAAATAGTAAAAAATTCCTAAAAATATGGAGTTTTTTTCCTTGACTTTGTCTTTGAGTGTAGGATTTTTTTGACCTATTGGTCAAAGTTGTGCTTGGCAAATATTTTATTTGGCATAGGCTTTTCTAATGTATGTCACATTTTGATACATTTTGGCAATTTGATCATGAAATACTCATATCATAAAATAAATGGCTGAAAATTTTTGTGGTGGTTCTTGACTCATTGAGGATTATTTATATGTAAATTTCATGAATTTTTGATGCCTGGTCAATGAGCAGCAAATTCTGGAACTTAGGTGTGACAATTTGTGTCACACCTCTTGATGTCAACTTGTTGAATTTAATTGGATAACCTATGCATGTTAGAATTGAATGAAATTTGGCATGGTGAATTGTTGATATGTTAGGATGCTTGATGAATTTTTGTAGGATTTTTCACTGCATTTTCAATTTAATCTTGATTTTTCATCTCTGGTTGTTGAAATTGCAAGCTCATGTGATACATGTTGGTAGATTGATTGGGAAATCCTCATATTGTATTGTATGGCCATGAAATTTGATATGCATGAACTAGACACATGTTAGGACCTCCCTGTTTTGGTCTCATCCATTTCTTTTTAGTTTCCAATGAGATATGAATTTTTGAAGTGGATGTATGCATTGATGGTGTGAATTAGAGCATGAAATTGTGTCTGTTTTTGATGATTTTCATTGACATGGTTCCATTTGCCCAATTGAGCTCAAATTTGACATGGTAGACCTTGATTGACCCCTGTTTAGGTGTATTTAATTTGAGATTTTTTTGATGTGTTTTGGCATGGCTTTGAATGAAATACTTCTGTTTGTATATTTGGTGCATCAACTTGAACCAATATGGATTGTTTTGTGCATGAATTGAACTTGATGGATGACATAAACATGAGACCAAGGATGTTTGCTCTTGTTTGATGTTAATTTGATGTTGGATGGTGAATACCTTGCTGTTTTGAGTTTTTTCTTGCTTTTGGACCCTAGGCTTGGCCTAGTGGTCTAGTTACTAATATTTGCTTGGTTTTTCAGGATCAAAAGCATAATGTACATGGAGAATGATACAAGTTGATTTTAATTGATGTTGTGGATGTTTGTACACTAACATAACATTGTTTTGTAGGTGTTGGAGCTTGGGCTTAAGCCTTGAGCTTGCTTTGTGTTGTATTGTTTAAACTGTTTGATTGTTTGCTGTACAATTTGTCTGATTGAATACTGACTGAGTTTGATTGTTTCCAGGTACTTTAGTTGCTCAGTTCCTTGTGAACTATTGCTTTGCTTTGCTTAAGCAACTTGCATTTGAGGTATAACCTTCTTACTTCATGTAGTCTGGAGACCCGGCTGTTACCGGGCCGGGCAAATTGTCTGAAGTCCTCCTTAAGAGGCAATGATTGTGTATGTTTATTTTTCAAGCCCAAGCAGGAAAAGTCCTTCAAGTAAGGCAATTGGTGGAAGGTAGGGGCAAGCAACCTGTCCCCCACTATTCAGTTGAGTCTTCTCCTTGCTCCCATTACATGGTTGTAGCATTGAGATCAAAAGCCCAAGATCTGTTGTGTCAGAGTCATCGAGTATAGAAGGGTTCCCCTATTCTGGACCCATGCTCATTTGTCAGCTCTCCCTGGTTAGGGATAAGAGCTGTGAGGTCTGATCCTCACTTCATCCTTTCATCTGCTTCACCTTAGCCTCGTAATGGCAAGGTTAAGAGCAAAACCAGCCTGTACAGACGACTCGCTTCGGCGGTCAAACCCCATTGATTGAGCCTCTTGTTTGGTTATAGTGGGTGTTTTGTGATTATTTGATTGACATGTTTGTTTGAGATGCCTGTTCTCATTTGATATATGATGTATGCTTGTATGCTTTCTTCTTTCCTGGTTAGGATTAGATCGCACTGATGCAAGTAGGATAGAAAACCGAACTTAGGGTAAATGATGCATGACAACATTAGGCTCGAGTCTCAGCTCCCTAGTTGTGTATCTTTCCCCGGTTTCTGGTTAGCAATTTAGTCCCTTTCAGGGGAACTACATCGCCCTGATCCTCGTTCCAGACGAGGTATGTAGGCAGGTGGTCGTGCGAGACCACTCCGGGCAACCTTTTTCTTTTTTGCGTGCGTTTACTTGTTATCTGACTGTATGTTTGGGTTCGGATGCCGACGTAAGCCCAGTGATTGGCTGTCGGGCTCCACGTTTGCCCTTGTGAGTGTGTTTTGGTTCGGATGCCGACGTAATTCCATCCAGTGGTTGTCGGGCTCCATGTTTGCCACCCTTGTTTGTTTTTGTTGTTTTGTGTTGTTTGGCGTGCGTAAGCCGAACTACAGTGGCTCTGATTCTTGTTCCAGACAAGATATGTAGGCATAAGGTGCGATACCTTATCGAGCTCGTTCCTCTTAACCCCACCTGCGTTCCCTGTGTGTGTGTGTGATGTTTTAGCAACCTTTTCTTTATTCTAGGACGTGGATCCCGTCGAGTACGACGGACGTGAGGGGTGCTAATACCTTCCCCTTGCGTAACCGACTCCCTTACCCTGTCTCTTTGGTCGCGAGACCATGTTCTTTCCAGGTTTCTCTGAGCGTTTCCTTTCCCTATCTTGGGATAAATAACGCGCAGTGGCGGCTCTGTGTGTGTTTTTCTTTTGAGTCTCGCCGGTTGATTTTTCGCAGGATGCGACAGCTGGCGACTCTGCTGGGGACGTACTGATGTAGACCTGTGCTGGTCCATCGTCCCTAAGCGAGTCCTTCCTAGCGTTCTAGGATTGGTTTAGGTTGCTTGTATGTGTTGATTATTGCGTTTATTATTCTAACCAGTGTGTATCTATATTTGCATTAATGTCTGCATGCATCATACTATCATGTTGTTGCCGTCCTCTGTGCAGGTGGTTCCTCTGTTTGGGGTGGGTGTTCTGAGTGGGGCTAAAACCCAGGCCCGAGTATACACCTAGGATTAGTGTGGTCTCATGTTCCTCATTTGCTGGATCAGCATATTGTTGCAACGTGACATACCACAAGCCAGACGAGGTTCATTTGATAGTGCTTTCCTCTGTGGGGTACTCCACTTTGGTTGAGTTACTTCATCTGAACTATTGACTCTGGTGACCGATCATTTCCCGGATCTTTGGTTTAGACGATCTTAAGGGAGCTACAATGGCACACCCGAAAGGGCAAACCCATTGAGTATCTCTGCCCGATTGTCGAGACTATTATCCGCCTTAGGATGACCTGATTAGAATTTACCTGTGAGGGGAGGGTGATTCATTCAGATGCATAATCAGATGGACTCAGATGGTGACTTTTGGTTCTGTGATTCAGAGACCTATTTATAAGTCGGATTTATGGTCAGTTATTGCTGTGACGCCGGAGTGCTGTCCGTGATTCATCAGTGGGGATCCGTTTATTTCAGGATTCCCCGGGCCGAGATATTTATCAGTGGGGATCCGTTTATTTCAGGATTCCCCGGGCCGATTCAGATGGTGGTGGTGTGTCTGCTCAGAGACTGGTGATGATGATGATGTATCTGTCTTCCGTTTATTTCGGAACCCGTGGGTCAGATGGGTGTTTATTTGTCTCCTCAGATGGTTATGATCAGTTCAGAGTCCAAGTTTCAGCGCAGATGATCAGATGACTTGGAGGATGGCAACGCATTGCATTCATTCATCAGCATCATTCTCATTGGGCATTCATCTGCACTCAAACTCACGTCTAGCCATATGGGGAGTATTATTGATTGAGAATCTGGTTGAGAGACATCTTGAATTTCAGAATATGGATGTCAAAATGTTGTCTGTCTCGATGAAATCAGAATCAAAGGACAGAAGCTTCCTCATATGGATAGACGTTGCATTCATGCATATTAACCTGTTTGCTGTTTTGCAGGAATCATTGCTCGTGCTCGCAGAACCGTACCTTTGCACTCAACACGCCCTCACAGATATTACACCAGGCGCAATACTCCCAGACTGATGGATCCTCCCAACACTGACATCCTCGAACTGAAAGAGAAGATGGGAGAGCTGATCAATGTCATGCAAGAGTTCGCCTTGGGGCAGAAAGTAATTGCCGAAAAGGTGGGGAGAATTGAAGACTGGCTGAAGATGGGGAAGATACAAGGTAATGCTTCATCATCAGGATCGAAGAAGCCATTCGGGAACGGTCAGCGCAAGAATGAAGGTGAGTCAAGTGCTGTGTATGCCCAGAGAGGACACAGTAGGGATCGTTACTACCAGCACACTGCTGCTGTAACCATTCCTGCTGGTAATCAATCAGTCCGACAGCAACGTCAGCCACCTCAACAGAGAGCTGGGTACCAGGTGAGAGGTAAAGGTATTGATCGCCATTTTGACAGGCCGCCTGTGACATACGCCGTACTGTTCAAGAAGCTGATGGATCTTGGGTTGGTTCAGCCGAGGGCGATGGTTCCGATGAGATCAGATCAGAGGCCACCCAATTACGATGAGAACGCCAGGTGTGAATTTCATTCTGGAACACCGGGGCATAACATTGAGGGCTGTAGAGCATTCAAGAATGTTGTCCAGGATCTGGTAGACTCCAAGGCCATCAACTTTGCTCCCTCTCCCAACGTGAATGCCAATCCAATGCCGGCACATGGTCAGGCAGTGGTGAGTGCAATTACTGAAGATTCAGATCACGTCTGTGTGATGGGTGAAGAGAATGACAGTAACTGCAAGTTTGATGGTGGGATAACGCCGTGCGTACCAGGAAGCTGGAAGGCTTAAAAAGATCATCACTGTCACTCATCCGGAAGAGTAATGATTTCTGTTTTGATTTTATTTGCATGGAAGCCATATGTGTTGCCCGACACGTAATGGTTCATTGTAAGGGCCACCTCATGTTTAAATTTGCAACATTTCTGCATCATTAATAAAAGGATGTTTTTCAGTCAAAAAACGGTGTTCCTTGTTTTTCATTTATTTTTGCAGTTTAAAACAAAATAAAAATGGCAATGTTTATTTTCATTTTTCATCTTTTTGTTTTGTCTCGTTCCGACGTCGAAAAATAATTCTCCGGATCTCATTGATAACGATTTGGTTACCCCTCATATGACTTCGACAATTCGATCTATCTTGCTGAAGAAGAAGACGAAGAAGATTGTGATCTGCTGGGATTGGCCAGATTGCTGAAAACAAGGGGAGAAGGAGATTCAGCCGCCTGAGGAGCGGATTGAGATTGTTATTCCATGCACCGCCGAGGTCAGGAAGTGAAAATTGGAGCCGCTTCAGAGGCAAGTCGAGAGCAGAATGGTAGCCTTGATGAAAGAGCATGTGGATACTTTTACCTGGTCATGTCAGGATATGTCAGGTCAAGTACTAATGTCGTTGTGCACACGCTACCATAGAGAGAAGACTGTCCTCTAGAGAAGCAGAACGCCAGTGCCTATATCAGAGAGCCATGGTGACTTTGTTTCATGATATGATTCGTCATGAAATTGAATGTTATGCTATGACAAGATAGCAAAGTCCCAAACGGAAGAGGGGCATCTGGCAGACTGGGGCAAGTCGTTTGACCAGTTGAAATGATTCAAACTGAGGTTGAATTCGAATCAGTGCACTATCAGAGTGTGGGGCCGGTAAATCGTTGGGGTTCATTATAAGTGTCCGAGAGGAATCGAGGTTGATCCTGCAAAAAAAAATAAAATAAAATAAAAAATAAAAAAAAAATGTGCCTGAACCGAGAATGGAAAGAGAGGTTCGTGGTCTCCTGGATAGATTGAACTACCTGTCATGGTTCACATCTCATCTAACCGCCACGGGTGAACTCATATTCAGATATTGATAGAAAGATCAAACGGTCAGGCGAAATAATGATTGCCAAGGGGCATTAAAAGATAAAAGAAAAGTTGCAGGAACCTCTGATTCTGATACCTCCTGTGGAAGGAGCAATTGTTAATCTGTACTTGACGGCCTTTGAGGGGTTTACGAGGTGTATTGGGTCAGCATGACGCGTCTTGTCGAAAAGAGCATGCAATTTACCTTAGCAAAAAGTTTACCGACTGTGAAACAGTACATTCACTGTTCGAGAAAACTTGATGTACTTTGGCATAGGCTGCTCGCCGACTGAGACAGTATATGCTGATTCATGCCACTTTGTGGATTTCCGAGATGGATCCGATCAAGTATGGGTTTGAGAATCCAGCATTGACCGGACGGGTTGTGAGAAGGGAAAAATGTTGATCAATTCGTAATACTCTCAGAAAGCAATCAAGGAGTGTATTGTCTAATTACATTGCTCCGCAACCTATTGAGGGTTATCAACCGAGGACGTTTGAGTTCCTTGATGAGGACATCTCGAGGTGCTCTAATCGAAAGATTGAGAGTAACCGATCCCGGAGGAGGGGTCTGACCCTGAATCCGAACGGGTTCTGATGTCTGATGGGGAAGATAAGGTGGATGAGGTAGTGCTTCCCGGGGCACGATGGAATGTACCAACGATGGTGACTGAGTAGGAAGATGGTATCCTGGGTACCGTACCGTGGTACGTATGTCTGCTGGGGCAAACGCCTTTCTCACTCAGAGAGCCTGATTGGAGAAAAGAGGCTTGCAGCCATTTGTCATGGGCAGTTATACCAGCAAAGGATGAAGCGTGCTTTTGACAAGAAGATGAGACCTCGGGTATATCACGTGGGTGATATGGTGCTGAAAAGGATCCTTCCTCCTCAAAACGATCGAAGGGGCAAATGGACACCGAATTATGAAGGTCCATTCGTGGTCAAGAAGGTTTTCTCTGGCGGAGCCTTGTTGTTAACGACCATGGATGGTGAAGATTTCCCATCCCCTGTGAATGCGGACGCAGTTAAAAAATACTTCGTATAAAGAGACCCGCTGGACAAAAGGAATAAAATAGTCCAGGCAAAAATGGGCATCCCGGCGAACCAAAAACAGAAGAAAGGTTCGGGCAAAAATTAGGGATAAAAATGAAGAAATTGTACACCCGGCAAGTCGAAAACCTGAAAAGGCGACTTGGGCAAAAAAGGGTATCCCGGTGGACCAAAAACCCGAAAGGGCGGTCCAGGCAAAAGAGGGATTGAAACGAACAACTGCGTCTAGCATGATCGTTTGCGCTTTGGTTAAAGCATCATGGATAATACCCGGTAGGGATCAGTCAGAATTGTCTTGTTCAGAAGGCAGAAAGCATGGAGAGTCTGAGGACATATGGGGTGTAACCGAGTTGGAACTCGATGAGATTACGGGTTTCACATTGCCATTAGGATAGATTTTTCCTTTTGAGCGCAATTACCTCTTTTCAGGAATTGCTTCCCTTTGTATTGCTCATTTGAGCCACACTTTTCCAATCAATAAAATGCATATTCAGTCAAATAATTTTGTTTTTGTTTTTCATTACCGCTTTGATTGCAAAAACATCCGATTATTTTGATAAAGAATCTTTGCATTTTAAGACATACAGGTTCCTTCCAATGCATGTTTATAAGATTGAATGCTGGAAATCTTATTTGGAAGGTTGAGTGACCCAAGTGTTGAAATCTTGACACGCCTGGGGCACGGTTTTATCTGACGGTCTGTTTTGCAGGAACTGTTAGGTATTCGTCACTCACTTGCAGGTTGTGATGTGGAAGCTTTTGATAAGACAAATCCCCAGAGAGTTCGCTCAGGAACGAATGAATGAAAGAAATGGCGAAGACGTTGAGACGTACGACGATCCTTGATGGTAATCAAGAAGACTCTTCAAAGTCGGAAGATTTGAAAGTATGTAATTCCCCGCAGAGCCCGATCAGGGGCGAGTGCACGAAGAAGGGCGACGAAGAGACGACGAGAGACGTCCGACGACCATTGAAATTAATCAAGAAGACTCTTCAAAGTCGGAAAATTGAAATTTATGTATGAATCCCAGGAGTACGTCTCTCGTCGAGTGCGGAACGACTTGGAATATAAGATGATGGAGCAGAAAAGGTCCAGACGAGTCTGGGAATTCTCAAAAGTGGAAAGCTGATACGAGATTTGGAAGATTGATACCATGGTTCGATGAGTCGACGGGTGTTCTGTGCCAACTTTTCTCGTTTCCCAGCTAAGTCCCCAAGCAGAATCATAGGACTAGCTCCCCAGCAGATCCAAGGTCTGTAGACTTTCTCCAGCCGAGTCAGGATGGTTATCCCGGACAGGTTTGCAACGGTTTCCTCAGCAGCCAGGCCTGAAGGTTGCTATTCCCCGAGTGGAGCGGGTTCAATAAAATATGTCTCCAGCGTTCCCCGAGTGGAGCGGGTTTTTTCAATGACATATCTCTCCAACAGTGTTCATTCTACCAGTGGATTGAACGAGTTTCTGTAGCAGACGAATATCTGCATCCCCAGCCGAGGGTATCCTACATGTGGATTGATTGGGTCCTCCCCAGCGGAGTAGTTGTCGTTCCCCTAGCAGGGTCTGGATGGTATTCCCCCAGCAGGTTGAAGATTGCTCATTTCCCCAGCGGGAGTATCTGTGAGGGTTCCCAAAGCAGAGTTGGGATCTATATCCCCAGCAAGTCAAAGACTGTGGTATTCCCACAGAGTGCAGTGAAGGATCTGTATCCCCAGCATGTCCTCGAGAGGGTGGGGTGCAAAGGAGGTATTCCCCAGCATGTCCTCGAGAGGGTTGGGTGCAAAGGATCTGTATCCCCAGCAAGGGTTGTCTATTTCCTAGCAGCAGTGCTATCCCCGGCAGGGTGGAAATCGGAGCAGTGGCGAGTTCCTCAGCAGAGAGTCTCGTATTCCCCAGAAAATTCCCTTGAGGGGGATATTTTTATGCATTCATCATGTAGAATAAGCATTGCATATTGCATAGAAAAATAAATAATCGCGTAGCATTTCCATAATTATGGAGCATTACGCAGAAGAAATCAAGCATGCATCATTGCAAACGTCAGCTAGTCTCAAGCCGTGGTTACTGTTTGAGAGGTATTTTGCCCGAAAATGAAAGTGTTACTCCGAGTAGTATAGCCTCATGATTGGATCACAGGTATTGTCCCAGTGGTACGACACTGGAGAAGACTCCTTCTGTCGGACGGAGATGGAAAAGGGATGTATTCAACGCAACCCAAACTGTGGTTACCGCTTGAAGATTTGGGGTTCACCAAAGGTGAAGATGTTACTCTGAGGAGATTAGCATCACAACGTCAGATCAGCAATGTTCCCCAGTAGTGCGATATTGGAGGAAATGTTCCCGTCGGACAGAGATGGGGATACAGTCAGAAGTCGTTACGCGATCAGCGCGATTCAAGCCGTGGTTACCGCTTGAGATTTGGTTTTGTCGGACAGTGAAGACGATGCTCCGAGGAGTTCAGCATTGTGAGTTTGGAACCACCGTTTCTTCCCAGACATCAGTAAGTGTTTGGTCGATCATTGTTTGATGTCTGTCCGCATCATTGTTTGATGTCTGTCCGCATCATTGTTTGATGTCTGTCCGCATCATTGTTTGATGTCTGTCCGCATCATTGTTTGATGTCTGTCCGCATCATTGTTTGATGTCTGTCCGCATCATTGTTTGATGTCTGTCCGCATCATTGTTTGATGTCTGTCCGCATCATTGTTTGATGTCTGTCCGCATCATTGTTTGATGTCTGTCCGCATCATTGTTTGATGTCTGTCCGCATCATTGTTTGATGTCTGTCCGCATCATTGTTTGATGTTTGTCCGCATCATTGTTTGATGTCTGTCCGCATCATTGTTTGATGTCTGTCTGCATCATTGTTTGATGTCTGTCCGCATCATTGTTTGATGTCTGTCCGCATCATTGTTTGATGTCTGTCTGCATCATTGTTTGATGTCTGTCCGCATCATTGTTTGATGTCTGTCCGCATCATTGTTTGATGTCTGTCCGCATCATTGTTTGATGTCTGTCCGCATCATTGTTTGATGTCATGTCAACATCATTGTTCGGTGCCTGTAAACATCGAGTTTCCTCCCGGTCATTGGTTAATGTCTGGTCGAGCTTTTTTTTGGTGTCAGTAAACATCATCGTCCGATGTTCAGTAAACGTCGAGTTTCTTCCCAGTCATCAGTCAGTGTCTGGTTGAAGGTGTACCCTCTGACGTGTTGCCCTTAGAGTGGTGATTAGTGAAGTTTCCGACTTTCAGGTTGAAGCACTTATGGTATTCAGGCCAGTTTTTCGGAGTTCAGACCGAAGTGGTTTTCGGACCAGGTAGAAGAAGAGAAAATTTTCGGGGTTCAAGAAAAGCAAAAAAGGAATGAGAATCCCGAGCGGATATGGTGTTCAGGCCATGGTTATCCCTGTGTTACCATTTATTTTGGCATCCAGGTCGTCGGTTTTTCGAGTTTTTCTTCGCCGATGCTGACAGGCGTTGTTGATTATTATCCCATCAGAGTGCAAATTGTTCGTCTGTTCTTGGTATTCAATCACTCTTCATCCTGATCATCCGAAAGCCGAGGCTATTTCGTATCGACAGGTTCACAGTGGATTGAATAGGGGCAGCTGTAACACCTCAAAATTTGCCCTCCTCTCTTGGGACTAGCATTAACATATTTGCATGTCATTTTAGGGCATTAGGCATTTCATATTGCATATCATGTGGTTTCATTGTGCAAGCTATCTTCCCAAGTCTTAATCAGGAGGTAGGAAGTCAGAAAGTGAAAGCCTAGGGTTTATTGACTGATCATGGGCCATCTGAGGATTGGGCTGTGAGATTAGGGTTTCAGGATTCTCCATGGATATTGGTCTTCATCTTGTTTGAATTGATACATCATCATCATCATGGTTGGATGTCATCAGAAGATTGAAGAAGATTCCTTGAGATTAGGGTTTTGACCACTGGTCAACCCTAATCAGTTGTATTGGGCCAGTCAGGGCATGATCAGGAGATGGGGTTATGATGGTTATGGGGTTCATTATGTGATTATATTGTACTTATTGAGGCTAGGGTTTCACCCTTGAGCCATTTCAGTTGGAGATTGGGGCTTAAATTGATCAATGCATTGCCAAATTCATCTATCAGATGGAAAAGTCAACTGTGGTCAACTGTACATGATCTGATGGATTTGGAGGTGAAAATGAGTTGAAGACACTTCATTCATGTTGGAATAAGTGTTAAATGACATTGCAAAGCTTGAAAATGAAGGAAATCAAGTCAGGACAAAAACTGCCAAAAATAGAAATTGACCTGTAACTGAAGTTTCCAAAAATGGAAAGTTTTGGGCCTCAAAGCCACGTGTCCAAGGAAGCTTCAAATGAAAAATTGTTCAACATGAAAGTTGTAGATCTTGTTCTCACCTTTCCAAAAAGTCCAAGAACTTGAAAATCCAATGTGTGGTTTGCAAAATATGGCTCAGTGAATTTCAGAAAAGACCCGTAATCAGGAGGCCATAACTACCACATACTTTGTCCAAATTGCAAGTTCTTTATATGCACAAACTCCATTTGACATGTACTTTGAGGGTGCATCATTGGATTTGTTCAAAAATGGCCAAGGCAAAAAGTCACTTTTCAACTGGACAGCTGAATTGGATCAGGGGCAAAATTGTCCAAATGTCAAAATAATTGGAATTTTTGAATGGGACTTTTTCCAACACCTCAGGAATGGCATTTTAAGTGTGTTTGAATATTCATTTTATGGTTAATGCACATGGTTTGAGTTTTGGGGTGAAAAATGAAATGCTAAAAATGGATCAATTACCACACACATATGATTTTGAGAAATACTCAACCAATTGGAATGGGGATAGTTTCTACACATCACATATGGCATTTGGGGGTTGCTTGAGCTGTCAAAACAGCTGGCACTAGCTGTCATTGTGTATTGACCAATTTGCCCTTGCTTACAAAAATTGCCATTTCACTAACATTCCAAATTGTTAATTAAACATGATTAGTGGTGGATTAATGCAAGGTATATAAACCAAATCATCTCCTAATCATAACAGAACCTCACTTTTCCCAAGATTGGATCTAGATCTCTCACATTCTCTCCAAACCCTCAAGAACACAACAAGCTTCAATCTCAAGTTTCTTCCTCAATCTTCAACCAAAACTTGAATTTCTTTTTGCTGCGATCGTGTTTCAACATGTACTAGGACTGTTTTTGTTTGGCATCATCAATCAAGCCTTGCATCGCAACTGTTCAAGAACACCTCAACAATGGCAAAATCGAATTATGGACAATAGGAGCAAAGGCAGTTGCGGCTAGCACCACTTATCATCTTCCTCATCCCTCTACTCTTGCTGTTTTAAGGAATTGAGAGCAAAGGACGTTGGTTTTAGCACTGCCATTACAGGTTTGAGTTTTTTCGAATCTCATGAAATGTGCAATTATCATATGCGTTGTGAAGCCTGTTTATCATAGATCGTAGTGGTGCTGTTGGTTTTAGAAACGGATAACCGTAGGTGAAGAAATCGGGATTGGAAGTTTCGAGTTCAAACCTTAGAACGCTCGATCCAGAGAACATAGGAAGAATTAGACAAAATTAGGTGGATATTTGTAATCTAGGTTCAAAGACCTTTCCAACGAGTATTCATTTGCTCGTTTTGGTGAAGATTTCGTGTTCGTCGTAGTCATGCGTTTCTGGAAAGTGCGTGAGGAAGGAGACGATAGTTTCTGTAGAAAACAGTGTTCAATCCAAATTTCCATTTGAAAATTCAAAAATGCTGTTTCCCTCCCGCGCTCAAAATAATTACAGTTATGCCACTGTGCAGTTTTAATTAATTCATTTAATTTCTAAAAAATATTTAACACCTTAAAAATTCATAAAAAATAGTAAAAAATTCCTAAAAATATGGAGTTTTTTTCCTTGACTTTGTCTTTGAGTGTAGGATTTTTTTGACCTATTGGTCAAAGTTGTGCTTGGCAAATATTTTATTTGGCATAGGCTTTTCTAATGTATGTCACATTTTGATACATTTTGGCAATTTGATCATGAAATACTCATATCATAAAATAAATGGCTGAAAATTTTTGTGGTGGTTCTTGACTCATTGAGGATTATTTATATGTAAATTTCATGAATTTTTGATGCCTGGTCAATGAGCAGCAAATTCTGGAACTTAGGTGTGACAATTTGTGTCACACCTCTTGATGTCAACTTGTTGAATTTAATTGGATAACCTATGCATGTTAGAATTGAATGAAATTTGGCATGGTGAATTGTTGATATGTTAGGATGCTTGATGAATTTTTGTAGGATTTTTCACTGCATTTTCAATTTAATCTTGATTTTTCATCTCTGGTTGTTGAAATTGCAAGCTCATGTGATACATGTTGGTAGATTGATTGGGAAATCCTCATATTGTATTGTATGGCCATGAAATTTGATATGCATGAACTAGACACATGTTAGGACCTCCCTGTTTTGGTCTCATCCATTTCTTTTTAGTTTCCAATGAGATATGAATTTTTGAAGTGGATGTATGCATTGATGGTGTGAATTAGAGCATGAAATTGTGTCTGTTTTTGATGATTTTCATTGACATGGTTCCATTTGCCCAATTGAGCTCAAATTTGACATGGTAGACCTTGATTGACCCCTGTTTAGGTGTATTTAATTTGAGATTTTTTTGATGTGTTTTGGCATGGCTTTGAATGAAATACTTCTGTTTGTATATTTGGTGCATCAACTTGAACCAATATGGATTGTTTTGTGCATGAATTGAACTTGATGGATGACATAAACATGAGACCAAGGATGTTTGCTCTTGTTTGATGTTAATTTGATGTTGGATGGTGAATACCTTGCTGTTTTGAGTTTTTTCTTGCTTTTGGACCCTAGGCTTGGCCTAGTGGTCTAGTTACTAATATTTGCTTGGTTTTTCAGGATCAAAAGCATAATGTACATGGAGAATGATACAAGTTGATTTTAATTGATGTTGTGGATGTTTGTACACTAACATAACATTGTTTTGTAGGTGTTGGAGCTTGGGCTTAAGCCTTGAGCTTGCTTTGTGTTGTATTGTTTAAACTGTTTGATTGTTTGCTGTACAATTTGTCTGATTGAATACTGACTGAGTTTGATTGTTTCCAGGTACTTTAGTTGCTCAGTTCCTTGTGAACTATTGCTTTGCTTTGCTTAAGCAACTTGCATTTGAGGTATAACCTTCTTACTTCATGTAGTCTGGAGACCCGGCTGTTACCGGGCCGGGCAAATTGTCTGAAGTCCTCCTTAAGAGGCAATGATTGTGTATGTTTATTTTTCAAGCCCAAGCAGGAAAAGTCCTTCAAGTAAGGCAATTGGTGGAAGGTAGGGGCAAGCAACCTGTCCCCCACTATTCAGTTGAGTCTTCTCCTTGCTCCCATTACATGGTTGTAGCATTGAGATCAAAAGCCCAAGATCTGTTGTGTCAGAGTCATCGAGTATAGAAGGGTTCCCCTATTCTGGACCCATGCTCATTTGTCAGCTCTCCCTGGTTAGGGATAAGAGCTGTGAGGTCTGATCCTCACTTCATCCTTTCATCTGCTTCACCTTAGCCTCGTAATGGCAAGGTTAAGAGCAAAACCAGCCTGTACAGACGACTCGCTTCGGCGGTCAAACCCCATTGATTGAGCCTCTTGTTTGGTTATAGTGGGTGTTTTGTGATTATTTGATTGACATGTTTGTTTGAGATGCCTGCTCTCATTTGATATATGATGTATGCTTGTATGCTTTCTTCTTTCCTGGTTAGGATTAGATCGCACTGATGCAAGTAGGATAGAAAACCGAACTTAGGGTAAACGATGCATGACAACATTAGGCTCGAGTCTCAGCTCCCTAGTTGTGTATCTTTCCCCGGTTTCTGGTTAGCAATTTAGTCCCTTTCAGGGGAACTACATCGCCCTGATCCTCGTTCCAGACGAGGTATGTAGGCAGGTGGTCGTGCGAGACCACTCCGGGCAACCTTTTTCTTTTTTGCGTGCGTTTACTTGTTATCTGACTGTATGTTTGGGTTCGGATGCCGACGTAAGCCCAGTGATTGGCTGTCGGGCTCCACGTTTGCCCTTGTGAGTGTGTTTTGGTTCGGATGCCGACGTAATTCCATCCAGTGGTTGTCGGGCTCCATGTTTGCCACCCTTGTTTGTTTTTGTTGTTTTGTGTTGTTTGGCGTGCGTAAGCCGAACTACAGTGGCTCTGATTCTTGTTCCAGACAAGATATGTAGGCATAAGGTGCGATACCTTATCGAGCTCGTTCCTCTTAACCCCACCTGCGTTCCCTGTGTGTGTGTGTGATGTTTTAGCAACCTTTTCTTTATTCTAGGACGTGGATCCCGTCGAGTACGACGGACGTGAGGGGTGCTAATACCTTCCCCTTGCGTAACCGACTCCCTTACCCTGTCTCTTTGGTCGCGAGACCATGTTCTTTCCAGGTTTCTCTGAGCGTTTCCTTTCCCTATCTTGGGATAAATAACGCGCAGTGGCGGCTCTGTGTGTGTTTTTCTTTTGAGTCTCGCCGGTTGATTTTTCGCAGGATGCGACATCAGGTCATCATAAGCTAATACACATGTGTGCCATTATGCATCATAATTGACTTTGACTAACGTTTTGGACGATAAGGATAAATGTGAACCACTTTGAATAACGGAGGGATCAAAATAGTATTTTTTTTAAATTAAGGGACCAAAATGAACCTAGAGCTAAACATACGGGACAAAAAAGGGTATTAAGCCTAAAAATAAATAAAAGTTAGTAGTTAGATGTTAATTGCATTAAAAATTAAATCAAGTTAAAGTGTTAATAAAAAGGCAAAATACAAAATCAAGGTAAAAATAATAGCATAAGAATAATAAGAGAGGAAAAAATTCAGCCCCATGCTTCATCAACATCTCTACACAATGTGTAAAGTTCCATGTCAAGAAGCAACCACCACCGGAGCTCCGGCACCACCGTGCCGGAGGCGGCACAGTTTTCCAGAATCAAGAAATAAAACCACTATTCTACTCCTCTCAACGTCCTCTATCCAAGTCTCACATCTATTCTAACCAAGAACTACTCAATTCTAAAAATTGGAGCATTAAAGTCAAGAACCCCAAGCACAAAAACTGAAATTAAATGGAGATGGAGGAGAATCAAGCCACCAAACCTCGGGGCTTTGATTCTCCAATGCACAAACTATATATCAAAAATTGAGCAAACAAAGAAGGATGAAAAATCACCGACCTGCAAGATGGAGGATTATCTTGGAACTTGCTGAAATTTAAAGGTGATGAAGATGCAGAAAACAAAGGTATGCTTCTTTGATCTTCTACTTCTTCTCTTCAATGATTTGTTTCTGAAAATGTTGAATTGAATTGTTGTTCTTGATGTTGATTTTCTGAATTTTGAGGAGTGTAGAATGTATGAGGTTTAACTCAATTGATAACAAGCTCCAGTGTGAAACTTGCTTCAAAGGTGAGATAGAGCTTTAATGTAGAATGAATTTTTGATTAGTGAAGAATTAATGTTCAAGAAAAATTGTGGAGAATGAAGGTCTAAGAAACTATGGAGAATGAATGTCTAAGAGTTTGAATTATCAACCCCTTGAATGATGAATGAATCCAAGGTTTTATAGAGTGATCAAGGGTAGATTAGGAATGAAATTGAAATTCTGTTATTTGGATTTTTGATAGGTTAAAAATTGAATTGAATTATTGGTGAATTAATTCAAAATAAAATGTTGTTGGAAAATTGAATTAGGACTGATTTATATTGCTGCTGCTACTGAATTGATATGTTGTTGTTTTTTACATGCAAATACAGGTGTGACCGGTTACCATAACCGGTTACCACCACAAGGATTTGTGTTATGAGCTACAAAACAGGGCCACGTGAAGCAGGTGTAACCGGTTACCACTACGATAACATGAATTCCGAGCTTGCTGAAGGATGTTACACAACAAGTGTAATCAGTTACCGTAACCGATTACATGCGCGAAGGTTGTGCTCATGGGGTCTGTTGATGCAGGTTGAATGCATGGTGTAACCGGTTACATGCATGATTTTTTTCATGGAGAATGAAATGGTGGCTACAACGCAAATTCAACAACTTTCTTCTTCAATTTTCTTTTGTGTGATGTAATGTAATATGATAATGTGATGTAATGTGATCATGGATAAACTTATGTAAAAATGATTTCATGCTTGTAATGAAAAATGCTTATGAGTCAAAGCTTAGTCAATTGACTTTGGTCAATTAGTTGACCAAAAAGTCAACAATTAACCAAAAGTCAACTTAGGTAAAAAATGCAATTTTAGCATATAATGCAATGCTTTGAAATGCAATAAATGAATGGATAAGGAGCCCCACACTGACCAGACAATCTTGATGAATCCAAAACCAAAGATACAAATTCTCAGACCCACACTGCATAAGGCACATGGGATTAGGGGTTTGTGCCTGGTTGAGCACACCTTAAAATAATGTCAAGAAACCCTAGTTCTCCTCAAGCACAACCATCATACCTTGAATTCATGAAGCCTGCCTTTTTGTTTTAAACTAGACTAATGCAAATGTAGATGATTAAAGATGAATGTATGCACATGAATTAGGGTTGTGGATCAGATTAAAATTGTATGGAAAATAAGGTACATTTTGCGATATAACAACACGTGATATATTGATCATGTAACTCATCTTTATTAGACTTAACGATCATGTCGTTCATATGTATCTTTAGTGATTCACTATTTATTATATGAAAACTTTATCCACCATATTGAGTTGACGGGACTTTAAACCCAAAAACCAACTCGATTTGTTTAATACGATACTGAGTTGGTTAACGGTCCTATTGAAAAGACTTAAACATACAGACAAACACAACAATTAAGATAAGTTAATGACAAAAATGATTAAACTAAAAAAAAACAATATCATTAAATGATCATTAAAAAAACCATAATCACGTCAACTATTCAAACACACTCTTTTTTTTTAAAAGTAAATTTTATCTTTTAAATTTACTGAATAATTATCGATATAGTAGTATAATCTTAGTATATCTCATCTTAAAAGTAAAAATTTAGTAATAAAAGAGAATGAATGGAATATAAAAGAAAGAACATCAATTCCAATACAAATGAGACTTTATTGACTAAGTGAAATTACATATGGTAGTATTTCTAAGTATAATTTATAAGTCTATATTATTGTTTTTTCTTTTTTATTTATTGTCTACTTTCAAAATCTAATTTCAAATTTACTTTTATGTGTTTTATTACTGTATTTATTGTCTATTTTAAAAAATTATTTTAAAATTATAAAGATATAAAAAACAAAAATATCTTATTCTTAATTTAACTTAAAAAAAAAAATTCCCATGCACTAGGAATACGAAATTACAAAGAAGTAGGATTAGGTCTAGTCATCATCAAAAAGAGATAGGATTAGGACGGTTTAAGAGTATGGCCAAGAGAAAAGACTCCTTTAATATCCCCGATAATGTAACGCCCTTTCATTACTCTACCCAATCATTCTCATTCTACTTTCTAATTCCAACGCCATCCCATCCTTCTCAGATCTAACCTTCTCTTCACAAATAAAACAAAAAAATACCCAAATTCAGATATATTTATTCATTTTCTCTTTCTTTCCATTTTTCTCTCTCTAAATGCACGCACTATGCCCAATCTCCACAAATTCAAGCTCCTAGCCACACAATGTGCCATCGCCGGCAGTCCCACCCGCAGTCCAACCACCAGTCCCGTAATCCACCTCCGCCGCCGTAAAACCCTACGCATGTTCCTCACTCGCCCTAACGACCGCCGCCGTTTCCATCCCCCTCCCTTAGATCCACCGGAAACTTCCCCCGACGAAGTCAAAGTCCGCCACAAACTCAAAGACCTATTCGTCTCCTCTCCGTCTCCTCCACCTACGCTCCAAAACGAGAAGAACATCTGCCAACAGCAACAGCAACAGCAACATCACCAGGACGTTCAGAAAGACGGACTCCTCTCTGGCTCCACCGTCGGCGTCAGATTCCGAACTGGATCTCCTTTCCGTAGATCTTCCGCAGTCGCAGCTCTCCGGCCGGTGTCATCGGCGTTCCGATACAGGTTACTGAGAAGAGCTTGGCGACCGGTACTTTTCACCATCCCTGAGTAGCCGTTGCAGTTACAGTTTCTCTCTACTATGATAACTGTACCGATGCGTTCAATTCCGATTTTATTGTTTAATTTTTTTAATTTAATTTTGACGAAATAGAAATAAAATATTAATAACCGCTTTCAGTTTTTCGCTGTTATGGTAAAAAGTTAACGAAACTAACGTTTGGCGGAATTGGAGGCTCTTTAATTAATGTACGACTACGTTTACTGAATTTTCTGCGTTTTTTCGTTTGAATAAAAGAAAGTGTTCTGATTAATGAAATAGTTGATATATACTAGTATAATAGGTAGGATAAAAATAATAGTGTATAAGTATCAAGTCCTAGCTCAATTGGGAGAAGCTGCATTGAATTGAATGGTATCCCCATAGTTCGAACTTAATACTAAAACTTATGTTACACATTTGAGAGACACAAGTCTGATTTTTTAAATGGTTTTTACTACTTCGGCTATTAAAAAAATGGTGTATGATTTTTTATTGCAAATTGGTTTGTGTTGTGAAGGAATAGATTATGCCTTGTAACACGTTTGTCTATATTTGCAGTTTTATGTGTTTTTCTAGAAACTTTATAGAGTTCTTGAATAATTTAGGTTGAACAAAACGTTGGCAAGTAATGAGGTTGGAATGAACTCAATTGTAAATAGTTTAGAGAATGTTAATTGATTTTATAAAGTTTAGAGAATACTAGTATAATTTAAGAACTAAATTGGCATTTTATTCAATAACGTTGACTAGAGATTTGGGATAGGGGTGGACATCGGTTGGGTTGGATCGGTTTTCGGGCCCAAATTCCCAATCCGACCTAACCATCGGTTGGAAAAAACATAACCAAAACCGACCGGTTTGCAATTCGGTTATTTTCGGTTTCGGTTTTGTTCGGTTCGGTTTCATAATGCGGTTTATTCGGTTTTAAAAATAATTGAGCTCATTCCAAAATAAACCCAACACAAGTGGATTTTATCTAGGATTTAAATAGCACAATTTTATACTAGTCTTTAAACTTTTAGTTTACTTATGAACAAAAAAATAAAACAATATATCTTAAAACTTATGAAATTGCTGCATTTTTCGGAAATGGATTGAACAATCATTGTTAACATTTGTTCATAATATGCTCATAGCCGACACTATGATAGCCCCCAAATTATGCAAAATTACTGCAGTGAATGGGTTTTTGTAAGAAGCTCTAGTCTTGGGGAAGAAGTGCTATCTCAATTTCTTGAAGTGATTTCCCTTTGGTTTCCACCACATTTCTTTTTACAAAGATTACTGCCATCATGCAGAATGTAGCAAACATTGAGTAAAGCAGTTGTGGACCAAGTTTCTCCAGTAAACGCAAGAACAGTAACCCAACAAGGAAATTACAGACCTGTACAAAATTGCAATGAACTTTAGAACTCTAGAAATATGAATTTTGTTTAACTCATAATTTTCACTACAGATGCATCTATCAAGAATCAAGATCTGTATTCATAGTTACAGCATACTTACATTAGCATGCCACCAACAGATAGGTACAGAGCTCCCGTGTTTAGTAAAAGTGAACTTGCTCCTGTGGCTTGAATGATCATTGATATCGCCTATGCACACATTTGCAACATCCGATGGTACTCCAGCACTTTTAAAAACAGTTGAAGAGAAATAAAACACAACATTTATACCAGATAGCTGTTGTAAAGCAAATAGGGTTGATCCAATAAAAACAACTGCAAAACGAACTCGTGAATAAAAAATGACTTTTGGATACCTAAAGAAACCAGTGACAAGCTAATAACAATGACATAAACACACAATGACGCGACTTTCCTAGAGATAGACATAAAAAACTATATACCTTTAGAATGATGACAATGAAGCAATTCAGAGAACTTCACAGTATCAGTATCGTCACCTCTATCTACCTTGGATAACTGTGATATTGCAAACTTTGCTTCGGATACACCCAGAAGCCTTTCAAACTCAACTTCAACTTCAACAGTTCTTCCTTGCTATATGACAAAAGAGATAAATGATCGAGGACTGTCAAAAGGATGATAACCTTGATAGATAAACCTTCTCACGGTAACACTCCATTTCTGTTTTGTACCTCTCTTTGTCCTTCATGGCTTGTTCTTGATAAACCTTATATATCAGTGCAACTTAACATGTTAACATAATAACAAAACAGTGCATATTATGTTAGCCTATGTTGTGGAATAAATCATCAATTAAGTCCCTAATAACTAAATTGAAGAGAGAATAACATTTTAATGGTTTATTCCATTCTGTAAGATAAACAAATTCCTTACTGCTTTTTCAGATTCATTTAACTTGTTCCAGAGTTCACCGATGGTCCTACTGATCTCTCGGTCCTTCCCTTGGTTAAGAGGTTTTAGCCTGGCGTGTTGTTCTGCAAAGAAGAAATTGTATCCACTTCTGTTTGGTTTTGGGGTTGGAAAATAATCTTATTTTCGGCTGAGAGAAAAATGAAAAGACCTTCAGGCAATCCAGCAGCATTAACATTTAACGGTTGAACGACAGCTGGTTGAACTTCAGATGAAGGATGTGAAAACGGCATCTTCAGAGCAGGAACTGGGGTGGATGATGGACTCTGCAAAACATCTGCCATAGAGAAATTAACAATTTGCACATTAGAATAGGCCCAAATGTTGGTACAAACAGCATTGTGGTTCCAATGAACATACCTGAAGCTGCATGAGTCCAATTATGAGCTTTAAAATAATAGATTTGCTCATAATGGTAGAGTAATGAAGTATAGTACTTCCGCATCACAAAAGAAGCATTTGTTGCCGTTGATGGAAAATTGAAAACTAAAGTTATATCTTTCCATTTTCTATCCTTAATGATCTGCAAGAAATATTAACAAGATAAGATCACCATATCACTACATTGCGGAAAAACCAAAGTTATACATTAATTTAAAAGAATAATAAAAAATATTTGAAGAATTTTACGAAGATATCAGAACATTCAACTCAAGTATATCACCAATCAAGGCAAGATCTTCCATCAATTACGATTTACAAAAACATGCAAAGAAGCAAATGCTAACAAGTTCTTATGATGCCATGATGAATATATAATATTGAATTTCAAAATAGATCTCTTATCAAGCTATGTGCTGACACTATTGGTGTCTACTTGTTCACTTGGTGCCGGTGTCCATGTTTCATAGATTATAAGAGCAAAAATCGAAATTATAATCACATCTTACTTTCTCAATCCCTCCACGAGAAGTCACTTCAACAAAGAGGCGGTGTAAATCCAACTCCTTTCCCCCAATAATGGGAATCCTGCAATAAAATTCCAAGTTTTTTGTAGTTATTACAAAGTTATGCAATCGAAATGAGTTCATAGTGTTTAGTATTTCCAAAAAAGCAAAACTAGAGGCCAAGAAAATCATTTAGATCCAAAACATGAACCATTTGCAGCCACTGTAACATTAGAATGTCCTCCCTCATTATAAACACAATGTCAAAACCAAATAATGACAACTTGATTAAATAGAGCAGCAACAAATGCATGATGCATCACTTATCAAACACCATGATGCAAGAAATTCCATATGATATGCTTGTGTTTTCTACATCTTAAAAAAGAAAAAACCAATTCACAATCTTTAGTAGTTTATTAATCTAAGAAACTTACATGAACTTGGTGCCCATTGTAGCATGGAGCTTCTCCAAGCTATGCAAAAAGAGCTTAGGATTGTCCACAACCTCTTCATACGTTGCCATAGGAGGAGGATACTGACCACAGCTTGAACCCGTCTCTTTCATAGCTAATGGACTCTTGATAACACAAGATGTTGATGCCATTCACAACACAATATATTCAGCCTTCAATATTTTTCTGCATCACCATCAACAAAACAAGGTAAAACAAACCAAAAAACCATAATAACATGAAGATGAAAACCATCTAGTATTTGTAGATAAAGAAAAAAGCAAAAACATTAATGAGAAATAGAAATGTAATGGCTAAGCTACCTATCTATACATGCAGACAAAAAAATAGAAAAAGAAACAGACAAGTTTTAAGGATAAGAAGAGAGAAACTGTCTCATCTCATCTCATCTAATCTAATCCCATCCACCTTGAAGACAACAAAACAGAAAAAAGAAAGAACAACCAATAAAATCACCATGCATCAGAAAATCCAGAACTGAAACAACCTTGAAAGCTCTTCCTTGCTATATGACAATTGTGATCATGATAGGAAGTTTATACCCAGAATTATATTTTTATTGAAAAGTATTCTCTGTTTGGGAGTCACTGTTTACCTGAATAGCCATAACCTCATGAGCCAATTGAGCTGAAGCAAGGTTTTACTGACAATTGTTTTACTTTTGGAGATGAAGCAAGGTGACGACGCTAAAGCTTTAGGGTTCAGAGGGGTGGACGGAGCTTTAGGGTTCAGAGAGGTGGACGGCGCAAGCTTTAGGGTTCAGAGGGGTGGATGGCGCAAGCTTCAGAGGGGTGGACGGCGCAAGCTTTGGGGTTCAGGGTGGACGGTGCAAGCTTCAGAGGGGTGGACGGCGCAAGCTTCAGAGTTCAGGGTGGACGGTGGACGGCGCAAGCTTTAGGGTTCAGGGTAGAGTAGACGGCGCAAGTTCTGATTTTGCAATCTGATTTTGTTGGGTCAAGGTGCCAAAATTCTCCTTGATAGTAATAGTAATGTAATGGAATCGGTCGGGCTCGGATTTTGTTGGGCCAAAAAATCAAAACCGAACCCGACCACACATACCCCTCTGAACCCGTTTGCAACATCCGTCCAACCCGTCAAACCGAATTAACCCGACCCGAAACATCCACCTACAACCGGTTCGGTTGGTTATTCTCGGGTGGGTTTTTCTTGTCCACCCCTAATTTGGGATATGAATATGATGTTTGATTTGATGAGTATCAAGGACTTATGGGAATCTGAATTGAATAGGTCCCGTTTTAGAATATCAATATTTTGACCTTGAATAAGTTTTTGAAATTTGAATGAATTTTTTGCTCAAAATTATCTTATAACAGTTTTTTTTAAATATCGGTGGTAAGCATAATTAAATTTTTTATAAAAAATAAATATAAAAAAAAGATATGAGCAGAATTAAGGGTGACATACAAAATAGATCTAATTAGTTGGACATACCCGTTTGTCCACACTTTTGTGTAGGGTGAGTCAAGGATTTTGGTCCCCACTCTCTAATGTGTATGTCCCGTCCCTTTCCTTTCCATTTTCTTCGTGGACTTTTGTGGATACAAATATTTATATAAATTTGTGTTTTTAGACTTAAAATGTGCAGTATCCACGAGTTTTTCCCATCTCATCCTCACTTTTTTTCGTAAGGTGGACTTAAATTTTAAGTCCGCATTCTCAACTATATACGTCCTGTCCATCCTATTTTTTATTTATTTGTACGAGACGGACATGCCCACGCTTGCCAACCGCAATCAAAATTAGAAGTTAAAGGAAAATGACAATTTATACTCGCCAAGATATGGTTTAGGTATCTGTGTAGGCCTTAAACGAATCTGGTTGTGTGACATGACCAAATAATTTGGTCATTTTGTTTGCATTTTGTTGAAGTCCTTTCAGAAGCGAACATCATTGTGGTGCTCTCTCTATTTTCCCCATTTAAGGTACTTAGGCAGGCCTACTGTGTCTGTGTGCATAATTGAATATATAATTTATCTCGATTAGACCTCTTAGTTTTTAATGAACTTTAGGAGTACGTGGGATGATTCCGAACACAAAATTGGAACAATGTATTTTTCACCGTTTATATTGCTTGATACTAAGGTAGAAATTTCGTCATATGATCCAAAATGGTATATTTTTCATGTTCTACAGAATCCGAATCTTTGTGGGTTATACGTGTATAGAGTATTTATCCTATAATAACTTGTTGATCTTTCTCCTTCATAAAATACTATACAACTTTGATTTGACTAAGACTCGGAAAAAGACTTAATTGATTAAGAATGTTTTAAAATATTGATAAAATAAAAGAATATATTGAATATAAATGTCAAAAGTCGTAACCATTTTAATATTTACTCTTATCGTTATTAATAAAAGATTTTGTACTTGGCCTTTTTTCGGTCAATGTATAGAACTGGAACCCACTGTATTATTTTTGACAAAAATATCTGACCTATTCTTCATTCTGTAATTTAGCACCATATTATTTTTATTTTATAATTAAATTTGTCTAGTTAGAAGTTTGGACTATTCTATGATTCTATTCGCCAAAGGGGAGTCATGGAAATCGTTATATCGTTTTGCCTTCAACCTTGCGTTATTTTTGACACGTTAGGGGTTCTCTCCTTTCCCAACTATATATTACAACCAAAGGAGGCAAGGTGTTTCATTTGCAACGTATTTTGAAGTTTCAACTTTCAAGTCTTTAGGGAACAAAAAGAAGAGGAAGTTCTCTTATTCTTCGGGGGGGTTGTTTGAAAATTGAGTGTTAGGTTTATTTTTTATTAATGGTGAAAAAATGGATTAAGCTAGGATTTGTAATGTTTAATTCACACCTAATCAAAAGATTTGAGGTCTAAGCATAATATACTAAGCAACCTAGGTTTATTCTCGAACATGAGTGTGAATCTTTTTGAATATGAGCTATGACTTGTAAGTCTATTTGTGTTAATGTCCTATTTTATAGGGTTTATTTTCTATGTAACTAATAAGTTGTCTAATCTTTAGGAAGTTATATTTTTTTAGGTGTAGATTGTTCTCTAATTCTGTTATGTAAGGGTTTTAAATAGCCAATCTTCTGAAGCAGAATAAATAAGTTTTTCAATTTAACATTTGTTATCAAAGCTCAACGATTATGGTTTGATAGAAAGTTTCAGCAAAGAGTGAAACACTCAGTGAAATGAACATTATTAGTACGAAAGAACAAAGATGATTGAGAGTAGTAGTACCAATGAGAAGTTCGTGCAACCAGTGATTCCAAAAATTGATGGGTACTATGAGCATTGGGCAAAACTGATGGAGAATTTTCTCTGTGCAAATGAATATTGGACCCTAATTGAGAAGGAAATCGACACAGTTCCAGAAAAGGCACTCAAGCGACATAAGCACAAATGAAGGTGACGAAAGAGTAACAATTGAAAGACATGAAGATAAATATTGGCTTAAATGAATTTTTGGCCCCCCTAATTTGGGCGTTTTAAACAATTGATCACCTTATTACAAAATCATCTATTTTGGTCCCTTAATTTTGATTGCATTTGGATTTGTGCGCCCCCTCCAATTTTGCTTATGTGTCAACTTAATTAATGAGGTGACAGATTTTATTTGGATCCATGTCAACAATTCATAATATTTTAATTTCCAAATGGATATTTTAATTTTAAAAATATTAAAAACATTTTTTAAATTAAAAAAACAATTTATAATTGTTATAAAATGCTAAAAACAGAAATAAAAGGTCAAAAGCCCTAATTCCCCTAATTCACATCCATCACTCTTTAGAAGAAGTATCAATTGACACCCATCCTTCAAAAGAAGTACAAAATCCATAATCCCCCATTCATACCCATCGTTAAACCCTTCGTTCACCACAGTCTAAATCGCTCTTGTGAAGCTGTGTTCAAAGTTTTGTGATTTGATAAAGATGACAAACTCAGGAACTCAAAAGGAGATAAATGAAGGGGTCAAATAATGTGTAAGATATGTATCTTTATCCTTGTAGTCCCGGTATTTTAATTTTGTTTATGTATACTTATGGTCCCTATTGTCAGTTTATGTTAGTTTGATTTCATTTTTGTCAATTTTTTCTCAGGCCAACTAAGACTGATAAGATTATGTTGAGAATACATCATAGGGAAAATTACTTGAGACACCTGTTAAGTGATATGTAAATGGGGAAGTTACTGAGATGAATTGGAGTTGAAATATCGATTATATGTCGTACATAGATTTAGAGGATATGATTAAGAGTGAGGGTTACATGAATATGAACACTTGCTCTTTTTTGTTTATGGACACTTGCTCTGTTTTGTTTAGGAAATATACATTTATGGACACTTACTCAAACATTATGTATCGAACAGATGGACCACAATTGTGGCCTATAGATGATTAGAATACGGTGGCACCATCAGTTATGAGGAGAGCCATAGGTCGATAAAAAAAAGAGGAACAAGATAAATGATGAACCTAGAAATCCTCACATACCACCAAGGAGATTTTGAACTGTCACATGTGTAAAATATGGTGCTATGGGACATAATAAGAGGAGCTGTAAAGACAAAAGGGCATGTGACATGACAATTCTAAAGGGTGGTAATAAGCCAAAGAAGGCTAAGAAAGTGAAGGGTGGAAATGGAACCAAAAAGTCCAAAGAAAAGAAAACAGAAATTGCTCAAAGTTCAAAAGCTCCTAAACCTACTCAAGAATAATTTCATTTTGACTTAAGTAGTTTATGACTTATTTTTGTTGTATTGTATGGTTGTATTTATGACTTAAGTAGTTTATGATTGTAATTTATGACTTAAGTAGTTTCATTTTGGCTCAAGTAGTGTCTTGAGTTTTATCTTGGTTGTTCAAATAAGGTTAATGTTAAGTATTTTGGCTGTTACATACCTTGTGCAAATTGCAATCCAAATTATAGGTCCAAACTATGCATAATGCAGTAAAAAATACAGGTTCAAACTATGCAGTATGCCGTAAAAATTACAGGTCCAAATTATACACAATATGCAGTATGCAATAAAGTTACAGGTCCAAATTATGCATAATGCAGTAAAAAATACAGGTCCAACTTATACATAATATGCAGTATGCAGTAAAAATTACAGGTCCAATTATGAACAGATGCAAACAACTTGAACAATATGCAGTATGCATTAAAAATGACAGGTCCAAATTATGAGCAATAACAACAACTTGAACAATATCACTATGTAGTAAAAATTACAGGTCCAAATTATGAGTAATATGTATTACAATCCACAATGCTAACTTAATCGCCTTACACCATTAAATCAAGTAACATAGAAACATAACCTAAAACCTAATCACCTACAACCTATTTCATCAATGTTGTCCCAACAAATGCAAATAACATAACAAACAACAACATCTAGTTTATCTTAAATTGTTTCTTCAACATCTTCACTTTCATCTTCAATTCTTCCTTTTTTGCTTTGTACGATTTAACCATCACCTTCTATTCATTTAAGTTCTCTAATAATGTAGAGATTAACTGTTTTTCCGTGGGATTCATCTCCTCATCCAACCAAACAAAGTGACTGCATTTCTTGTAACCTTGAATCTGTAAGCATCAATGAGGATGAAGTTGAATAAATGTCATTCAATACTAGATCATTAACTTTGAATTTGTAAACCTCAATGGAGAAACTTATACATACCTTATACATCCCACATCCATAGAAACGACAACCTAGGTTCGCATCCGTCCATGCCGTCATCAATGGAGTATCCATACCACACTTGCATACATACCTCGAACGATTTGAATATCTGCTTCTGATGACAACCCATCATTGCATTAATTTAATCAAAGAATCAGATCAAAACAAGTGAAAAATGATCTAAAATGAAGAATAAAGACCAAAGAATGAAGAAAAAATAGCTAAGTATGAAAAAAATGGACTTAATGAAAATTTAGGTGAAAAAGGGAGCAAAAAAGTGCAACTTTGGGAAACATCTTGCGCACCATTGCGCGACATCGTGCGCGCGATAATGACATAAAGACTGTATTACGCGTGATGCAAGTCATCACGCGCACGATGACTCCTTTTCTAGGCTTTTTCTGACGCATCTGATCCATTCTGAGCTCTTTTTGAGGGGAAATTTTGCACTTTGGTAAGGGTTACAAATTTTGGAGAGCAAAAAACGATTTTTACAGCATCAGGGATGATTTTTAGGGCATTGGAAGCCAATGGAGGCCATTACTTCAAAGAAATTCACATGCTATTTTCATATATCATTTTTGGTATTATAATCTACATTATGAGTAGCCAAGCTCCTCTAGGTTAGGTTGTGTTATGATGAACATATTTCAATATTGTCGGGTAATATGTTGATTTGACTTTGTTGAACCTTTTGATCTATAATCCTATTCAATGGCTTATTATTATTGATGCTTTTGATGTGAGATAATCTTTTAAATTGATTGTGGGCACATAGAGAATATCGACTATTAGTTTATTGGACCTAGGACAATTATTGTACTTATGCTAGTTAAATAGCAATAGGAGACCCTGAGTAGTGGCATAGAGAATTAACATTATGTGCATTGCCTAATCCTGCTTACGCTGGTGGACTAGGAATAGGAAGCTCCGAGTAGTGATTAATGAGTTATTTCGCGAGGGATCGGTTATAACGATTGTGCTAATTTGTCGTGGAGTTATAGTGGTAAGATCATTCATATAAGGCATCAAACATCAACAATAGAGAAATAAGGGACTTTAAACACAACATGATCGCTTTCGTAATTATGTTTAAACACTTATTTACTTTTCGAATTGCAAACTCGAAACCTCCTCCCCCCTTTTTACTATTTTCTATACATTGCACACATTTTGTCTTGTTAAAAACCAGTCCCTGTGGATTCAATCTTTTTATTACTACGATACTATCGATACACTTGCCGAGAAGTCATCAAGTTTTTGGCGTCGTTGCCAGGGACTGTTGATATTTCAACAAGACGACGTTTGTGTAACATGTTATTTTTAGTATTTTTTTTCTTAATAATCATAGTGCTACTGAGGTATTTCCTATTTCTGTATGCGCAGTTCAGGATCGATGTTGACACCGTTTGATCCATAAATTGAAAGAATCGCACGTGCTATCAGGAGAGCAGCAAGAGAAGTAAATATAACTCAAGGGATCTTAGTTGAAGATTAAGCATTAATTTCTTCTAACTTTGAAGAGGAAGTCGCCATGGCAACTATACCACCCCAAACTATGGGGAATTACTATAAATGAACCGAAGAAAGACAAGTTTCAAAAAGGTTTGTACTAACAGGCCCTTCTAATTTTGATATTAAGAATTCTGTGCTTTTAGGTTTAAGAGACAATCTGTTCGACAGGAATGCAATTTGAGACCCGTGAGAGCATCTAGCACGCTTCTACGAAACAACTTCGATGTGCAAACCAACTGATATCATTGAAGACTAGGTTAATTTGAGGTTGTTTGGGTTCTCACTAATTGGAAGGGCTAAGGATTGGTTACTTTGCCTTCCAAATGGAAAAATTCGAACTTGGAAGGAATTTGAGGACAAATTCCTAGAAATATTCTTCACCACTACTTAGTTTACCGAGCGAAGAGCGGAGATTGTAATTTTCAAGCAGCAGGAAACTGAGCCACTTTATGACTCATGGAAAAGATTCAAACTTTTGTCATGCGGATGCCTGAATCACAATATGAATAATATGAATCAGATGCAAAATTTCATTAAAGGTCTTAAGAGTTAGACGCACATGTTGTTGGATGCTTATGCGGGAGGAACTATCCAATCAATGACTGAACCACAAGTGAAAGACCTTAATAAGAAGAAGTGTATGAATGAGTACCATTCAAAAAGTTAAAAGTCAATAAAAATCAAAACTGTGGGCACGCCCAAAGGTATGTTAGTTGTTGATACCCATATTTCACATTTAGCTCAGATTTAATTGTTAAATAAAAAGCTAGCTGAAAACAGCTTAGGTAAAGCTAACATGAGCCATGTACAAACACTTAGGTATGATTTTTATGGAGGAGAACATGAAAACGGAAGGTGCTCTTTGGAAGGGTCAAGTGAAGAAGTCCAATTTACTAATTTTCAAAAGAAGAACCCTATTCCAACACCTACAATCCGAGTTGGAAAGATCACCCAAAATTCCATTGGGGAAATACCCTAAATTCATATGTTAATCAAGGTATGCAACAAGGCCAACAAGCTCCATTTAAAAGGAAACCTTCACAGTTGGAAGAGACCTTGCAAAATTTCATTAAAGTCACTCAAAATTGTTTTGATCAGGTAAATAAGAACCATGAAATAATGAGTATAAACCTTGATGCGTCGATAAAAAATTTGGAGATACAAATTGGTCAGTTATCTAGACAAATAGTTGTTTTTCCATGCTCGAGTGGAGGATTTACAAGTGAAACTATAGATAATCCTAAGAATGAATCATACAAGGATGTGGAAAGAGGTTTTAGGGTGATTACCGAAAAGGGTGAAGCTGAAATAGTTAAAGAGGATGTGATTGTGAAAGTAGAAGACGTGATTACGAAAGTAGAAGACGTGATTGAAAAAGAGGAGAGTGGAAATCAAGGCGACAAAGAGGAACGAGGAGTCACTATTGATAAACTAATAGATAAAAACTCCCCTTTGGGGAGAAGATAGAAGCATGTCTTGAGTGATCCATATCCAGAATTACCAGATTACATAAAACTATGAGTGCAACCTTCTGTTAGATGTATTATGCATGGTGTCAAAACTAGGATACTTTAACGTTGATATATATTGGACGGTATCCTCTGATTCTCAATGTGCATCTTAGTATTAGAAAGCATAAAAACATTTGTAAATAAGTTAGAAAGGGTTTCGTGCATCAAAAATCCATTAAAAACAAGTTTTATGGGCAAAATAACCTATGTGTCGACACATACATGTTTCAGGTCGAGACATAGAAGAAATTTATTTCTATGTGTCGACACATCTGTTTTTCAGGTCGACACATGTACTGTATTTTTAAAGTATGTAGCTTCTGTTTGATGTGCCAGCTTTATAGGTCGACACATGACTTATATAGGTCGGAACATGCTTCGAACTAGGGGTGGCAAAACGGGGCGTAGCCCATGGGGCTGGCCTACGCACCCGCCTAAAAATGGAGGGTTGAGTTGGGATTTTCTATCCACCAAAAAAAGGGGCGTGTTGGCCCGCCAACCCGCCAACCTAGCTATCAAGCACTCAAAATATTTATTTTCGTTGGTTGAAGGTTAATACTTGAACTGTAGTTTAGGAATACTTGTTGATTATTCTATTTTATACATTTATTTGTGAATACATGCAATATTTTTTTATGTAAAATTAGTTAAAAAGATGTTTTATAAAAATTTATTCTAAAAAATAAGTGAAAAATCTAATTGAAATGTAAAAATAAGCCTATTAATCTTTTAATAAAATGAAAAAAATAAATAAATAAGCGGAAAAGGCCGTCGCCTGCCACCTTGGCGGGGCAAACTAGATTTTTAAGCCCAATTTCATTTGGTGGGTTTCCCTGCCCCGCCCCCTTTTTTGGAGGGCTTAAGGCGAGGTGGGGCGGGCGGCCCATTTTACCACCCCTACTTCGAACAGGTCGGCTCTTGCAACGTAATTTTCCAAAAATTCACAACTTTTTCAAATCTTTTGCATTCATTTTGCCTCAAAACATGCATGCATATAAATACTTCATACATGCACCATTTCTAGTAAGGTTTCTAGTGTAAACCTACATGAAACCAAGATTTCAAAGCATTTTCATCATCTTCAACCTCATTCTATGCATACATACAAGCAAACTACATATAATCATTCTTTGTTTGGGTGCCATCTAGAATTAGGGTTGATAACGTCCAATTTAGGTTGATTGAATTGTAAATTGGGTTGAGATCATTGAGGGTTTCAAATAAGAAAACTGAGATGGGGTTTTCCTTCAAGGTCAAATTCGGATTTGAAGGTTTTGGACAAGATTACACAATTTGGATCCGATCGAGTGGAGGCTTTGAAAAACTGAATGTTCTTGCAAAGGAGTAGCGTGGGACGGTGGATCGTATTGGTAAATTTTGGGTTACAATAATTCATGGTTTGGATGCGAACGAGTGAAAGCTTTGAAGAACAAGGAGTTTGTTGCAAAGAAGTAGTGTGAGACGGTGAATAAAGTTGGCATTGTTGGGTTACTTGATCAAGCTTTTATCAATGGAAGAGAAGGTGTCCAAATCAACATCAAACTTAGGGTTTGTAGGGTTGGATTGCTACATCTCTCTTGTACACATACTTTTGTAAAGTAAGGTTAATTTCATTATCTCAATTCTAGTTTTAATTGATGGTAGACGTACTCATAGCGAAGCCGATTGGGGAACTGCCTAAACAAATCCTTGTGTACTCTCTCTCTCTCTCTCTCTATCTCCATCTCTTTTATTTTCCATTTGCAAATTGTTGAATTCATCGATCATGCGATCAATTTGTTTGGATAATATTTTTATTACCTTTTGAATTTATGGAATTGATCATAATCCTTTAGATTGTGATTAGGTTTTAAGATCAACAATACCATATAAATTTGCAAAGAAAATTGATTGCACACAAGGTGTTCGATAATTTGTCACGATAGATTTTTTGTGTGATTGATCATTAGGAATAAAATATCCTTGTAGCTTAGCATTTAATTGGTAGTGATCCAAAGTCTTTGATCAATTTGTGTTTATTATTATACATTTATAGTATTAACACATTGGGAATTTGTGTTCATTTTTATACGTTGTCAATTTGTGTTCCTTTTTATGTGATTGATCATTGGGAATAGACTATCCTTGGCTTATGGCCATGCAAGATGAACTAAACTAATTTAAAAGAAATGATGTTTGGGACCTTGTCCCTCATCCCGAAAGTCATTAAGTAATTGGAACTAGATGGATCTTTAGAAATAATCTCAACGAAAACGGAGTGATAACTAGGAACAAAACCCGGCTAGTGGCTCAGTTATAACCAAGAGGAGGGCATTGAGTATGAGGAGACTTATGCTTCGGTTGCTCGCCTCGAGGTTATACGCCTTCTACTAGCTTATGCTTTCTCCAAAGATTTCAAGTTATTTCAAATGGACATGAAAAATGCGTTCCTTAATGGCTATATTAATGAGGAAGTGTATGTGGCTCAACCTCCCGATTTTGAAAATCACGAGTATCCTAATCATGTTAAAAATTAAAACGAGATTTGCATGGTCTCAAACAAGCACCTATGGCTTTGCATGAGCGACTTAGTAAGTTTTTAATTGATCAAGGATACTCTAGGGGAAAGGTAGATACTACATTTTTCATTAAGTGTCAAGGAAAGCATACTCTTCTAATTCAAGTTTATATCGATGATATCACTTTTGGTTCCACTAACATGCAACTTGTCAAGGAGTTTCCTAAGCTTATGCAGGATGAGTTTAAGATGAGTCTCATGGGGGAGTTGGATTACTTCCTTGGTCTTTAATTTAAGCAACTCAACAAAGGGACATTCGTGTGTCAAACAAAATATTGCAACGAATTACTAAAGAGATTTATTATGGAAGATGCAAAATCGATTGACACTCCAATGCCTACAAATGGAAACTTGGAAAGGAATGAAAATGGTAAGGATGTTGATGTTAAGAAGTATAAGGGTATGATTGGTTCTCTTCTATATCTTACTGCATCTAGGCCGTACATTATGTTTAGTGTGTGTATATGCACTCATTACCAATCGACTCCTAAGGAATCACATTTAAAATCCGTAAATGTATTCTTAGATATCTTCATGATACTTCTAAGTATGACCTTTAGTATTCCAAGGGAAGCAATTGTAATTTAGTTGGTTATACCGATTCCAATTTTACCGGTTGCAAATCGGATAGGAAGAGTACTAGTGCAACTTGCCACATGTTTTCAAACTCCTTAGTAAGTTGGCATAGCAAGAAACGTGTTTTTGTTGCTTTGTCAACTGTCGAGGAGGAATATGAAGTAGCCGGTAGTTATTGTGCTCGAATTTTGTGGCTCAAACAAAACCTACTTGATTTTGATATTAAACTACAATGTATTCCTATTATGTGCGATAACACTAGTGCTATTAATCTAACAAAAAATCCGGTGTTACATTTTTGCACTAAGCATATTGAGATCAGTCACCACTTCCTACGTGACCATGTTGAAAAAGGAGACATCGTATTTGAGCATGTTGATAGCAAAAGTCAACTTGAGGATATCTTTATAAAACCTCTTGCGACCAAACTGTTTTTCAACACTCGAAGGGAATTCGGGATACTTGATATCTCAAATCTTGCCTAAATATGATTTGTTGTATGCACTTTATATACTTTTTCTCTAACTTTTCTTGGAAGTTAAATCACAGAAGAGTGCATCCTTCATCAATTCATAAGCGAGGTAATATTGTTCCATTTTCCTTATTTGAAAGTAAGCTTTTACTTTTGCTTATTTTTTACGTTCCAAATGCTTGATATACTTAATGCATGAAATATTACATGAATGTTGACTTCTACAAATTTCTATTGATGTATGTAAATTTATATGCTTATAGTGACTTTATTTTACTCTTCTTTCATGCTTGAAATATGTTCTTGGTGCATTGACTTGTTATCTATTCCGGCATGAAATATGTTTGAGCATGTTATAATGTTAGTAAAATTCTTGTTGTGTGTCATTGTTATGATAAAATCTCTTTTTTTGGTTTGAGTGGTGGTAAATCTATCTACCGCCTTGCTAGAGCACATGCATGTGCAGCATATCGGGAGCACCAAAAGCATATGTCACGTAATTGTGTCGCTTTTATAGCAAATCAAGAGTTTTTTATTACATTGTATCTTTCATATTTCATGTTTATTGTATATGTTATTTGGCATAAGTTGTGGCAACCATGTTATATTGTTGCTTTAAATGATTTTATTTATGTTTAGTCCTTCTTTTTTACAATATGTGCATCATTCTATGTAAGTGATGTGGTATTGATGATCTTATCTTTGTAAACGCATATGTGTATTATATTAATTTATGTGGCTTTTTCTTTATTACGTTTGTTTAATAAAGTCCCTAGAATAGCTAGTCCGTTTAATGTATCAAGTGTGACTTGATCATGAGATCACATTAAACATAAGGACACTATTCTTAAAGTATCCGTAGTCGAGCTTTATTGTGAAGTGGGATAACATTAAAGCATTAAGACTATTATGTATATAGACTGATGATCGCATCTCATGGATCATTGATAAGGAGTTATCAAGTTTTAAACATAGGTATGAATGTTAAGAGTAATATTTATACTGGATTGACCCGCTGTGAGAATACTATATAGAAGTTATGCAAAGTGTCATAAGTTATTCTCATGGTGATAATGGTGTATACCACCCTTCGACCTGAAACCACTATGGACCCTAGATGTAGAGTCGAGTGCTTTATTGCTGATCAAATGTTGTCCGTAACTGGATAACCATAAAGACAGTTGATGGGTACTCCACGAAGCATGTTGAGGGACATGAGTGACCTAAATGGAATTTGCCCATCCTGCGTAACAGGATAAATGTCTATGGGCCCAATATTGAACTGGACAAGGATGACACGGTCTATGCCTTGTGTTCAATATAGACATAAGGGCAAAAGGGTAATTATGCACATAAGTATTATCATAGAAGGATTTGTCAGATCACATGACATTTTTGTGTCTTGGGTAGAAGTGATGTGTTGCTAGATACCGCTCACTGTTTATTATGTTAAATGCATGATTTAATATAATTGCCAATGCCGCGAAAACCTACAGGGTCACACACAAAGGACGGATTGATGAGAGATAGAGTAACTAAGGAACACCGTAACGTACGGTGCACTTAAGTGAATTGTAGAACATCATAAGGTACGGTGTACTTAAGTAGAATACTAAATATGGTAAGGTACCACACACTTAAGTGAATTTGGCATATTATAAGATATGGGCCAAATACACTTAAGTGGGCTTTTTAGCTTGAAGCCCACACAAGTGGTTCTATAAATAGAACCCTTGTGTAGAAGCATTCATTGCGGTTGCATTTTCATTTTCTCTTTCTCTCTCTCTCTCTCTCTCTCTCTCACACACACACACACACACACACACACACACACACACACACACACAAAGCCTTCATTCATAGCAGCTAGCACTGAGATTGAAGGAATCCGTTCGTGTGGACTGAGTAGAGGCGTTGTCGTCGTTCAACGTTCGTGATCGCTCCGTAGATATGCATCAAAGGTTTCAATCGTCACAAGAGATCCGCATCAAAGGTTTCAATCGTCACAAGAGATCTGCATCAGAGGTTTCAATCGTCACAAGAGGTAACCTTTCTATCACTGATCATGCCCATTCGTAAGGATCATTAAAGGAGAAAATTTTAATTTCCACTACGTTTTGGATCGCCACTTCTCCTTCAGTGGTATCAGAGCCACTTACGAAACCATGCATCAGATACCTGTTTATTTTCTGTATTAATATGATTAAAAGACAGAATGAATCAAAGAATAAACGAGTAATTAAATTTGGCATCATGCGTGTACGATTTGGATGATTGATGTTGACTATGCTTCGGAACCGACATTAGTATGATGAAGCAGCGATACATCGATCGTCCATAGGTTACGCAATTGAGACCGATCAACTTATATATGATATAAGTAATCCTAATGCAAAGTACGGTATATATGATATACTGTTTCTGTTTCGTTCATTCAAACACTAATTGGTTGTTTTCCTTTGAGCGATCAATGGTCATTTGCTTCGGAATCCGACATTAGTATGGTGAAGCAATGACCTGTTGATCAATCATACTGAATCAACAATCGAGGTGTGTTTGACGGTCTGAAATTGGTGCATTAGGGTTAGTGACAGCACAAGGGTTGTGTCATCAAGGAGTTGTGAATTGAGGGCTTATTGGAACACGTCTGTTGACTGTTTCAAAGCGCTGTTTTTTGGGCCGCGTGACGATCATCATGGACTTGTGACGATCGTAACAAGATGAACGTGACGATCGTCACATACTTTGTGACGGTTGTCACATTCACAGATCCAGAATTCTAGGCGTTTCTGTTATTTAGGCCGCGTGACGTTCGTCATGGGCCTGTGACGGTCGTAACAAGCTGGAGGTGACAGTCGTAACATGCTTGTGACGGTCGTCACATTCACAGAGTCAGAATTCTCGTGGTTTCTATTTTGTGACTGCGCAAGAGTTGTGTTGATGCAAAATGACGTCGATTTCAAATGAATTGTTCATTAAAAATTTCGGACAGGGGCGCTGCCCCCTTGACCCCCGTCCGCTGACCGGGCAGCGGACCCCCGGCTAACTCTGCATAGTGTGATCGGTCGCCGAAATTTAATTTGGTTTTAATTAATTAAAAGAATTAAAATTAATAATAATAATGTGTTTATTATTATTGTCCTGTGGTGATCAGTTATGGCCTTAGTTTTCCTTTATTTTGTTTTGGGTTTTAAAAATACGACCTACGTGTCGTGCCTCTCCTTTTAATCTCTTAATGTAACTTCTTTTCTCATCTCAATCCCTCGTATGCAAAACGAGTTTTTTTTATGTAATATAATGTTATGAAGAAAGAGAAGAATTCAATATCAAAGGAGGATAACCTTGAAGATCAAAGGAGGACAACCTTGAAGATCTTGCTTGGAGAAGTTTAGATCGTTATTAGGTTAGCTTAGGTTCTCTCATTGGCTTAGGAGAACAATTGCGCTAGGGGCATAACTGTTTCATTATGAATGTATGTTGATGCATGTGAATGTATTTTGATACATGTGAGAGACGATTTATATGATAAATAAGCCGGTGAGATCAGAACAACTGCAATTCCCTCAAATTAAATATTAAGTTTATGCTTTCCAAGTTTTAGCACTTATCAAGACTAGTATCGGATAATGTAGGTTTCGCCTACGCGAGATGCATGTTCTATATTAGTAAGGTGCGATGGGATAATTGTAATATCCAATTGCTAAAACAATGGGTCAAACTCAACTAAACAAATTATAACAAGATTATATATGTTTAGAAGCAAGAGTTGGAAATGATCCATATGATGGATTAGAATAAGGAGTTATTCACCCAACTGAAATTTTCGAGAGTTGTATTAGATACAATTGGAAGGAGTTACTACCTAAATAACCTAGTTTTGTGTAATCCGCCTATGCGGACTTAGAACAAAGTGAAATATGGATCTCGACCCACTAGAAAATCTTCCAACGGGATTTTCCGAATCAAATGATGAGGGTAATTTGTTTTGAGTAAAATAGTGGGAGCATATTTAATTAAAGGCCTAATTAAATATGTTATTGATACTTATATTTTCATTAATTCTTATGTAGATTACCATGACAACAAACACCTCTAACAACATTTTGCGATCAATCCTTGACAAGGAAAAATTGTCTGGGACAAATTTTCTGGATTGGCACCGAAACCTGAGGATTGTCCTCAAACATGATAGAAAGCTGTATGTCTTGGAGAAACCTGTTCCTGAAGAGGAACCTCCTAGTTCTGCACCTAAGGCAGAAAGAGATGCTTATAAGAAGCATGTCGATGATGCCAATGAAACTGCTTGTCTCATGCTAGCTACCATTAACTCAGAATTGCAAAAGCAACATGAGAACATGGCAGCGTTCGATATGATCAAACACCTGAAGATGCTCTATCAAGAGCAAGCAAGGCATGAAAGGTTTGAAGTTCCAAAAGCCCTTTTTCAAGGCAAGTTAGCTGAGGGAGCCCCTGTAAGTCCCCATGTGCTCAAGATGATTGGGTATGTGGAAAACCTTGAAAGGTTGGATTTTCCCCTCGGAAAGGAACTTGCGACTAATTTGATCTTGCAATCGTTGCCAGATAGATTCAGTCAATTTGTCCTAAATTTCAATATGAATGATATGGACAAATCTCTTCCTGAACTGCTAGCCATGTTAAGAATTGCTGAGCAGAATCTGAAGTCAAAAGGGAAGTCCATTCTGATGATCGGAAATGGAAAGAGACAGAACAAAAGGCCCACTAAGAAGGGTGATAAAGGGAAAGGCAAGGAAGTTGCCAAACCCAAAGCCACTGTTGCTGCTTTGAAGCCTAGTGGAGGCATAGCAAAGGCAGGCACCTACTTCCATTGCAGTAAGACCAGACATTGGAAGAGAAACTGCCCAAAGTACTTGAAAGATGACAAAGTCTCCATTCATAGGAAAAGGTGAAAGAGCTGATGATCTTTTGGCCCTCATACATACTGATGTATGTGGACCACTGAACATACCAACCAGAAGAGGTTTTCAGTACTTCATCACATTCACTGATGATTTCAGTAGATATGGTTATGTGTATTTAATGAAACACAAATCAGAGTCCTTTGAAAAGGAATTCAAGAATGAAGTACAAAACCAACTAGGTAAGAATATTAAAACTCTTCGATCAGATCGAGGTGGTGAGTATTTAAGCCTAGAGGTTGGTGACCATATGAAAGAGTGTGGGATCCTATCCCAACTTACTCCTCCTGGAACACCCCAATGGAATGGTGTATCTGAGAGAAGAAATCAAACCCTGTTAGACATGGTCCGATCCATGATGAGTCACGCCGATCTTCCAAACTCCTTTTGGGGACATGCACTATTGACAGCAGCTTACACACTTAACCATGTTCCATCCAAAAGGTTGAGAAGATACCATATGAGATATGGAGTGGTAAGAAACCACATATGTCTTAGATGAAGATTTAGGGTTGTGAAGTTTATGTGAAACGACAAGTTTCAACTAAGCTTGAGCCAAAATCTGATAAATGGGTATTTGTGGGGTATCCTAAAGAAACAAGAGGGTATTACTTCTACAATCCTTTTGAGGGAAAAGTGTTTGTCGCTCGAACTGGAGTTTTCCTAGAAAAGGATTTTATTTCCAAAGGAACCAGTGGGAGGAAAGTCGAGCTTGAAGAAATTCAAGAATCACAAAGCATTGATACACCTATGGAGGAATTAGAGCAGGAAACACAAGTAGTTGTGGAAGAGCAACCTGCTCAAGTAGAACAAGACCAACGTAGGTCAGGCATGATACGTCACCTACCTGAGAGATATGGATATCTCATAACTGATCAAGGTGATGTATTACTCATGGATCAAGATGAGCCTGTGACCTACCAAGAGGCCATAACTGGTCCCGAGTCTGAGAAGTGGCTAGAAGCCATGAAATCTGAAATGGATTCCATGTACACAAACCAAGTTTGGACCTTGGTAGAGCCTCCTGTAGGAGTTAACCCTATAGGATGCAAGTGGGTCTTCAAGAAGAAGACTGACATGGATGGTAAGGTACATACCTATAAGGCAAGTCTGGTTGCAAAAGGATATAAACAAATTCATGGGGTTGACTATGATGAAACCTTTTCACCAGTTGCAATGCTTAAATCTGTTTGGATTTTACTTGCTATCGCTGCATATCATGATTATAAAATATGGCAGATGGATGTCAAAACTGCTTTCCTTAATGGGAATCTTCTTGAGGATGTGTACATGACACAGCCTGAAGGATTTGACATACCAGAAGAAGCCCAAAAGATATGTAAGTTACAAAGATCAATATATGGATTGAAGCAAGCTTCCAGAAGCTGGAATCTTTGTTTTGATGAAACAGTAAAACAATATGGATTCATCAAGAACGAAGATGAGCCTTGTGTCTACAAGAAGGTTAGTGGGAGCATGATCGTTTTCCAGGTATTATATGTAGATGACATATTACTCATTGGAAACGATGTCCCTACCCTGCAACAAGTAAAGTCTTGGTTGGGGAAATGCTTTTCTATGAAGGACCTAGGTGAAGCAGCCTATATATTAGGAATCGGAATCTATAGAGATATATCACAAAAACTGCTTGGCCTAAGTCAGAGTACATACATAGACAAAGTGCTGAGACGTTTTAATATGCATGATTCCAAGAAAGGATTCATACCTATGCAACATGGCCTGTGTCTATCAAAAACACAATCCCCTTTAACTAAGGAAGAAAGGGATCGCATGAATAAGATTCCATATGCATCTGCAATAGGATCTATCATGTATGCCATGTTATGTACTCGACCAAATGTCTCGTATGCTTTAAGTGCAACGAGTAGGTACCAATCTAATCCTGGTGATGCTCATTGGGTAGCTGTCAAGAATATCCTCAAGTATTTGAGAAGGACTAAGGACTCATTCTTGATATATGGAGGTCAAGAAGAGCTGGCTGTAATTGGATACACTGATGCTAGCTTCCAGACAGATAAGGATGACTTTAGATCGCAATCTGGTTATGTGTTTTGCTTAAACGGTGGCGCTATGAGCTGGAAAAGTTCAAAGCAAGATACAGTTGCTAATTCTACAACTGAGGCCGAGTATATTGCTGCCTCAAGCGCAACAAAGGAAGCTGTTTGGATCAAAAAGTTCATTAGTGAACTTGGCATAGTTCCTAGCATTGTGGATCCCATTGGTCTCTATTGTGATAACCCTAGGGGTGGGACTTGGTTGAGTTGGTTTGAGATCACCAAGCATGCTTGTATTGTATATTATTGCTTTTCTTATTTTGATTACTAACCAAAAGCATACAAATATGTCACTAACTCTTTTGTTTTGAAGCTCAAGTGATCATGTGCTCCCATGCTCATAGGAGGCTCCTAAGCTCAATGAAGTGGCTAGATGAAGATGAGAATAAGAATGAAAATGGTCCACAAAGTTCCTAATCATCATATATCTCTCCCAAGTGTCTCAGTTTGCCAATTTGATCAAGATAACCCAAATGGCTTGAGGATTGTTTCCCAAGCAAACCCTAATTCAACTGTGCTTTGACTATGCCTTGCTCATGAAGCAACCTCAACCTATGATCAAATTCAATCAAGGGAAGTTCTTTCATTCATCATTTTATGCATATATGATCCTATCTGAGGCCCCTCAATCATTCATTCATCAAGATTTGAAGTTTGGCCTTGGAAAGTTGACCAGTCAAGTCATCTAACTAAACTGAAGATCACTGAGATACAACTTTTAATGTGTTTGTCAAATGAATATGAACCCAAGAGAAACAATGTTCTTAAGAACCATATGAAAAACTTTCATGTTCATCAAAAATCTATTTGAAACTTAGAATGTCATCATTCATTTCAAAACATTATAGGTCATTTTGACTGAAACCCTAATTTTGGGTCAACTTCCTAAGGACCTAACATCCTTAATTTTTATGATTTTGAGGTGAGACCAACTGAATTGGAAATATTAATATGTCTACTTCAAATGTTATGTTGGACAAAATTTCATAATCCTAAAATAAATACATGTGATAATACAAAACATTATAGGTCACTTTGGACCTAAGTCATTGAATTTGAAAAATGCCCAACTTCAAGTTCCCATAACTTTCTCATGAAAAATCCAAATGATGCAAAATTTAAATCTAAATTGATCATATTGAAAAGATATAAAACTTTTATGTTGGAGGTTTTCCATTTGAGGCTTGCATCATTGAAACAGAAGGGCTTGAAGAGGCTTGATTTTGGTGAAAATTTTCAAAGGTGACTTAAACATGTTTTGTACCCAAACATTCACAGCCGGTTTTCATTAATTTCCAAAATCCAAATGAATTTTTGCCCAACATGACTTTTGTTCCTTATTTCAAGGGCTTTCCAACCATTACTCACATTACTTTTTTGGACTTTCCATGTGTGAGTTTAGAAGAGCTTTCTATTTAGTTTCATTTTTGTATTTCACATTAAAACTTGATGTGCAAGTTTGTGCAATCCATTGTGCATGTCCAATTCATTTCCAGGTGGTATCAGCAAGGATTTGCACCCATCATTGGGCCTTACATGCGCCTGTACAGGCCCATGCAAGAGGAATTCAAATTTCATGCACATGAGGGAACCATGCTTGCCAATCCATTTCAGCTATAAATAAGTGTGCATTCTCATTCAATTGGCAACCAAGTGGAGATTTGAATTGCTGCTGAATTGAAATCCAAACCCGCACTAAAGGAATTTTCAGTTTTCTATTTCTCTTTCAAGCTTGAATTTCAACATCATTAGTTGATCTTCAAAGCTCAATTCCTTAACCTATCATCACCATCACACTTCCAGAGCAAAAGTAGATCAAGAGTTTGAAGGATTCGTGCTGTTTGAAGCTTCATTTCAGAGGTAGAACATCAAACTTTCTTGATCTAGATCATGCAATACAATGTGGTTTTCTTTGGTTTGTGTTGTTTTCTGAAGTCCTCTCGCTTGAGGCAGACCAGTGGTGGTCTTAATTTTGCAAATCATGCCATTTCATTTCATGCACCATGATCTTCAAGCTCACGTTTCTCTCTAAATAAGAACTGTGAGGATGATCCATGGTTACAGGGGTGATGTACATCACCTCAACTTCATTTTGATGTCCTCATTTTTTCATTTTCAACGAGAGAGGTATTGGGCTTTATTATCAACGAGAGAGGTATTGAAGTTGATCATGCCAAGGTCAAAGCAATACAAGAGATGCCTGCGCCCAAGACTGAGAAGCAAGTCTGAGGTTTTCTTGGCCGTTTGAATTATATTTCGAGATTCATATCCCACATGACCGCCACATGTACGCCTATATTCAAGCTCCTCCGGAAAGATCAGCGTCATGATTGGACCGAGGATTACCAGAAAGCTTTTGACAGTATCAAAGAGTATTTGTCTGAGCCTCCGATTCTGTCTCTGCCTGTTGAAGGGAGACCATTGATTATGTACTTAACTATGCTCAATGATTCCATGGGATGTGTATTGGGTCAGCAAGATGAATCAGGAAAGAAAGAGTATGCCATATACTACTTGAGTAAGAAGTTCACCGACTGTGAGTCTCGGTACTCAATGCTTGAGAAGACATGTTGTGCTTTGGCTTGGGCTGCTAAGCGCTTACGCCAATATATGTTGAATCGTACGACTTGGTTGATATCCAAAGTGGATCCAATCAAGTATATCTTTGAGAAGCCTGCTTTAACTGGGAGGATTGCCCGTTGGCAGATGTTGTTATCTGAGTATGATATTGAGTATCGAGCTTAAAAAGCTATTAAAGGTAGTATCTTGGCTGACCATTTGGCACATCAACCAATTGAAGATTATCAGTCTGTTCAGTACAACTTCCCTGGTGAGGAGATTCTGTATTTGAAGATGAAAGATTGTGATGAGCCTACACTCGATGAAGGACCAGAGCCTAGTTCCCGATGGAGTATGGTGTTCGATGGTGCTGTTAACCAGTATGGAAATGGCATTGGGGCAGTGATTATTACTCCTCAAGGCGCACATTTTCCTTTTACAGCAAGGCTAACTTTCAAATGCACGAATAATATGGCGGAGTATGAGGCTTGTATTATGGGTTTGGAAGAGTGTATTGATCTTAGGATCAAACATCTTGATGTTTATGGTGATTCGGCCCTTGTTGTTAATTAGATTAAGGGTGAATGGGAGACGAATCAACCTGGCTTCATCCCATACAGAGATTACACGAGTAGGATTTCAACTTTCTTTACTGAGGTTGACTTCCATCATATTCCTCGAGATGAGAATCGGATGGCGGATGCTCTTGCTACGCTTGCTTCAATGATTATGGTGAAGTATAGGAATCAAGTCCCCAATATTATTGTGATGTGCTTGGATAGACCGGCTCATGTGTTTGCAGTTGAGGAAGTAAAAGATGATAAGCCATGGTATTATGATATCAAGTGTTTTCTTCAAAGTCAGATTTACCCGCCTGGGGCATCTGTTAAAGATAAGAAGATTTTGAGGAGATTATCTGGCAGTTTCTACCTTAATGGTGATGTGCTTTACAAGAGAAATTTTGACATGGTTCTGCCTAGATGCGTGGTTAGACACGAAGCAAGCCTGTTAATGACTGAAGTCCATGAGGGTTCATTTGGTACTCATTCCAATGGACATGCCATGGCAAAGAAGATGTTGAGAGCAGGCTACTATTGGCTGACAATGGAGTCTAACTGCTGCAAATATGTGAAGAAATGCCACAAGTGTCAAATTTATACGAATAAAATTCATATTCCCCCGATACTTCTGAATGTTATTTCCTCACTGTGGCCTTACTCCATGTGGGGAATTGACATGATTGGCATGATAGAGACGAAGGCGTCGAACGGTCACCGTTTTATTCTGGTAGCGATTGATTACTTCACCAAGTGAGTTGAAGCGGCATCGTATGCGAATGTGACCAGGCAGGTGGTCATGAAGTTTATCAGGAACCAACTTATATGCCGATATGGTGTGCCGGACAAGATCATTACTGATAATAGATCTAACTTGAACAACAAGATGATGAAAGAGCTGTGTAGCGAGTTCAAGATTGCGCATCATAATTCTTCTCCCTATAGACCCAAGATGAATGGGGCTGTTGAAGCTTCTAATAAGAATATCAAGAAGATTATCCAGAAGATGGTTGTTACGTACAAAGATTGGCATGAGATGCTTCCATTTGCTTTGCATGGCTATCGTACATCTGTCCGCACTTCAACAGGGGAAACCCCTTTCTCTCTCGTATATGGCATGGAGGTTGTACTCCCCGTGGAGGTTGAGATCCCATCAATGAGAGTCTTGATGGAAGCCAAGTTGACTGAGGCTGAATGGGTTCAGAGTTGTTATGACCAACTAAACTTGATTGAAGAGAAGAGATTAACTGCCATGTGCCATGGTCAGTTGTATCAACAAAGGATGAAGAAAGCCTTTGATAAGAAGGTCAAGCCTCATGTGTTCTGATAAGGTGACCTCATGCTCAAGAAAGTTTTGTCTTTCGTGCCCGATTCCAGGGGCAAGTAGACTCCAAACTATGAAGGTCCATATGTTGTTAAGAGAGCCTTTTCAGGTGGTGCTTTGTTGCTTACAACTATGGATGAGGAGGATTTCACTCGTCCTGTGAATTCAGATGCAGTCAAGAAATACTTCGCCTAAAATAAAAACAGAATAGCTCGCTAAGTTGAAAACCCGAAAGAGCGACTTAGGCAAAAATGAGCGTCTCGGTGGATTGAAAACCCGAAAGGGCGGTCCAGGCAAAAGTTAGAGACATAAAAATAATGAATATATATATATATATATATATATATATATTATATATATATATATATATATATATATATATATATTATATATATATATATATATATATATATATATATATATATATATATATATATATATATATATATATATATATATATCCCGCTAGATTGAGTACCTCACCCTAGGGCAATCTAGGCAAAAATTAGGGATTTGGCAAGTAATTGCATCTTGACAAGACTTTGCCCTACAACAGTCATCTGTCAAAGATTCTCTTTCAGTCATCATCAACTGAAGCTTCAAATACAGTGGATTCAGAGCTAGTGGAGAAACGCTCATTATGTTCAATGTAACCCTTTTTCCATGAATATCACCAGTTTCAAATTTGTAAAGATCCATGGAGTCTCGCCATTTGCGGACTACCATTCCATTAAATAAATTTGGGCTTTTATCCAATTCTTGGCACTCTTATTTGTTTCTGTTTAACAAATGTTTGCATGTTTTAATTGATAAATATCATTGTTTTAAACAAATAAAGTTTTATAAACTGTTTTAAACAAAATGAACATTCACAATGACTGAAAGGATAGTCGAAACGTCTTCAGTGCTCTCCCAAGGATAGTACGATTCCCAAAAGGGTAAGACATTTGTTCATGTTCTGGCATGTTTATGCCCTCTTCATCAGCTTTCAGGTTGTCTCCTCAACAGGAAGTGGTTTAGAGCAGTTGGTGAAGGGCTTGTTTCCCTTTTCATCCCCAGCAGGACTCGTGTTGACGAAGGACTCATTTCTGATTCCCTCATCCAAGACTTGTTTCCTTTGAGGGTTGCCTACAGTTTATCCCCTGCAAGTTTCCTGACCCGAGTTTGATAGTTTGTACCCTCCTCCGTGGTTGAAGATTTCTTCCAATTAAGAGATGCTGAGGAAAATGTGTTGCTTCCTTCCCCAGCGGAGCAAATTGTTATTTCTCCCTTTGGCAGAGATGTATCTCCAGCAATTAGAAGGGAGTGTTTTGATTGATGGTGTCTATTTGGGCATTTTCTCCCCACAGAAGTTCACATCATCCCTTGATAAGTTCCCCAGTAGAGTTTCTTTTACGGCGAATCTTATCAATTCTCAGCCACTTGTTCCCGAAAATGGATGAGAGTCCCTGGAAGTTGGCAGTTGTGACTTTGCCTATCCCCAGCGGTGGTCGATGTCTTCCCGTATTTAATACATCCTCACCAGAGATGAGCTCTCCAGTAGGCTTCGTGCCGGATGTCCGTCTGTGATGCTCAGACTTGTTTGTGTTAGATATGTCTGTTTGTTAGCATTAATTGAAGGAGAATTTGCGACCCAAAACGCAGCGGAAATTAAAATTTCTCCTTTAGAGATCCTTACGAATGGTCATGATCAGTGATAGAATATTTACCTCTTGTGACGGTTGAAACCTTTGGTGCAGATCTCTTGTGACGATCAAAACCTTTGATGCAAATCCACGAAGCGATCACGAACGTTGAACGATGACAACGTCTCTACTCAGTCCACACGAACGGGTTCCTTCAATCTCAGTGCTAGCTGGTACGAATGAAGGCTTTGAGTGAGAGAGAGAGTGATAGAAAACGAAAATAATGCAACCGCTAATTTTTGCTTCTGCACAAGGGTTCTATTTATAGAACCACTTGTGTGGGCTTCAAGCTAAAAGCCCACTTAAGTGTATTTTGGCCCATGTCTTATAATATGCCCAAAATCACTTAAGCTCATGGTACCTTACCATATTTCGTATTCTACTCAAGTACATCGTACCTTACGATGCTCTATAACTCACTTAAGGGCACCGTACCTTACGGTATTCCTTAGTTACTCTATCTCTCATCAATCCGTCCTTTGTGTGTGACCCTGTAGGTTTTCGTGAAGTTGGCAATTATATTAAATCACGCATTTAACATAATAAACAGTGAGCGGTATCTAGCAACACATCACTGCTACCCAAGACACGAAAATGTCATGTGATCTGACAATTCCTTCTGTGATAATAATTATGTATATAATTACCCTTTTGCCCTTATGTCTATATTGAACACAAGGCATAGACCGTGTCATCCTTGTCCAGTTCAATATTGGGCCCATAGACATTTATCCTGTTATGCAGGATGGGCAAATTCCATCTAGGTCACTCATGTCCCTCAGCATGCTTTGTGGAGTACCCATCAACTGCCTTTATGGTTATCCAGTTACGGATAACGTTGGATCAGCAATAAAGCACTCGACTCTACATCTAGGATCCATAGTGGTTTCAAGTCGAAGAGTGGAATACACTATTATCACCATGAGAATAACTTATGACACCTTGCATAACTTTCTATATAGTATTCTCATAGCGGGTCAATCCGGTATAAATATTACTCCTAATATTCATACCTATGTTTAAGACTTGATAACTCTTTATCCATGATCCATGAGATGTGATCATCAGTCTACAAACATAATAGTCTTAATGCTTTAATGTTATCCCACTTCACACTAAAGCTCGACTACGGATACTTTAGGAATAATGTCCTTATGTTTAATGTGTTCTCATGATTAAGTCACACTTAATACATTAAACGGACTATCTATTCCAGGGACTTTATTAATCAACCATAATAAAGAGAATGCCTTTTATTATTCGATACAAGTACCAAAATGTATTGGCCTCTAGGGCTTACACCAACAATCTCCCACTAGCACTAGAGCCAATCAGGTATACCTCTTATGCCCATTGATCTAGTATGGCCATCATGCTTCTGCTGCGCAAGAGGCTTTGTCAGTGGGTCAGCTATATTGTCAAGTGTAGGTACTCTACATATTCTCACACAACGTCTAAGTATGTGTTTGGATCGTCGGTGAGATCTAGGCTCCTTAGCTTATGCGATAGCACCATTGTTATCATAATAGAGACCAATGGGATCCACAATGCTAGGGACTAGCCAAGTTCACTAATGAACTTTTTGATCCAAACAACTTCCTTTGCTGCACTTGAGGCAGCAATATACTCGGCCTCGGTTGTAGATTCAGCAACTGTATCTTGCTTTGAACTTTTCAAGCTCACAGCGCCACCATTTCAGCAAAACACATAACCATTGGAATCATTCATATTAAAGCGTCTCAGCACCTTGTCTATGTACTCTGACTTAGGCCAAGCATTTTATGATCTATCTCTATAGATTCTGATTCCTAATATATAGGCTGCTTCACCTAGGTCCTTCATAGATAAGCATTTCCCCACCCAAGACTTTGCTTGTTGCAGGGTAGGGATATCGTTTCCAATAAGTAATATGTCATCTACATATAATACCAGGAATACGATCATGCTCCCACTAACCTTCTTGTAGACACAAGGCTCATCTTCGTTCTTGATGAATCCATACAGTTTTACTGTTTCATCAAGGCGAAGATTCCATGAGTAGGTCACAGGCTCATCTTGATCCATGAGTAATACATCACCTTGATCAGATATCCATATATCTCAGGTAGGTGACGTATCCTGCCTGACCTACGTTGGTCTTGTTCTACTTGAGCAGGTTGCTCTTACACAACCACTTGTGTTTCCTGCTCTAATTCCTCCATAGGTGTATCGATAATTTGTGATTCTTGAATTTCTTCAAGTTCTACTTTCCTCCCACTGATTCCTTTGGAAATAAAATCCCTCTCTAGGAAAACTCAGGTTCGAGCGACAAACATTTTGCCCTTAGAAGGATTGTAGAAATAATATCCTCTTGTTTCTTTAGGATACCCCACAAATAAGCATTTGTCAGATTTGGGCTCAAGCTTAGTTGAAACTTGTCATTTCACATAAACCTCGCAACCCCAAATCTTTATGTAAGACATATGTGGTTTCTTACCACTCCATATCTCATATGGTGTCTTCTCAACCTTTTTGGATGGAACACGGTTAAGTGTGTAAGCTGCTGTCAATAGTGCATGTCCTCAAATGGAGTTTGGAAGATCAACGTGACTCATCATGGATTTAACTCATCAGGTTTCATCCTTTTAGTATTAATGTTATAAGTTGGCATTATGAGATCAAGGACATATAGTCCATTGCTCACTTGTGCAGTAGCATAGAATATATCATTCAAATAAATTGAGCAACAATTGTTCTTTATTATAAATGAAAAACCAAACTTGTCCAAACAAGAAATGGAAATAATATTCCTGCTAATTGCAGATACATAATAACAGTTCTCTAACTGAATTATAAAAAAAACCACTAGGTAAAGTTAATAAGATCCTACGGCTAAAGTAGCAACCTTTGCTCCATTGCCAACTCGTAGGTCAACTTCACCTTTTGCCAAATCTCTACTCCCTTTCAGCCCCTGCACATTTGTACAAGTGTGAGAACGCATCCAGTATCTAATACCCATGATGCAGAAGTAGATGAATTAATAACAAAAATACCTGAAGTTGAAGTCTCTACTCCATTCTTCTTATCTTCCAGGTACTTTGGGCAGTTTCTCTTCCAGTGTCCGGTCTTACCGCAATGGAAGCAGGTGCCTTCTTTTGCTATGCCTCCATTAGGCTTCAAAGCATCAACGGTGGGTTTGGGTTTGGCAACTTCCTTGCCCTTCCCTTTATCACCATGCTTAGTGGGCCTTTTGTTCTGTCTCTTTCCGATCATCAGAATGGACTTCCCTTTTGACTTCAGATTCTGCTCGGCAGTTCTTAACATGGCGAGCAGTTCAGGAAGAGATTTGTCCATATCATTCATATTGAAATTTAGGACAAATTGACTGAAACTATCTGGCAACGATTGCAAGATCAAATCAGTTGCAAGTTCCTTTTCGAGGGGAAAACCCAATCTCTCAAGGTTTTCCACATACCCAATCATCTTGAGTACATGGGGACCTACAGGGGCTCCCTCAGCCAACTTGCTTTGAAAAAGGGCTTTTGAAACTTCAAACCTCTCATGCCTTGCTTGCTCTTGATAGAGCAGTTTCAGGTGTTCAATCATATCGAACGCTGACATGTTCTCATGTTGCTTTTGCAATTCTGAGTTCATGGTGGCCAACATGAGACAAGCAGTTTCATTGGCATCATCGACATGCTTCTTATAAGCATCTCTTTCTGCCTTAGGTGCAGAACTAGGAGGTTCCTCTTCAGGAACAGGTGTCTCCAAGACATACAGCTTTTTATCATGTTTGAGGACAATCCTCAGGTTTCGGTGCCAATCCAGAAAATTTGTCCCAGACAATTTTTCTTTGTCAAGGATTGATCGCAAGATGTTGTTAGAGGTGTTTGATGTCATGGTTATCTACATAAGGATTAAGAAAATATAAGTATCATTGACATATTTAATTAGGCCTTTAATCAAATATGTTCCCACTATTTTACTCAAAACAAATGACCCTCATCATTTGATTCGGAAAATCCCGTTGGAAGATTTTCTAGTGGGTCGAGATCCATATTTCACTTCGTTCTAAGTCCGCGTAGGCGGATTACACAAAACTAGGTTATTTAGGTAGGAACTCCTTCCAATTGTATCTCATACAACTCTCGAAAATTTCAGTTGGGTGAATAACTCCTTATTCGAATCCATCATATGGATCATTCCCAACTCTTGCTTCTAAAACATATATGATATTATTATAATTAAGTTTGACCCATTGTCTTAGCAGTTGGATATTACAATTATCCCATCGCACCTTACTAATATAGAACATGCACCTCGCTTTGGCGAAACCTACATTATCTGATACTAGTCTTGATGAGTGCTAAAACTTGGAAAGCAAACACATATAATATCATCATAATTTGTTTAGTTAAGTTTGACCCATTGTTTTAGCAGTTGGATATTACAATTATCCCATCGCACCTTACCAATATAGAGCATGCACCTCGCTTTGGCGAAACCTACATTATTCGATACTAGTCTTGATGAGTGCTAAAACTTGGAAAGCATAAACTTAATATTTTAGTTTGAGGGAATTGCAATTGTTATGATCTCACCGACTTGTTTATCATATAAATCGTCTCTCACATGCATCAACATACATTCACATGCATCAACATACATACAAACAAAATGAAACAGTTATGGCCCCTAGCGCAATTGTTCTCCCAAGCCAATGAGAGAACCTAAGCTAACCTACAACGATCTAGGCTTCTGCAAGCAAGATCTTCAAGGTTGTCCTCCTTTAATATTGAATTCTTCTCTAAGCTTCTCCAAGCAAGATCTTCAAGATTGTCCTCTTTTGATATTGAAATCTTCTCTTTCTTCATAACATTGTCTTCTTCTCTTTATTCATAACATTACATTCCAGAAGAAACTCGTTTTACATACGAGGGTTTGAGATGAGAAAAGAAGTTACATTAAGATATCAAAAGGAGAGGCACGACACGCAGGTCGTATTTAAAACCCAAAACAAAATAAAGGACAACTAAGGCCATAACTGATCACCACAAGGCAATAATAATAAACACATTGTTATTATTAAATTTTAATTCCTTTAATCAATTAAAACCAAATTAAATTTCGGCGACCGACCACACTACGCAGAGTCAGCCGGGGGTTCCGCTGACCGATCAGCGGACGGGGTCAAGGGGCAGCGCCCTTGCGGGGTTGGAGGGGCAGCGCCCCTGTCCAAAATTTTAATGAACAATTCATTTGGAATGGACATTGTTTTGCATGAACACAACCCTTGCGTAGTCACAAAACAGGAACCCCGAGAATTCTGACCTTGTGAGTGTGACGACCGTCACAGGCATGTTACGCCCGTCACAGGGCCAAAACAGAAATGCCTAGTTTTCTGGACTTGTGAATGTGACGACCGTCACAAAGCACGTGACGACCGTCACGCCCTTGTTACGACCGTCATGGGTCTGTTACGAACGTCACGCGTCTTGTTTGTTACGCCTGTTGCGCTCGTCACACGAGCTTTACGCGGCCAAACTAATAGGGCTTTGAAACAGTCTACGGACCTCTTCCAAAAAACCCTAAATTCACAACTCCTTGACGGCACAACCCTTGCGCCGTCACCAACCCTAATGCGCCAATTTCAGACCGTCAAACACACCTCGATTGTTGATTCAGTATGATTGATCAACAGGTCATTGCTTCACCATACTAATGTCGGATTCCGAAGCAAATGACCATTGATCGCTCAAAGGAAAACAATCATTTAGTGTTCGAATGAACGAAACAGAAACAGTATATCACATATACCGTATTTTGCATTAGGATTACTTATATCATATATAAGTTGATCGGTCTCAATTGCGTAACCTATGGACGATCGATGTATCGCTGCTTCACCATACTAATGTCGGATTCCGAAGCATAGTCAACATCAATCATCCAACTTATACACTCATGATGCCAAATTTAATTGCCCGTTTAATTAATCGATTCATTCTGTCTTTTAATCATATTAATACAGAAATTAAACAGCTATCCGATTCATGGTTTCGTAAGTGGCTCTGATACCACTGAAGGAGAATTTGCGACCCAAAGCGCAGCGGAAATTAAAATTTCTCCTTTAGAGATCCTTACGAATGGTCATGATCAGTGATAGAATATTTACCTCTTGTGACGGTTGAAACCTTTGGTGCAGATCTCTTGTGACGATCAAAACCTTTGATGCAAATCCACGAAGCGATCACGAACGTTGAACGATGACAACGTCTCTACTCAGTCCACACGAACGGGTTCCTTCAATCTCAGTGCTAGCTGGTACGAATGAAGGCTTTGAGTGAAAGAGAGAGTGATAGAAAACGAAAATAATGCAACCGCTAATTTTTGCTTCTGCACAAGGGTTCTATTTATAGAACCACTTGTGTGGGCTTCAAGCTAAAAGCCCACTTAAGTGTATTTTGGCCCATGTCTTATAATATGCCCAAAATCACTTAAGCTCATGGTACCTTACCATATTTCGTATTCTACTCAAGTACATCGTACCTTACGATGCTCTATAACTCACTTAAGGGCACCGTACCTTACGGTATTCCTTAGTTACTCTATCTCTCATCAATCCGTCCTTTGTGTGTGACCCTGTAGGTTTTCGTGACGTTGGCAATTATATTAAATCACGCATTTAACATAATAAACAGTGAGCGGTATCTAGCAACACATCACTGCTACCCAAGACACGAAAATGTCATGTGATCTGACAATTCCTTCTGTGATAATAATTATGTATATAATTACCCTTTTGCCCTTATGTCTATATTGAACACAAGGCATAGACCGTGTCATCCTTGTCCAGTTCAATATTGGGCCCATAGACATTTATCCTGTTATGCAGGATGGGCAAATTCCATCTAGGTCACTCATGTCCCTCAGCATGCTTTGTGGAGTACCCATCAACTGCCTTTATGGTTATCCAGTTACGGATAACGTTGGATCAGCAATAAAGCACTCGACTCTACATCTAGGATCCATAGTGGTTTCAAGTCGAAGAGTGGAATACACTATTATCACCATGAGAATAACTTATGACACCTTGCATAACTTTCTATATAGTATTCTCATAGCGGGTCAATCCGGTATAAATATTACTCCTAATATTCATACCTATGTTTAAGACTTGATAACTCTTTATCCATGATCCATGAGATGTGATCATCAGTCTACAAACATAATAGTCTTAATGCTTTAATGTTATCCCACTTCACACTAAAGCTCGACTACGGATACTTTAGGAATAGTGTCCTTATGTTTAATGTGTTCTCATGATTAAGTCACACTTAATACATTAAACGGACTATCTATTCCAAGGACTTTATTAATCAACCATAATAAAGAGAATGCCTTTTATTATTCGATACAAGTACCAAAATGTATTGGCCTCTAGGGCTTACACCAACATTAATCACACACAAATCACGCGTATACATACATAATCATAGCATTCAGATATTCATGTTGCATTCTTTGCCATATATCTTTGCTTGTTATCTCCTGCTATTGGTGAAATGTTCTTCCCTAAGCAGATGTTTGTGTCTGATCTCTCCATATATAGTCAACCCCATAGGCAGAAAGTGTCTATTTTTCCTTCTTTATTCCCCACTGAGTTATGTCCTCGTGGATGATTATTGTTTCAATTTCCTCCCCGGTTGCATATCGGGATGGAATTACTCCCCTGAGTTATATCCTCATTGGGTTGAGTCTTGTTTAATCGTGTCTTTTTAGTTTCTTCCTAGACTGACTTCTTTCCTGTTATCCCCTGCAGTTCCCTATGGTTTAGTTGTTCAATTGTTGAGTAACCAGTAATTGTCCATCCTTTCCCCAGTGGATCTTGTGGCCTTCTACCCAGTAACCGATAGTTGTAAGTCCTATTTCTGTGATTTTCTATCCAGTAAGCGGTAGATGTAATCCCCTCTTGGTTGGTTATCTTTACCCAGTAATCGGTATTGATATTCCTTCGTTTTTGAGTATACCACCCAGTAACCGGGGATATATATCTTGGATAATTGCTCTTGCCGGACAATGTATCCCTAGCGAGTCATCTTTCATTTACCATTGCTTGGTAATGATTGTTTCTCCTTCTGATTGGTCATCATTTTATACCCAGTAACCAGTATCCGGATGTCCTTTCTTTTCGGTTGATTTATCCTCCATTAACCCAGTAACATGTTGTGGATAATCTTCCATGCGAGTATGTTATCTACGTTATGATGGTAATAGATAATATATCTCATACGCTCTTCAGTCGAAGTCTTTTTTCTTCCCCAGTTGAGTAAGATTCGTATTTCCTCGTGGAATCGAATGTCCATCCTGTAAGCCGAGCTTGCTTTCCTAGCCCTCCTTCTGGATGATGAGTGTCTTGGATATGTTCCAAATTCACGCATGGTTGGTCACCTATTATATGCCCAGTAACCGGTATCCCTGGTGTTCCTTCCTTCTGCTCCCTATTATGACTTTTGTCCCCTGTGGAGTCAGATTCTCCTGAGTTGAGATGTGCCTTTTAGGTCCTCATTGGATGTTTTGGTTGATTGATATCTCTCACCCTTATACCGGTCTTAGATATTCTTTCTCCCCGAGCATGTTGTTCTTTCACCCAGTAACCGATGTTTTGATGAAATATCTCTCTTTGAGTTTATTACCCAGTAACCGGTAATATCTCGTTGTTTCTTCTACAACTGAGTCCTTTGTGGACATCCCCACTTGAGTCCGGATTTTTATCCGAAGTATCCTTTATGGATAGTTTTGCTGTATTGGCATATTCCCCAATACATGCATCCTTGTGTCAGCTCGAGTCTTTCTATCGATTCATTTTCGTGGAATCCCTTCGTGTCTCCCAGCAAGTTTTTAAGTCGTGACCTGCTCACGCATTTTTACCCTATTTTCCCCCCAGAGTCTCTGTCTCCTTAGTGAGTATGTCACTCCTATTGGATTTTTCAGTTTCTCCTGATTTCTTTTCCTTCGTGGAAATTATTCACCATGAAGATTTTATTTTGCATGCATACATTTTGCATCATGAGGTCTCTTAGGGACCAAAATTCTTCTCTTTGTTATTATTTAAGCCCATTCTACCACGTCGAGACAAAGATTTTAACCTTCATATCTCCGACTAGAATGACCTTAAATAGGGGCATCTGTAAGACCCTAATTTTGACCCTAAGATCCCTCATGGCTTCATATCATTGCTCATTGCATTGCCTCAAGGATCCTAGCATGTTTGGCTCCTTAACCCTAGGGGTGGGACTTGGTTGAGTTGGTTTGAGATCACCAAGCATGCTTGTATTGTATATTATTGCTTTTATTATTTTGATTACTAATCAAAAGCACAAGAATATGTCACTAACTCTTTTTGTTTTGAAGCTCAAGTGATCATGTGCTCCCATGCTCCTAGGAGGCTCCTAAGCTCAATGAAGTGGCTAGATGAAGATGAGAATAAGCATGGAAATGGTCCAAAAAGTTCCTAATCATCATATATGTATCCCAAGTGTCTCAATTTGCCAATTTGATCAAGATAACCCAAAGGGCTTGAGGATTGTTTCCCAAGGAAACCCTAATTCAACTGTGCTTTGACTATGCCTTGCTCATGAAGCAACCTCAACCTATGATCAAATTAAATCAAGGGAATTTATTTGATTCATAATTTAATGCATATATGAGCCTATGTGAGGCCCCTCAATCATTCATTCATCAAGATTTGAAGTTTGGCCTCGGAAAGTTGACCAGTCAAGTCATCTGACTAAACTGAAGATCATTGAGATACAACTTATAATGTGTTTGTCAAATGAAGATGACCCCAAGAGAGAATATGTTCTTAAGAACCATATGAACAACTTTCATGTTCATTAAAAATCTATTTGAAACTTGTAAGGTCACCATTCATTTAAAAACATTATAGGTCATTTTGACTAAAACCCTAATTTTGGGTCAACTTCCTAAGGACCTAACTTCCTAAGGACCTAACTTCCTTAATTTTTATGATTTTGAGGTGAGACAAACTGCATTGGAAAGATTAAGATGTCTAATTCAAATTTTATGTTGGACAAAATTTCATAATCCTAAAATAAATACATGTGATAATACAAAACATTATAGGTCACTTTGGACCTAAGTCATTGAATTTGAAAAATGCCCAACTTCAAGTGCCCATAATGTTCTCATGAAAAATCCAAATGATGCAAAATTTAAGTCTAAATTGCTCATATTGAAAAGATATACAACCTTTATGTTGGAGGTTTTTCCATTTGAGGCTTGCATCATTGAAACAGAAGGGCTTGAAGAGGCTTGATTTTGGTGAAAATTTTCAAAGGTGACTTAGACATGTTTTGTACCCAAACTTTCACAGCCAATTTTCATTAATTTCCAAAATCCAAATGAATTTTCCCCAACATGAATTTTGTTCCTTATTTCAAGGACTTTCCAACCATTACTCACATTACTTTTTTGGACTTTCCATGTGTGAGTTTCGAAGAGCTTTCTATTTAGTTTCATTTTTGCATTTCACATTAAAACTTGATGTGCAAGCTTGTGCAATCCATTGTGCATGTCCAATTCATTTCCAGGTGGTATCAGCAAGGATTTGCACCCATCATTGGGCCTTACATGCGCCTGTACAGGCCCATGCAAGAGGAATTCAAATTTCATGCACACGAGGGAACCATGCTTGCCAATCCATTTCAGCTATAAATAAGTGTGCATTCTCATTCAATTGGCAACCAAGTGGAGATCTGAATTGCTGCTGAATTAAAATCCAAACCCTCACTAAAGGAATTTTTTAGTTTTCTATTTCTCTTTCAAGCTTGAATTTCAACATCATTAGTTGATCTTCAAAGCTCAATTCCTTAACCTATCATCACCATCACACTTCTAGAGTAAAAGTAGATCAAGAGCTTGAAGGATTCGTGCTGTTTGAAGCTTCATTTCAGAGGTAGAACATCAAACTTTCTTGATCTAGATCATGCAATACAATGTGGTTTTCTTTGGTTTGTGTTGTTTTCTGAAGTCCTCTCGCTTGAGGCAGACCAGTGGTGGTCTTAATTTTGCAAATCATGCCATTTCATTTCATGCACCATGATCTTCAAGCTCACGTTTCTCTCTAAATAAGAACTGTGAGGATGCTCCATGGTTACAGGGGTGATGTACATCACCTCAACTTCATTTTGATGTCCTCATTTTTTCATTTTCATTATAATTTTTTTCCTGCGCGTGGTGTCCGGATTCTGGTACTTCACCGGAGAAGAAGGTGTTTTCCACCGCCTGTACCACGTGTGCATCTCCCAGCCCTTGGATCGTGCCTAAACGTTATAATCTCATCCATCAAATGTGTTGACTTGTTTTAATGCAATGTGTGGCGCGCTTGACTCACATGTACCTTGTATCTGCGCCTTAGAGCCCTTGATGCCTTGCCACGTCAATTAATGAATTGATCTGATGGCACTGGATTTTATCTATTCTCCTTTTTTTTAATTCCTGTTAATTCCTTTTAATTTTCAAAAATTCATAAATATTTTATTTGAAGTCACAAAAATATGAGACCAATGCCAAAAATTTTCTTGAAAAATCTAGTTTCATATTTTGATTTTTAATTATTTTTGTGACTTCATTTAATATTTTTTGTGAATTATTTGATTTTTAGTAGTTTTAATTCATTTTAAAATACTTTTTGATATTTGAAAAATTCAAAAATATTTTCCTAACACCTATGGATCATGATAAGTCAATGAAAAATAGTCTCATTAATTTTTTATTTGATTTGAGATTTATTTGAGATTTTAATTCATATTGTGTTAGTTTTCATTGTTTTTAATTGTTTTTAAATAGTTTCTGATTTCAAAAAATTATTGAGAAAATTTGTCAAAGTTTATTTGACCATGTTAGACCTATGAGAATTTAATTGGATTTGTTGAAGTTGATTTGAATTAAATTTGAGGTTTGACCATATTTTGTTTATTTTATTTTGCATTTTATTTTAATTCAAAAATTACCAAAAAAATATGTTTGACTTGTTGACTTGTAATCTTCATTTCTCTTCTGTTTAGCATTGATTGATGATGATTTGGTTCATATTTGATCAATTGAGTTTGATACTTGAATTATCTTTCTATTCATTTCATCTTCATCCCTTTCTTTTTATTTTTGGCCAATGAGTTAATGTCTTATGGTTGGTCTTGACAAATGAGAGGTTTAACCTTCTTTGATCTAAACCAAACTCAACTTGATCCAAGATCAAGTGAGTTGTTTTATGTCCAAGATAGGTTGCTTCTTGGTCAAGCAAAAAACCTAAAGTCCATACAAGGCCTCTCCCTTTTTGTTTTGGCATGGCAAGTTTTTGGAGCTTGGCTTACTAGTCATGATCTCTAACTTGTGTTTATTTGCCTATAGTTTTATTGACTAGCCTCAAATAGGTGTGACTACTACATTAGCCCACTTACGATTGCTTAACATAGCGCTACATTGTCTTATGACAAACTAACATAACCATATTAATTACTAACTTTAATTTGAGCATTTAATTTCTTGCCCTTTACTTTAATGCACTTTATTTCTTGCTCATTTATTCATATTGCTTTTCATTTTGCTCACTTGAGCACATATTTTATGTTTATGTCATTTTCCTTTTTCTCATTTGAGCTCATAATTGTATATAAATATATTGTTGCCTTGTGGTTGTTTTGTCTTTGTTTTGTGTGAACCCAATGCAAAAAGGAGAAAGGACTTAGAATTAGGACTTACCTATGGTTAAAAGAGTTCAAGATCAACTAGGCCTCATGCCTTTAGAATGCTAAACTTGTTGAAGAGCAACTAGGCCTCATGCCTTTAGAATGCTAAATCTCAAAGTTGATCTTAAAGGACTTCTCATCCAAACTTATTCTTTGTCCATTCCTCTTATTGTGTTGTGAACTTTTTGATATTTTCTCTTGTGTGATAGGGATTCCATCTTGAGATAGTAAAGAGGACCATTGTCATGAGTAGCCAAGTTAAGGGAGACAAGTCAAATGGAGATCCTTGGAGCTTGAATCCAAATATTTGTTTGATTGCTTGAGTGTTTGCTAAGTCCAAAGGAAATGAGCATCTTGAGTCATCTCTATGACTTCAAGAAAAGGAACTCCAAGGGTTTTATCTTTCCTCTCTTATATTTGTATGCTTTAGGACTAGCCTTTCTCTTCTTCTCTTCACTCTAACCCAAGCCAAAATCTTTTTTCCTTTAAACTTTGACTTTGTTTCAAATTAGAAACCTAGGCCTTATGCCTTTGATTTTTCAAACTCTTTTCATCAATACTCCTTGTTAATAAATCTTAATCCAACTTTGACTTTATTTTGTAAATAAATCTAAATTGTAAATATAACTCACTTCAAGTTGATTTTGTGGTTCCAATGGCCACCTTTGTTAAAACCTTTTCATAAACATTAGTCATAGGTTCGAGTTATCATAGTGGTTGATGTAAATCTTACCTTATCCTTAGTGATTGGATTATAAGTCTTCCACACTTATTATAGGATTAACCCCTCACTAGTATGTTGAAGCCTTCCTCACATGGTGGATTGTTAGTCTAGGTTGAGTTTTCTCCCTTTGATAACAAAAGACCTTAAGGATTTTGATCAAATTAATTCACCAATATTTGAGATTTTTACCCCGAACTATGAGGTTTTGATCCTACCTTTGTGATGGTACGTAGGCAATGGGTTCATCCATTCAAACAAATTTGTAAATATAATCTGTTCTCTTCTCATCCCACAATCTTTTGTACATATTTTCACAAATACCAACCTACAACACATGTTTGCAAAAAGAGGTTCCCTTAGAGTACTAAGGATGTTTTGGGTGCGTAAAACCTTCCCATTTCATAACCAACCCCCTTACCTAGATCTCTGACATTTTTATTAGTTTTTGATTTGATAAAACTTCTTACTTGGCTTTTGTTCGCTTTTTTGCCTTTCCTTTGGACAAATAAAAGTGCGGTGGCGACTCGAATTGTATGTTTACTTTTTGTTTAGTCAATAAACCCAAAGGTAACAAAAACCCCGCTACAATCATCATATAAAATTAGCCTAGGGTCTCATTGTTTGGTAGCCCAAGAAAAATCCATGTGGGTGCAAAGTGTATTGTCATATGTTTCATTGTAAGGTAGCCCAAGATAAAGCATGCGTGTGTAAGAGTGTACTAAACCTAAGAAGATGCATACAAGAGGTATAAAGCAAATGAAACAACACACAACCTCAACAACTTAATAGGGATAAGGGTCAGTCACAGTGTCCACAAGGTCCAATGTTACTCCAAGTCAAGCAAATGGGCCTAAATCCTAAGTCTAACTTAAAAGTCCCAATGGTCTTCAATACTCTAGATCAAGCATATGATTAGGATTAGGTCAAAGTTACTTTATCATGTTTTGATTCATTAAGTTTTAACAAGTCAAAAGTCAAACAAGATAAGCGCAAGAAATGAATAGAGATGGAAATAGTATCATGTAATGATCAATGGGACATAAAATAAAAGTGCATTAAGTAAATGACATAAATGTAAATGACTCAAATTAAAGGCAATAATGTAAAGATCAATGATTAATGTTAGGAGTTAATGGTTAGTTATGGATGTCAGCACAATTTAGCACTATGTTAAACAATCGTAGGTAGGCTTATGTAGAATCCATACCTATCTGAGGCCGGTCAATAACAATGTATGTATCGGACATGTTAGAGAATTAACATAAAGTTAATCTCCTTCAACATGACATACAATGGATAAAACAAAAGAGAGAGATGAAGGTAGCGAGAGTGAAAGAGGGAACTAAGTCAATCACAAGGGATCATTCTATCCTCAAATCAAAGGACTCAAAATATGGCGCATCGATGGTTAGCCTATCATTGATGCAAAGTATTGAAAATGATCCACAATCATCTATCGACAATTTTGGATCAAAGAAAGTTGATAAAACTCAAGTCCATCTATAAATGATTTGAGATGAGGAAGAAAACATTAGCCAAACAATCAAACTCAATTCAAAATATAAAAAAGATCATTAAAATAAAATAAAATTCAACTATCAAAGAAAAGTTCAACGAAAATGTGGGAGGTCAACAAAATTGAGAGTGAATGGACCTCAAAAGTTGGGGGGGAAAATATTTAAAAATGATTAAAATAAAAATGCAAAAAGAAATTAAAATTAAAAATAAACGAAAATATGCATTTAATGCAAAAATTATTTTAAAAAATTTCAAAAGCATGAGGTAGAAAATATTTTATGGAATTATGGAAAAAAATTGGATTAAAAAATAATAAAGTAACTATTTTTAATTAATTTTAGAAGAAAAGGAAATAAAAATGAAAGAAAAAGAAAAAGAAAATAATTCAAATGCAACGACTATCAAGGTGGCGCGCGCTGATTGGCTGAGGGATTTAAATTTGGCTCCAACATGTGCGAAACACTTCATCTTCAACCTCAGAACTTGTGATTTTGCAACATCTTGAACTCATATTTTTAACATGAATCAAACATGGATTCAGATGCGAAACACTTCATTGTTCATGTCTCCCTGCATCAGAGCAATTGATTTGCTTTGAGCAGGGAGAATTTGCTCAAAAAGTCGAAGAACCCTAGTTCTTTAAGGTAAAATTAAATGGTTAATACTGAAAATAAATGAACAATAGGTTAAGGCTTTTGATCAGTGGAACAAGGAGAAAAGTGTGGTAACTTGTTTGCTCAAGGTTGTAACTCGTATCTACCTGTTCGAATGAAGCTTCATAAGTCAACAATGATGGATCTGGGAGCTAGATTGTAGAAGGATTTAGACTAAAGCAAAGCTTACAACACCTTCAGAGAATGCCAATGAAGGATTCTGGGCAAAGAAATGGAACGAAAAGAGCTCGAAACGAAAAAGAGCTTGACTGGTTTTTGGAGGCATCGGGCTTCAATGGGGATGTGGCTTCTTTGGATTTCCAAGCTTGGAAATGAATGCAATAGATTCCACTATTTATAAGGGATGAATTAGGACCAAAATACGTGTGAAATTGGTTCGAATTCATGTAAATTGAGTGGGAAATTTCCAGAACTTGAGCATGTGGATTTTTGTTGCCAAACTCATGATTTTGGAGGTTTTCAAGTCGTTTTAAGTTGTAATAATATGCATTTGGTCATGGGTAATTGGTTTGCACGCGTGATAAATGGTCCTAAGTTGATTTGTGCAAGTTTCAACATTATAGTTCACGGACCAAAACAGAGTTAGGTCACCATGTTCAAGCTTGGGACAAATCCAATCCACTCGTGCATTTTGTGATTTTCTTTGAGCTAAATGGTCACCCCAAGGAGTACAATAAGATGAAAAAAGAATCAATCGAAGTGCAGATTTGAGGTTAAAGTTACATTCTTGTAAAGTTGAGGTCATGGCGTGGTTTTGTGGGCTAGGCAATTGGTCAAGCACTTTGCAACATGTTTGGTCATTTTGGGGTTCTATGTTCATGATGCCATAACTTTTGATTCCCTTGTGTATTTTGAGCCAAACTTTGGCCAAATTATCTTTGACATAAGCTTAAGCACAATGCAAAAATAATTGGATTAAAAGAGTGCTTAGACTGAAAATGGCAAGGGTGGAAAGTAGGGGTCATGGCAAGGTTTTTTTTCCCCATTTTGGCAACTTGGCCATTGGCACAAATCAGGTCTTAAATGGATGAATTGATGTTTTACCCTTGAAACAAAGTTGTAGTGGATACCAAAAGGCACATTTTTATCAAAGTATCTCGACATTTGGAAAAAAAATTGAGAGAGTTATAGAGTTTGGATTAGGTCAAATTACTTTGCACCCTTTTTGCTAATTTGAAGTTTCCTTGCATTTTAACCATGAAGATGATGGAATGAGAATCCCTTGATGTAACCTTGATTATACATTGAGTGATATATGGGTTGGCTTGAAGATTGAGGGTTGTGGCATGGAGAACAGCAACATGAAACACCTTTGACACAACTTGAACCAAGCTTGGATTTCCCTTCATCAAAGACCTTGACTTTGCCTTGATTTGAAGCATAGTCACCTAATTGGATAACAAGGGCAAACAAGTACCAACTCTTCATGAAGTTAGGGTTAGTTTGTCAAGTAAAAGAAAGTAAAACCCTAGCGTTAATATACAATACACAAAGTGGTCACGCTTGTGATTCCATGACCAAATGCAATGGTCATGCATGATATAACTTGATATATGCAAATGACTCTATGCAAAAAGGAAGGGAAGGTAAATTTTGGGGTATGAAAGTTGCCCCTATTTAATCATCTTTAACTTGAAAGTGAGAATTGTGTTAGCTTTTCGGGTATTTAGGTGAAAGAGGAATAAATATAGAACTAACAAAAAATTTTCCCAATAAAAGGGAATTATAAAGAGTACAGATAAACTAGTTAGTTTGATCTACCGAGGATGAACTGAAATTACGTTGGGGAGATAAATTTGTTGTAGCATAAATGTTTGATGATCGTATGATGCAATGCATGACTGTTTATTGATCGTGACTTTGGTAAATCTATGTGAATCGTAACTGCAAGTGCACAGTCCTATCGCGTAGTTTTAAAGATTATCGAACCCACAAGGACTAATAATCGAGCGTATCGTGGTCTAAAGTTACTATGTAAATCTAAGGAGAATGATTGTTCTAAGATTGGAGGGATGAAGAGAAATAGCTATAAAATAGAATAAAGATAAAGATATAAGATATAGGGGATATTGGTATGTAATACATCAAACCTCAGGGATTCGATAGATAGTTGATGTAATCTTATTGGTTAAAATACTCTTTAGTAGAAATTATTTATAGAAAGGACTTAGTCTCACACTCTCGTTTTTATTGACTTTGACCATACTCCTAAACCAGAATGCTTGTCTCTCGCGGTCTCATTTTGAATTCAAAATTATTTTTTGAATATAGATAAAGTCTAATTAATCCTAAAGCGCTCTCGCTGTGTTTAGGATTAATGCCTAGTTTCAGCTATCTGGTTAAAATCTCAAACTCTCGTTCTTGTTGACCGTAACCTTAGTTTGTTTTGTACTCTCGTACGAAAAACAGTTTGATTAAATTAAGAAACTAAAATCGGAAAAATAAGTTTTAATAAAAACTAACACCAATTATTTATTGAATCCCGTCGTTTCTACGGTCTTTACATACCGATACCTAAGGTTTAGCCGGACATAGATCCGGTGACAGACATGGCAACTGGGGAATTAAACATACAGTAAGGCATAAATAAATAAAACAGTAAAAAATAATAAACCTGGATTGCAATTTAAGAACTGGAATTGAATCTTGAATCTTCGATTAAATAATTCCGACAGGCTTTGGCAATGAATACCCCTTACAATTGAATCCCAAATGCGTGAAAAATAATAAATCGTAATAGTCCCCGATGTGGAGAAACTATCACTTTTACAATGGTAAGAAACTTCCTAGAAAACTAAAAGAAAAATAGTGCTGAAAATAATTAAGTGTAAACTAAAAACTGGAAGAAGAGCCCCCGAGAGAGAGTCTAAATGGTCCTTTTTATATCCATTCAATATTCCTCAATTTTAGTAAGAGTAATGGAAACCGTGGCTAATAGGGTGGAGAAAAAGTAGGAAAAGTGGGGAGACTCGGTTGTGGCAGTTGCCACAACCCTAATTCCATGATGAGTGGCGAGCGCCACTCTTGTAGTAACTGCCCACCACTTTTCAAGGGTTGGTGGCGGGCGCCACCTTCCTTTTGGCCCAGTGTGACGGGCGCCACATCCTTTGGGTAATGGGAGCTACAAGCCCATTTGCTTTGGTGGCCAATTATCCCATTGGAAACCTCATTTTCTTCTCTTTTCTTACCTTTTTCTTTCCTTTTTGCTATTGTCCATTTTTCTTGCGGTAAACCTTTTAATCGATAAATACCTGCAAATAAACATAAAATATTGTGTAATAAATAGTGTTAATCGAGTAAAAAGTAGTGCATATAGATCCAAACATACGATACGTTTTCGCGTTATCAAACTCCCCCATACTTAAACCTTTGCTTGTCCTCAAGCAAATGCTGCGTACTTGAATAAAAAGTTTTGTAAAATATTTGCAGCATACATTATCAAGACTCGTAGAAAACATAGTTCATTCAGATACTCATTCTAGTCTATAAACTTTACTTTGGTTCAAATTTGTATTAACAGGTACTCACTTCCACACTAAGGGTATCGTTAGAACATACAATCGCAATGTTGCAACCATAAGTCTCCCTCCTATACAAACTAATCTGAATCATGTTGTCATGCCTAAGCCTACCTTACTAAACCTTCTTTTTATCCTTTTTCATTCTGGCGCAATCACATTAAGCCCGTTATCCTTTCACATTCATAGCAAGATAGCCTGTTAGTGACTATGATCTCATCATTATTTCTTTCTTTCTTTTTCGCACTTTGGCTCAAATAACATTTGAAGATGGTTATACCATTGGGCTAAATGACTGGGTGAGGGTCACCTAACTTAGAGGGAACAACGTTTTTCATACATTTTATAATCTTTTCTTCTTTTAAGCCTGAAAATCATACACTTATTTGCATCGACTTCTTGCGTAGTGTGTACTTAGGATGGTGCTGACTGCTAGATAAACTACTTAAGGAAATATTAAAGGATATAATTTAAGTCTATGGCATGACAAGTACTCAAATCGATCTAATACTTGGGAGATTTAAGGTGTTAAAGCGATACCGATCTTATAAAGCTTTTGCAAATCTCTACAATTCAACCTCAGTTTGATTTATAGTTCAGAATTTTTAAAAGATGCACTGTATCTCTAAGTCTAGATTTTTGCAAAATTTTTGTATGGCTCAAGTAAACAGGAGAATTAGTAAACAACGGAAACCACACATAAAGACTCGACAGCACATTGATATTTAACTCGACTGACACTTTAACAAAAATTAAAATAACCATAAAAATTATAAAATAACAAAAAGAAATAACAATATTTTAAATCTAACTAGAAAACGATAAATAAAAGGTGGTAAAGCTTCCTCCCCCATACTTAAGTCTTGCATTGTCCCCAATGCAATGACGTAAGATAGGAAATAAAGGTAGAACCTGGTTTATTCTGCTACTGACACCTTCTGCCACGTGTACGTGGACCACCACCGTTCCCTGGCTGGTGAGTTGGCGTATAGTTCTGGAGATCTTCCACACGCATTGTCAGTGTTGCCATTTCATCGATCAAGCCAGACATGTTTTGTTCGGTCCTGAAGGCATAGTCGCGCTGATCATGCTGCATTTGGCGAATGATTTGCATCATTTCAGTTTGCTGAGCTCCCATGGTTTGGATTTTTAGGTCTCGCTGAGCGTCTAATTCTCTATGCTGCAGTAGTTCAACATAGATCTCATCAAGAGTGGCTGGTGCCACATTCCTTCTTGGTCTTTTACTGGAAGATGTACCTGAAAAATTTTCAAATGAAGTGTGTGTGGTGTGTGGGTCAGTAGCGGGAGCAGTTTGCTCCGGAATGTGATCCTCATCGATGTCCTCGCCAGCAGCTACATTCTCAAGAATGTGCACGGGGACTTGGTTAGGCACCGAATCATTTGTATAATAATAATTATCTGGGTTGCGCACATCTGTGCGATTTGGATTTGGGAGGATAAATTCTTGTAACACATTATTAGCAATTATTAAATTAAATTTACCGTCACTCCTTCATTTTACTAGTTTCATGCTCCTTGCCATGTCAATGTCAATGGCATGATACGGGAGCGGGGTTAGCCTGGAGAATTTTTCTTCGAGTCCTAGGACTCTGGATATGGAGGTTATTAAACCTCCAAAAATAATCGGGCCTCGCTTCGCATTGACAAGCGCCAGAAAGATCGAATCAACAAGGTACGCCGATGGACATTGTTTATATGCCTTAGGAATTCAAGATAGTGTTAACTATATGCTAGATATTTTAAATTTGAATTATTTTCTATCTCTCAAGGACCTTGTCTATACTCAACTAACATTAGAATTCCTAAGCTCATCAATCTTTAGTCCCACACCCAACATAAACTGCTCCAGTGGGACTGTCCAGTTTCGTTTATTTAACGTTGAATACGCCCTTATATTTTCCTAATTAGCGGACCTGCTACATTTTCCCCATGGGGATTGTGTAGTAAGTGAGGTCCCAGACACTGAGGGTTGGCAACACGCCTTCCAACCATTTTGGAGGGAAATAACCGGTACAGTAACCCATAGTTTTGAGGGAAACAGAGCCACTTTAATTCAAAATCCAGCTATTCGATATTTGCTCGGCTAAAAATGGTGCACACTAATATTTGGCGGAAATTCCCTCAAAACTATGGGTTACTGTACCGGTTATTTCCCTCCAAAATGATTGGAAGGCGCGTTGCCAACCCTCAGTATCTGGGACCTCACTTACTACACCATCCCCATGGGGAAAATGTAGCAGGTCCGCTAATTGGGAAAATGTAAGGGCGTATTCAACGTTAAATAAACGAAACTGGACAGTCCCACTGGAGCAGTTTGTGTTGGGTGTGGGACTAAAGATTAATGAGCTTAGGAATTCTAATGTTAGTTGAGCATAGACATGGTCCTTGAGAGATAGAAAATAATTCAAAATTAAAATATCTAGCATATAGTTAACACTATCTTGAGTTCCTAAGGCATATAAACAGTGTTCATCGGCATACCTTGTTGATTCGATCTTTCTGGCGCTTAGAGACGTGTACGTCTCCTCTTGTAATTCGCCTGGCTCGCCGTTTCTGAACACTATTTCGTATTCCCTCATCTGTGCCATAATGGATTTCACACTTCTTGTGTAATATAGTGAGAATAGAGCAAGAGAGGAGAAAAATATGTTGATGAGAGGCGTGATTTGTTGAGGTAGTGTTGGTGGTTTATATAGAGATGATGGTGGTAGGAGGAGAGAACGAGTAGAAGTGCTGGTAAATGTGATCCAGGTTCTCTGTCACTACATATATAAAGTCGTGGAATTCCATGTGGAGGGTGCTCAGCTCGCCTCTCAGACTGGTGACATCTGTCTGAACAACTTCGATGGCAGCAACATGATCGGTGAGAGGTGCAACAGGTATAACTGGGGCATATGATTCAACATCAGAGAGATAATTATCAAAGTGGTCGTAGATCTAGGGTGTCTCTGGTGGAGAGGGTGGTGCATCTGGTGGTCCATTCAAATCATAGAGCCAATTATTCCTATCATGTACACTCGTCTTAGGGTCTGGCAGGGTAAACAAGTGTACCATTTCGCGATTGATTAGAAACTCAAACACGTATGGACCCAGATTCCTAATGATACCTGTGTTGAAGCAAAAGCCAATATTCATTGGTCATATTCCACCTAAAGGGGTGAGCCTAATAAGTGGTTGTCTCAGTCCGATAGCATTTGCTATCATGGTCACTAAGCCTCCCACTAAAATTGGCCAAAATCCTCTTGTGCCATACGGTACATATTAGCTATCATAAATGTATCATCTTTAACAGGTCGGGCCTGTGATGCACAGTATATTATGAAGAGTTCGTCTTTGGACACAAAGGTTCTGTTCTGATCCTTTCCAAACAAGGTGTGAGCTAGGATCTTATGGAAGTAACGGATTGCAGGGTTATGGATATTTTCTGAATGCATAAGGTCTAGCTCGGGATGGTCATTTCCTATGATGCTACCCCAGAAGAGATCTAGTTGATGGTCTACTCGCCTGACCTCCTGGGTGATGGTAAAGGTATCAGGTCCATGAGGGAAATCTAGGAGTTCAACCATTTCTCTGTAGGTGTAGCGGTAATCCATATCAAACAACCTAAAGGTGATTAGGCCTTTGTTAAGTCCAATACCATGGTTTGGCAGGTGCACCAGGGATCTTAGGAATTCTAAGGTCAACCTACTGTAGGAACTAAATTTTCTCTTCATAGTAAAGGTGTCCCAGCCTAGTTGGTTAATTAGGAACATAACGATGTCTCTTATACCTAACTTGGTCATGGAGCGTCCATCTGGGTACAAGGTTAGTGTCATTTCTCTCTGAGCTAGAGTCTCAAAATGTCTTCTTTGAGCTCTGCCTCTGAAGACTATATCCATGTAATCTACTTGTTGCATTGTGATAGTCAGTAGCTAGATAAAATCAAGTAGATAATAGCATTAAGTTAGTAATGGTCAATAATACAGAAATTTACCGATTAACTTTTTGAAAAATAAATAAAGAAGATAACAAAGAAATGAAGATTAAGCAATAGTAATAATTATAATTTTATGATGAAATTAAATAGTTAAAGATAGAGTGTGGGTTGTCTCCCACCAAGCGCTTTGTTTATTGTCGTAAGCTTGACAGAAATAGGATAGGTGATATTCTTTCGAATGAGCGTGAGGATCTGCAAGCTTAAGATTTGTAATGAAGTCATTGTTATCACTGTTGTGGTAATGTTTCAACCGTTGGACATTTACTATGAATGGTTCGCTTGTTTTTCCTTTTACCTCTATTGCTCCATTCAGAAAGATATTGGTAATTTCGAAGGGACCGGACCATCTAGAATGAAGTTTTCCGGGAAAGAGTCTGAGGCAGGAGTTAAACAGGAGTACTTTGTCGCATCGGTTAAACTCTTTCCTTAATATGCGATTGTCGTGCCATTTTTTTGTTCTTTCTTTATAGATTTGGGCATTCTCATATGCATCTAGCCTAAGTTCTTCTAGTTCGTGGATATCGAATATTCTTTTTTCGGCTGCGGCAGTGTAATTGAGATTAAGGGTCTTAATGGCCCAATATGCCTAATGTTCTAATTCTACCGGTAGATGACATGATTTTCCATAAACTAACTTAAAAGGTGTGGTTCCTATTAGGGTTTTATAAGCTGTCCTATATGCGCACAGGGCTTCTGGTAATTTTGAGGACCAATCTTTCCTAGAGGTGGCAACTGTCTTTTCTAAGATTTGTTTGATTTCTCGGTTCGAGACTTCTACTTTCCCACTCGTCTGTGGGTGGTAGGGTGTTGCTACGCGGTGCCGGACTCCATATTTCAGTAATAGCTTTTCAAAAATCCTTGAAATAAAATGGGAGCCACCATCACTAATGATAAGTGTCGGCACTCCGAATCTAGGGAAGATTATTCGCTTAAAGAGTCTAATTACCACTCGTGTGTCATTCATTGGAGAGGCTATGGCCTCAATCCATTTTGATACGTAATCGACTGAATCAAGGATATACTTGTTACCAAAAGAAGATGGGAAAGGTCCCATAAAATCGATTCCCTAAACATCGAAGACTTCTACTTCCAAAATTCCTTTAAGCGGCATCTCGCCGCGTCTAGATATGTTGCTAGTGCGTTGACACCGGTCGCAATTTGTGATTACGATGTGGACATCTTTCCACAAAGTGGGCCAAAAGAGGCCGACTTGCAAGATCTTAGCGCAAGTCTTCTAGGTGCTTGCATGTCCTCCATAAGGAGCAGAATGACAGTGGGAAATTACGTTTTCTACCTCATCTTCTGGGACACATCGACGGAAAATATCGTCGGCGCCTCTCTTGAAAAGTAGAGGCTCATCCCAATAGTAGTGTTTAAGATCGTGGAAGAATTTTTTCGTTTGTTGGTACGCGAAGTCTGGCGGAAGCACCCTAGCTGCTAAGTAGTTGACGAAGTCAGCGTACCATGGTAGTGTGGTTTGGGTGTAAATTTCTTCCACTACTTCATTTGTTTTGGTATCCTTATGGGTTAACGCATCTTTAGCTGTATTGCTTTCTAATTGGGCTATGAGTCTTTCGTACGGAAAGTCATCGTTTATAGGCACTCGTTCAGGTTCAATACCTTTCATTCTTGACAAGTGATCGACCACGACGTTTTCCGTGCCCCTTTTATCCTTGATTTCTAGTTCAAACTCTTGTAATAGTAAGATCCACCTTAGTAGTCTTGGTTTGGCGTATTTTTTATTTAACAGGTACCTAATTGCAGCATGATCGATATAGATAATTATCTTTGCTCCTACTAGGTAGGAACGAAATTTATCTAGAGCGAACACTACGGCTAAAAGTTCCTTTTCTGTGGTGGCATAGTTCATCTATGCAGGGTCTAGGGTTCTACTTGCATAATATATTGCATGAAGTTTCTTATCCCTTCTTTGTCCTTAGACTGCACCTACAACATAGTCACTAGCATCACACATGATTTCAAAAGGTAATCTCCAATCGGGCGGTTACATGATAGGTGCGGTAATAAGAGCTGTTTTTAGTTGTTCAAACACCACTAGGCATTTGTTGTCAAAGATGAATTCAGCGTCTTTCATCAATAAGCCAGTCAGTGGTTTGGTGATTTTTGAGAAATCTTTAATGAATCGCTGGTAGAAACCGGCGTGTCCTAAGAAGCTTCGTATTTCTCTTACGATTTTCGGAGGATGGAGGTTTTCTATAACTTCTATTTTGGCCTTGTCGACTTCAATCCCCTTGTCGGATACTATGTGTCCGAGCACGATTCCTTGTCGGACCATGAAATAGCATTTTTTCCAGTTTAGCACTAGGTTCACTTTTACGCATCTTTTTAGTACCATTTCAAGATTCGATAAGCAGCCTTTAAAGCTTTGTCCGCATACAGAGAAATTGTCCATGAAGATTTCCATGATGTCATCTATGAAATCTGCGAAAATTGCTATCATGCATCTTTGGAATGTTGCGGGAGCGTTACATAGTCAGAATGACATTCGTCGGTAGACGAATGTACCATAGGGGCATGTGAAGGTCGTTTTGTCTTGGTCGTTAGGATGAATAGGAATTTGGAAGAATCATGAATAACCGTCTAGGTAGCATAAGTGAGAATGCTTAGCCAATATTTCAAGCATTTGATCGATAAACGATAAAGGAAAATGATCCTTCCGAGTGGCTTTGTTTAATTTTCTATAATCAATACACATTCTACTTCCAGTAACCACTCTTTATGCTATAGATTCTCCTTTTTCATTGTTAACAACTGTGACGCCTCCCTTCTTTGGTACGACATGTATTGGGCTGACCCATTGACTATCGGATATCGGGTAGATAATACCTGCTTCTAACAGCTTTTGCACTTCTTTCTTTACCACATCACTCAGAATGGGATTTATCCTTCTTTGATGTTTTCTAGAGGTCTTACTGTCTTCCTATAGCATTATGCGATGCATGCATATGGAAGGGCTTATTCCTTTTAGATCTGAGATATTGTAGCCTAAAGCAGTTGGGTATTTTCTCAAAACGTGTAAAAGCTTTTCGATCTCTATCTGCCCTAAGTCTACATTTACTATTACAGGTCGCTCAAGTTCAGTGTCTAGGAATTCGTACCTTAAATTTTTGGGTAACATCTTAAGTTCTAGGGTTGGTTTCTTTGGGTAAGGCATATGATCGGGCGTTAGTGTTAGGCATTCGCTTAGGTTTTCATATTGGTAAGTAGGATGCCTTGGAATTTTCAGTATTTCAGAGTATGATGTTTGTTCATTCTCCATCTCTCTTATGCATTCGTCAATGACATCTAGTAGACAACAGGTGTCGTCTATAGTTGATGCCTTTAGGAATTACGTCAAAATGAATTCGACCTTTTCCTCACCAACTTCGAAGGTTAGCTTGCCTCTTTTAACATCTATGATAGCTCCGACTGTAGCTAGGAGTGGTCTTCCTAATATAATAGGGATGTTGGAATCCTCTTTTATATCCATGATTATAAAATCAGTAGGAATATAGAATTGTCTTATCCGCACCGAAACGTTTTCTAGCATACCTACGGGAAATTTAGCAGAACGGCTGCAAGTTGTACGGACATCCTCGTAGGTCTTAGTTCTCCCATTTTTAGCCTTTCGCATATGGATAAGGGCATTAAACTAATACTGGCTCCTAAGTCGCATAATGCTTTGTCGATGACAAACTTTCCGATTACACAGGGTATGGAGAAACTCCCTGGGTTTTTCAGCTTAGGAGGCATATTGTTTTATATTATGGCGCTACACTCAGTAGTAAGTGTAACGGTTTCGTTATCCTCTATCTTCTTCTTGGTAGATAAGATTTCTTTGAGAAACTTAGCATATGAGGGCATTTGAGTTATGGCTCTGTAAAGGGTATTGTGATATTCAATTGTTTTAGAAGCTCTACGAATTTTTTAAATTTCCCTACACTTTTAGATTTAACAAGTCTTTGAGGATAAGGGATAAGGGGTTTACATGGTGGTGGAGGCACATAAGGTTCTTCTTTCTCTACGGCCTCTTCGTTTTTATCTTCCTCTCGTATGTCTTCCTTCTCAGTTACCTTACTTGGGTCTTGATGCATGGATGAGTTTTGAGTTCTAGGGTTGGTCGGTCCGTCTAGTTCTATCCCACTTCGTAGTATGATAGCATTTGCATGACCTTTCGGATTTGGTTGCGGCTGTCCAGGAAATCTGCCTGCAGGAGCAGCAGTAGGTGCTTGTTGTTGAGCCACTTGTGAGATTTGTGTTTCCAACATTTTGTTATGGGTGGCGAATGCGTCTACCTTGTTTCCTAACTACTTGATTTGCTCACTAGTGTGTATATTTTGATTTAAGAAATCCTTATTTGTTTGAGCTTGGGTAGCTATAAAGTTTTCCATCATTATTTCTAAGTTTGATTTCCTAGGAGCATTTTGAGTATTTGTGGCAGCTTTCTGATATCCTGGTGGTCCAACATTATTGTTTTTGTATGAGAAGTTAGGATGGTTCTTCCAACCTGGGTTATAGGTATTTGAGTAGGGGTTTCCTTGAGCATAGTTCACCTGGTCTGTGGAAGTTCATGTCAAGAGTTGACATTCTGGGGCAGTATGCCCTTGAACTCTGCATATCTCGCAGTTTGGTGCTACGGTAGCCACGGTGGCTGCTGGTGTTATGGTCAAGTTGTCCATCTTCTGAGTCAGGGCATCTACCTTGGCGTTGACATGGTCAAGATTGCTCAATTCGTACATGCTTCCCTTCAGTTGAGGTTTTTCTGCAGAGGTTCTTTCGCTTCCCCATTATTATGATTTTGGGCCATACTTTCAATGAGTTGATAGGCCTCGTTGTATGGTTTATCCATCAATGCGCCACCTGCGGCGGCGTCTATTGTCAATCTTGTATTGTACAAGAGACCGTTATAAAAGGTGTGGATTATCAGCCATTCTTCTAGACCGTGATGTGGGCATATCCTCATCATGTCTTTGTATCTCTCCCAAGCTTCAAAAAGTGATTCATTATCCTTTTGTTTAAACCCGTTTATTTGGGCTCTTAGCATAGCCGTCTTGCTAGGTGGGAAATATCGGGCTAAGAAGACTTTCTTCAACTCGTTCCATGTAGTGACAGAGTTGGATGGTAGAGACTGGAGCCAATGTCTAGCTCTATCTCTTAATGAAAATGGGAAAAGACGGAGTCTTATAGCTTCTGAGCTAACACCATTCGCTTTCACCGTGTCTGTGTATTGAAAAAATACTGACAAGTGTAGGTTCGGGTCCTCCGTGGGACTACCTGAAAACTGGTTTTGTTGTACGACTGACAACAGTGAGGGTTTTAGTTCGAAATTGTTGGCTTCGATCGCAGGGGCAACGATTCTGTTATGAGGTTCATGCTGTGAAGGGATTGCATAATACTTAAGAGGACGGTTTTGCACTTGTTCGGCCATCTCTGGTTGAACAACTGGTTCAGAAATAGGAATGTTAAGGTCAGGAAGATTTAGCTTGATACGATGTTCCCATATCAAGTCTCGTATTCGGCGTTCTAATCTAAGATAACGCTCAGGTTCGTCGAGTTGTAGCTTTAATTTCTCGCCTTGAGAGCGAGTACTTGACATACACTCAACAGATGTAGAAAGGGAAAAAGAATTGTTTGCCTTAGTCTTTACTGGGTAACGCTAGAGTTACGATATCGACTAAATTAGTCCTCGGCAACGACGCCAAAAACTTGATCGCGACTTTGGTAAGTCTATTCGAATCGTGACTGCAAGTGCACAGTCCTATCGTGTAGTTTTAAAAATTATCAAACCCACAAGGACTAATAATCGAGCGTATCGTGGTCTAAAGCTACTATGTAAATCTAAGGTGAATGATTGTTCTAAGATTGGAGGGATGAAGAGAAATAACTATAAAATAGAATAAAGATAAAGATATAAGATATAGGGGATATCAGTATGTAATACATCAAACCTCGGGGATTCGATAGATAGTTGGTGTAATCTTATTGGTTAAAATACTCTTCAGTAGAAATTATTTATAGAAAGGACTTAGTCTCACACTCTCGTTTTTATTGACTCTGACCATACTCCTAAACTAGAATGCTTGGCTCTCGCGGTCTCATTTTGAATTTAAAAGTATTTTTTGAATATAGATAAAGTCTAATTAATCCTAAAGCGCTCTCGCCGTGTTTAGGATTAATGCCTAGTTTCAGCTATCGTTCTTGTTGACCGTAACCTTAGTTTATTTTGTACTCTCGTACGAAAAACAGTTTGATTAAATTAAGAAACTAAAATCGGAAAAATAAGTTTTAATAAAAACTAATACCAATTATTTATTGAATCCCGTCGTTTCGATGGTCTTTACATACCGATACCTAAGGTTTAGCCGGACGTAGATCCGGTGATAGACATGGCAATTGGAGAATTAAACATACAGTAAGGCATAAATAAATAAAACAGTAAACAATAATAAACCTGGATTGCAATTTAAGAACTGGAATTGAATCTTGAATCTCCAATTAAATAATTCCGGCAGGCTTTGACAATGAATACCCCTTACAATTGAATCCCAAATGCGTAAAAAATAATAAACCGTAATAGTCCCGGTTGTGGAGAAACTATCACTTTTACAATGATAAGAAATTGCCTAGAAAACTAAAAGAAAAATAGTGCTGAAAATAATTAAGCGTAAACTAAAAACTGGAAGAGTAGTGGAGAGTCTGAATGGTCCTTTTTATATCCATTCCATATTCCTCAATTGTAGTAAGAGTAGTGGAAACCGTGGCTAAAAGGGTGGAGAAAAAGTAGGAAAAGTGGGGAGACTCGGTTGTGGCGGTTGCCACAACCCTAATTCCATGATGAGTGGCGAGCGCCGCCCTTGTAGCAACCGCCCACCACTTTTCAAGGGTTGGTGGCGGTCGCCACCTTCCTTTTGACCCAATGTGGCGGGCAGCACATCCTTTGGGTAATGGGTGTCACAAGCCCATTTGCTCTAGTGGCCCATTATCCCATTGGAAACCTCATTTTCTTCTCTTTTCTTGCCTTTTTCTTTCCTTTTTGCTATTTTCCATTTTTCTTGCGGTAAATCTTTTAATCGATAAATACCTGCAAATAAACATAAAATACTGTGTAATAAATAGAGTTAATCGAGTAAAAAGCAGTGCATATAGAGCCAAAAATACGATATGTTTTTGCGTTATCATTTATTCATGATACATATGTAATGCAATATTAGATAGTAATGTAAGGTTGATCTGATGAAAGCTAGACTTAGATTAATCAACGTCTACATTAAAGAACTAAAAGGAATAACTTCCAACTTACCAACGTTGTTAGGGAAAATCATGCTGACTGAGGATTACTATTTGAATCTGCTTGGGGAAAAGTAATGAATGGTTTGTCTGTGCAGTAGTTGAGCTAAAAGTATGGCAAGTGCTTACTATAGCCTACTGATTTTCCACTGGGGTATTTTCCAAAATCAAAGCAATGCATAGAGTTTTTTTATTTAGCTTTTTATTATTCTCAAAGTTTTATGGAATTATGCAATCAAGATTGACAGTTATTTTGTAAACAAAAATGCGGAAAAATAAAAGATGAGAATTTACTGAATAACAACTGAATTTTATTGATAGTGGAAAATTTGTACATGTAGAGTGTGCATAAGGATGCCAAAATCCTTAAAGAGGAATTTACAAAATTGAAAAACAAATTAAATGGAAAATGGATTTTTTTTACTTTCCACTGATCACAACATTGGTTGTCATTTGTTGTAGCACTGAGCTTCAATACTTTGCTTCTGCTGGCGGTGATTAGACTGATCTGATGTCTCCTGAGGTCAAACCAAGGGTGAGAATGTACTCAAAAGACAATGTCAATATATAGTCAAATTCCTTTATCCCTAACTTTTGCGTGGGAAGTTTTTCGATTCTTTTGTCCACTAGGATGGCATTTTTGCCTAAGTCACCCTTTCAGGTTTTCAACTTAGTAGGCTTTATATTTTTTTTGTTAAATCCCTAACTTTTGCATGGACATTTCTTTTTTTGGGTCCACCGGAATAGCCATTTTTGCCTAGATTGGTTCTGACGAGCACCAGTCTAGTGGGCTTTGTATCTTATGCATAATATTTTTTGACTATATCTGAGTTTACTAGCATTGGCAAGTCATCCTCATCCATTATGGTGAGAATGAAAGCCCCTCATGATAAGGACTTATTTATAACAAAGAACCCTTCATAGTTGGGGGTCCACTTTCCCCGAGGGTCGGAGTGTACGTGAGAAAGTCTTTTGAGCACAAGTTCACCGACTTGGAATGAGCAAGGAATAAACTTCTTATCAAAAGCTTTATTGAGGCGTCATTGGTACAGCTGACTATTAAAAATGGCCTTCAAGCACTTTTCTTCAATAAGATTCAACTGATCATATCTGGACTGCACCCATTCAACTTCATTGAGGTATGTTTCCATGATAACCCTCAGAGAAGGGATTTCAACTTCAATGGGTAGGAAAACCTCCATTCCATATACTAGTGAATAGGGAGTTGCCCCAGTAGACGTACATACTAAAGTTCTGTAGCCATGTAGAGCTAATGGAAGCATCTTGTGCTAATCCTTGTATGTCTTGACCATTTTCTAGATGATTCTCTTGATATTTTTGTTAGCTGCTTCCACGACACCATTCAACTTGGGCCGATATAGTAAAAAGTTATGATGCTCGATCTTAAACTCTTGACAAAACTCACTCATCATCTTATTGTTCAGGTTACTAGCATTTTAGTAATAATTTTGCTAGGAACACCATAGCGACAAATAATTTCTTTCTTGATAAATTGGGTAACCACTTGTCTTATAACTTTCATGTAGGAAGCATCTTTCATGTAGGAAGCTTTCTGGTCGATCATTCCAATCATGTCAATGCCCTACATAGAGAAAGTCCAAGGATAAGTCAAGACGTTCAACGGTGTTAGAGGGACATGGACTTTGCCACCGAAGATTTGACACTTGTGACACCTCTTGACGAAGTTGTAACAATCCACCTCCATCATTGTCCAATAGTATCTAGCTCGGAGAATTTTCTTAGCCATTGCAGGCCCCTTAGCATGTACAACCTCATAGCCTTCATGTATGGACTTTATGATCATGCTCGCTTCATGTCTATCCACGTATCTAAGCACCACAGAATCATAATTCCTTTTGTACAAAACATTCCCATTTAATAAAAGCTTAAAGGAAAATATTCTCAGAGCTTTCTTATATGTTATGGATGCTTTCTCGGGATACTCTTGTCTTTCCAGATATCTCTTGTTGTCGTAGAAGCAAGGCTTACCGTCATATTCAACCTCTATATCTAAACAGTGTGCTGGTTCATCCAAGTGGTCAATGTGGATAAATAGTGCTTCGTTTCTCCACTTAACTTTAAACATGGATGAAAGAGTTGAAAGAGCATCAACCAACTGATTCTCTTCCCTAAGAATGTAATGAAAAGTGATCTCATTAAAATAAGGATTCAACTTTACGACGTGTTCTCTGTACAAAACCAACTTCTTATCCCGAGTTTGCCAAGCTCCTCATACTTGATTGATTACCAAAGCAGAGTCTCCAAACACTTCAATAATCTTGATTCTTAAGTCAATGGCGACTTCAATACCGTATATGCATGCTTCAAATTCTTCCATATTATTTGTACCATCAAAGCAAAGTCTGGCAGTGAATGGAATATGAAAACCAGTCAGAGATGTAATAACTTCTCCTATTCTATAACCTTTAGCATTAGAGGGACCATCGAACACGAACGTCAACCGCGCTCCTGGTTCAGGTCCTCCGTATAGGATGAGAATGTTGCAGTCTATGATGAACATGATGTCCTGGTCGGGAAAGTCAAATTTGATAGGCTGGTAAGCCTCCATAGGTTTATGGGCAAGGTAGTCAGAGAAGACACTCCCATTGATGGCTTTTTGAGTCACATACCAAATCTCATACTCGGTTAGCAGCATTTGCCATCGGGCAATCCTTCAACTAACAGGGGGCTTCTAAAAAATATACTTTATCGTATCCATTTTGGATATCAATAAATTATTGTTGCAAACATATACTCTCTCAAGCGTCGAGCTTCCCACGCTAAAGCACACCAAGTCTTCTCCAACAATGAGTATCTGGTCTCACAATACGTAGACTTCTTGCTCAAGTAATACATTGCATGTTCTTTACGGCCTGTGTCGTCATGCTGACCCAAAACACAGCCCATCGATTCATCTAGTACAGTGAGATACATGATTAAAGGCCTACCAGGAACCGGTGGTCTCAATATTGGTGGTTCTTGCAAATACTTTTTTATCTTGTCAAAGGCTTCATGATAGTTATCATTCTACACGACCGCTTGTTCTTTTCTTAACAATTTGAATATTGGTTCACAGGTAGTCGTTAAATGCAAGATGAACCAGAATATATAGTTAAGCCGTCCAAGGAAACCTCAGACCTCTTTTTCCATTCTGGGAGATGGCATGTCTTGAATGGCTCGTACTTTTTCTGGATTAACCTTAATACCTCTTTAACTCACTATGAACCCCAACAGCCTGCCGGAACAGACTCCAAAAGTGCACTTAGCATGATTCAGTCTCAATTGGAATTTGCGGAGTCTGGAAAATAGCTTCCTTAAATGGTCCAAATGGTCATTCTCAGTTTTGGACTTAGCAATCATATCGTTGATATACACTTCAACCTCCTTGTGGATCATGTCGTGGAAAAGAGTCATCATAGCGCGTTGATATGTTGCACCTGTGTTTTTTAAACCAAAAGGCATGACTTTATAGCAGTAAGTTCCCTAGGGTGTGATGAAAGTTATTTTCTCCATGTCGGCTGGAGCCATATTAATTTGATTATACCTTGAGAAATCGTCCATGAAAGAAAAGACTGAATGCTGAGCGATGTTATCTACCAAAACATCAATATGCAACAAAGGAAAGTTATCCTTTGAACTGGATTTATTAAGATCACGGTAGTCTACACACATTCGAACCTTCCCATCGTTCTTTGGAATTAGAAATATATTGGCGACCCACTGAGGATATTCTATGATAACTAGGAAGCCAACATTAAACTGCTTCTTGAACTCTTCTTTAATCTTCAGTGCCATGTCAGGTCGGGTTCTGCAAAATTTTTGCTTTACCGGAGGGCATTCAGGCTTGAGCAGCAGGTAATGTTCTACAATGTTGGTATCCAACCCAAGAAAATATTGATAATACCAGGAAAAAATATAAACATACTTACGAAGTAACTCTATCAACTCACGATGTACATGTTTGGAAACGGATGCCCCAATCTTGACCTCTCTTCTGATTTCTTCATAGCCCAGATTGATCACTTCCAACTATTCTTGGTGCCTCTGAATCTCCTTTACCTCATGCTCAATAATTCTAGCAAGCTCAGGCGACATTTCATAATATTCCTCACCATCGTCTTCGACTTGGTTAATTAGAAATCTAGACCTACAGTGAACCTCAACAATGTTGTGTTCAGTGGATTTGTTTATTCTACATATTATGAGTTTATTTTTAGAATGTGATTTGAAATTCTGGTATCAGATATGAGATGCCGAAGGTAATGTCACGACACTAATATCTGAATAATACAAACAGGATAAAGATAAAGAACTGTAATGCAAAAGACACAAACAATTGTTAACCCAGTTCGGTGCAACTCACCTACGTCTGGGGGCTACCAAGCCAGGAAGGAAATCCACTAAAATAGAATCAGTTCAAAGAATCTCAGTAAACAACATAAGTTACAGTCTTTTTCACCTAATCTCTACCCATGTGACTTCTACCTAAGAACTCTTAGATATGAGATCCCACTCACTCCCCCTCAATCACACCAGTGATATTAAACAAGAATTACAATGAAAAGAATACACTCTTCAAAGACACACACTTAATCTTACTTAGCAGCTTCAATTAAGTAGACACACACTCATGCTTAAAAGCTTAAAGTGACAAATTACAACTCAAAAAACAAACCAATTCAATCATCTATCGATGAATTGAATGGCTTACAAGTCACACGACTACACATGACTTAAACCCTTATTCTCTCTCAATATTTCGCTCTGTATTTCTTGTGTATCAAATCAGGTTTTCCATGTCCTTTTTATAGAAGCATTTGGATGGGCTTGGACATCATAAAACCCTAAAACTATTTTCCTTTTAAATCTTCTCATGACAGCTGATTAGATCTCTTTGGAAAATAAGTAAATTTGGTTATAATTAATGATTGAATGCGTGTCTAAATCAGATCTTCAATCATACATAGATTGCCATTAAAAATGCAATCACATAATACATAACATTCAGACTGAATGTTCTGTATACAGATGTCATGACATCGGGTCTGACATCCTGGAACAATCCTGCATAATTCCGTTTTAAATATCCAGCAGGTACATTATATCAGATGTCATGACATCGGGTATGACATCCTGAAACAATCTTGCATAATTATGTTTTAAACTTCCAGCAGGTACAAGATATCTTATATTAAGACATCACATGTAATATCTTGTGAACACTCTTGGTTTTACCAAAATTGCTGCCAACACCTAGAACCAACAAACTCCCCCTTTGGCAAATTTTGGCTAAAACATATATCAGTCAATTTTGTTCACAAGAAAAAAACACATCAGCAGTTAAACAGCATAACAACAGTTTAAGCAGCAGCAGAAGCAAACACAATTACTAGCTATAATAGCAACTAGTAATACACAGATGCACATGGGTACTTCTTCTCCCCCTAAGTCTGTTCACCTACAGACATCTCCTTTAACAACAATAGCACCTGTGACCTGTAACATTCAGAGTCACCCTCTGACATCAACTCCAACATCACCTGTTCAACACTAAACATTATTCTGTTCAAACATCTCCTTCAACATCTGTAACATTCAGAATCACATTCTGACATCTCCTTTAACATCACCTGTACAACCACCTGTACTACACAGAACATTCTTCTGTTCAACATCAGTTGTCACCTGTTTAGCCTAGCTAGCTACATCAACACATAATAACTGCAGCTCTCCATATCTCCACACAACTGCAGTTCTCCACATAATACCTTCTCCCCCTTTTTAGTCAAAATAGACCAAAGTGACCAATTAGACAAAATAAATGTCAATTAGTCTAGCAGAGAATGTCACAAGAGATGTTATAACATATAAAATGTTAAAACACAATGTCAGGAGATACAAAACCAGAATTATAGACAGCTGCAGTAGCTGAGATAATAAAAAATTTAGGGAACTCATAAAGAGCCCAAATATTACATCATGGCATCAAAAAGGACTGCCAAAAAATACAAACATTAAACAGAAAAGCAACAAATCATCCAAGCATCCAAAACATCCAAAACAACATCCAGAACAACATCCAGAACACACATCATTATAACAGGGGGACCATCACAACTTAGTCTGAGAAGGTAGCATCTTTTTCACCTTCAGAATTGCCACTAGATTGATCTTGAGCATTAGACCTCTCACTTGAGGTATGGGCATCTGACTCCTTGGCTTCACCAACCTTATCCATCTCTTCTTGCTCCAAGCTACTAATGAGAACCTCTAAAGCCTCTTTCCTAGCCTTGGAAACTCTAATACCAGTTTCCAGCTCCTTACAAGTTTCCTTCAATTAAGCAATCAGGCCACCTTGAGAGGCTGTCTCCTTTCTTGCAGATGTCATGACAATGTCATTGACATGACTGCCTTCAAATAACTTGTAGTGAATGGAAAATGGAGGCTTCCTTCGTCTGGGGATATCACTTGTGTTTAAAATACCAGGTTGCTGGCTTAAAATATTTCCACAAATGATAGAGGGAAAGGCAATTGGCAGCTTTACTGCATTAGTGGAGGCATGTCTAACAATTTGTTCAAACATGAACCTTCCAAAATCAAAGTTGAGCCTGGTTCCAATAACATAGATTATCCTTCCAAAACCATTAGAGAGTGTTGAGATATGGTTTGTTGGTACCCAGTTGGCTGAACCAATCTTATGCAAGATGGCATACTTAACATTTAATTTGCCAGCTGATAGATGCTTCTTGTAACACCCTTCTAAATACCCCAAAATAATTCAATTAAAATAACAACATATTAATCAGAGTAATTATGCCCCGAAGGGTGTCACACAATCATTTCACTGCATTCATCAATTCTATCCTGTCATGCTCATTTATTTAATCAAAATAAGATTTATTTGCATAATTCGCAGCGGATAAATAATTATCTTATTTTAATTGGGGTGTTACACTTCTTACTTGGCCATTCCTTGACTTGACCAGCAATGATTGTCCTACAGACTTCATTGTCTGTGGCTTCTAACTCAACACCTCCTTCTGTTCCTCTTCCTAGGAACTTGTTAATAACAGTAGGGGAGAACCTTACACGCGTTCCTCTCACAAACACCTTGCAAAATTCCTTGCTATTTTTGTCAGAAATATCCTCTGGGATATTAACCACAAACTCCTTTACTAACCCTTCAAAACATTGGGGTAAAACACTAACTGTTTTGATCAAACCAGCAGACTTGATTAATTCCATAACCTCTTTCACTTCTACAACATCTTTCCCTAGTTCCCTCTCTACAACAACTCTCCTCTGTATAACAAATTTCCATTTGGCTACACCATCTTCCAAATGAAAGGAAATGTTGTCCGAATGCACAGCTGCAACCTTAGCTGGAGACTTTTTAACAGTTTGCCTTTTAGCAGGAGAGATATTTGGGACATCGTCTTCGACATCATCTTTTGAGTCAGAACTTTCTCTGACCTTTCTCTTCTTGACCTCTACTTTACTGCATGATTTATAAGGACCTACAACAACAGTCTTCTTCCTAGTTCTGGCTGTCAACATCTCAGCCACAGTCTTCCCTTTCCTGGTCTTCATTTTCTTTGCAACACTTGGTTTCAAGTGATGAACCAAGGTGTCATATTCCTCTTCTAAACTCTCTTCCTCCAAATCAATTACTTTCTCAGCAGTGTCATGCTTTTAATATTGAGAATCATCTATAGGATTCTTGCTAGGCATGGTTTTTCCTAGAGAGCACAATCCCTCAACAGCAATGTCTTTCTCTGATCTAGATGAGTCATCATCTTTCTCAGTTTGAGGTTCCACCTCAGGTGAGGGGTCCCTTCTAGACAGAGGAGTTGAAACTCCTTTGACAAAGTGTCCTTCGTTTAGAATCCTAGTAACCAGGTTCCTAATGACACGATCTGTATAGTGCATGTCATCCTTAGGTGGAGAGTTTTTAGAGTTGTTACCTTGATTGTTTCCTGCCGTGGAAGAAGGGCCAGGGGCGTCGCCTGGGATTACAGAAAGAGGAATAACCTCCAAAATGTCTTCATCTAGAAACTCCATGGAGGGAGTCCTTGCTTTGTGAGTGGGTTTTGAGCCAGAGGACGAGGGGTGTTGTGACATTTTGTTGAACTTTTGAGAAAAATCTTGTTGCCCTAGCAGAGATGGTCTGAGAAGTTTGATGAAGATGGAAGTGTTTGGGTTGAGGTAGCGTGTGGAAATGGTGTAGATGCTAGTTCCAATACTAGGTAATGATTTACCATAAATGGGGCACTTTCTTTTAAGTGGGCAGACAATATTACCTTTTCCACTCCACTTTAATTGCTATAAATTCTCATAAATACAAATCCCCAATTTCCCTCTTAAACATTCAAACTGATTAGCATCCAAAGCTTTTATGAATATGTCAGATAATTGCATTTCAGTAATAACATGCTCCAGTGCTATGATTTTCTCTTCCCCAAGTTCTCTAATGAAGTGAAGACGAATATCAATGTGCTTAGTCCTGCTGTGCTGAATAGGATTCTTGGAAATGTTTATTTCACTCAGGTTGTTACAGTACAATGTCATGACATCTTGTGTGACACTGTATTCTGTCAACATTTGTTTCATCCAAACCAGTTGAGAACAGCTACTTCCAGCTGCTATGTATTCAGCTTCATATCCAGAACAAACACCTACATCAAGTGCAATGTCAGGCCTGCTTGCTGTGAGATATAACAGACTTCCTATCATGCTTCTGTACAGACTTTGATCTACATTAACTTCATTTTCATCTTTGGAGACTTTCAAATATGTAGGAGCAGGTGTCCTTGCAGTCTCCATGCCAAACTTCTTAACAATGTTCTTGGCATATTTGTTTTGAGATAGAAAGATATAATCTTCTATCTGTTTGACTTATAGCCTAGGGAAATAGGTCAGCTCTCCAACAAGGCTCATCTTAACCTTAGAATGCATCTGTCTAACACAATGTTCGACCATCTGATCTGATATCCCACCAAATCCAATATCTGTAAGAACAAAAATAGTTCTACAACAGATTCCAGGATTTTGATGATAACAAAGGATGAAACCAAAAATGGCACTCTAATGAAAAGTTTCTAAGTGTGCAGGACTCTGAACAAGAACAAAGGAATCTGATCGTTTTATCAGATACAGAATCAAATCAGATATAAAGAACCAGAAGATCAGAAGCATCTGAAGTGGAAACGCGCCCTAGAAGCTCTGACTCTGAGCAAAACAACATATCAGAATATCAGGAGCATCTGAAGAAGAAGCGCGCTCCAGAAGTTCTGACTCTGAGCAACAGCATATCAGAATACCAGAAGCTCTCAACTTCCTCTGAAGTCAACACTGATGATCTAAAAGACCAGGACTATCAGAAGCTCTAATGTCATTTCCCAGATCTCAGATTAATAGAGTAATTCAGACTCTGACGAAGAATCTCCTTATCCAGAAAGAGTAACGGCAACCACAACTTCAAATAGAAAGAAATTATATTTGGAAAGAAGTTATTCAGGGAGACAAACTTGCTATGGCAAGAAACAACAGAAGTTATGGCATTAAACTCTCATCAAGACAAAATATCTGCCATCACTACAACGGTCGTTTCACCTCTATATAAAGGACGGCGAACCTCATTGAGAGATACACCTGAACGCACAGAAATACTCTACTCTCTCTTAATCTTTCACGAGTTTTTGCTCATAACGTGAAACTTCTTACTTGCTCAAAATTCTGTAATATTTTCTTTATCCTAGAAGCACTCCAGATTACAAATTCTGTTTTACATAAATTGATTTTTATTCCTCAAGTGACTCTGCGCAGTCTGTATACTTGGGAGGACTAAGAGATCTTTCTCTTAGACGTTGGTTGTAATAATCTTTCAAGATTAGTGGATTAAGTCCTTTTTGAAGGAGAAATCACCTTGGCCGGGTGGACTGGAGTAACTTTGTGTTATAAGCGAACCAGTATAAAATCCTGTGTGTTCTGATTCTGAAAAAGCGCTTATTTTCCAAAACAATTCAAACCCCCCTTTCTTGTTTTTCTCACCTTCAATTGGTATCAGAGCTTCGGCTATGTTATTGATTTTCTAATCAAACACTTAACAGTGTAGAGAGATCCAGAACGAAAAAAACATGGCCCACACAAATGAGAGAGACAGTTACAATGCTAAGCCTCCTGTCTTTGATGGAGAGAAATTCGATTACTGGAAAGATAGAATTGAAAGTTTCTTTCTAGGCTATGACGTTGATCTCTGGGACATTGTCACAGATGGATACAAACCTCCTGCAACAGATGCTGGAGTTGAAGTTCCCAGAAGTAAGATGTCAGACGATCAGAAGCGAGAATTCAAGAATCATCACAAAGCCAGAACGATACTTCTCAATGCCATATCATACAACGAGTATGAAAAAATTACCAATAGAGAAACAGCTAAAGACATACTCGACTCTCTGAGGATGACTCATGAAGGAAACTCTCAGGTCAAAGAAACAAAGGCTCTGGCTCTAATCCAGAAATATGAAGCCTTCAAAATGGAGGATGACGAAGCCATAGAGGTAATGTTCTCTAGATTCCAAACTCTTATTGCAGGTCTCAAAGTTCTAGGCAAAGGATACACAACTACAGACCATGTCAAAAAGATAGTCAGAAGCTTGCCAAAGAAGTGGAGACCCATGGTCACTGCCTTAAAGCTTTCAAAGGATCTGAACAACATCAGTCTTGAAGAACTTGTCAGTTCACTCAGAAGTCATGAGATAGAACTAGAGGAAGATGAGCCTCAGAAGAAGAACAAGTCTGTAGCATTAAAGTCCAGATCTGAAAGACGCAAATCTGACAGAAACAAAGCATTCCAGGCCGAAACAGAAGATGCTGATGACTCTGAACAGGAAGATTCTGATGATGAAGAAGAATTGTCCCTCCTAACTAGAAGAGTTAAACAACTCTGGAAAAAGAGGAACAATAACTTCAGGAGACCAAGACCCAGAGGGAATCGATCAGAATCAACCTCAAAAGGTAAAACTAACAAAGATGTTACTTGTTATGAATGTAAAGAAACAGGTCACTACAGGAACGAATGCCCAAAGTTAAAGAAAGACAACTCTAGAAAAGAGAGCTTCAAGAAAAACTCCCTCAGAACCAAGAAGGGATTAATGGCCATTTGGGATGATAGCGAATCTGACTCATCAGAATCTGACTCTGATGAACAGGCCAATGTGGCATTCATGGCTACCACATCCAGGAACACTTCAGATGAAGAATCTGAATCAGAAGAGGTATTTTCTGAACTCTCTCGATCTGACCTAGAATCATGCTTGTCTGAAACTCTTAGCTCATATCAGAAACTAAAACAAAAATTTAAAGCAATAAAAGGCTGTCTTGAAGAAAAATTTGAAGAATGTGTCAAACTTGAGATGACAGTTCTAGAACTAAAAGATGAAAACAAAGTTTTAACATCACTAAGAGATGCAGCAAAGAAAAACTGTTTAAAACTAGAAGAAGCGTTATCTGAAGCTCCACAAACTTCAAACACGATAATTTATAAATACGAAAAAGCCTTTCAAAAGTTTCTGAAAAATGGGATAGGAAGGAGTGTAATGGCATCCATGATTTATGGAGTCAGTCAGAACAATAGAAGAGGAATTGGGTATGATCCTAAGGAAGATAAAACTTCTACTAGTGACCAACCTAAATCCCCATTTTCATATCACTATACACACACACAAGAACAAAAGTTTGATAATGCTAGAAAACCCAAGGTAATCAGAAACTCTGGGAAAACTAATCATAAAGGACCCAAGAGACTCTGGGTACCAAAAGATAAGATTGTTTATGTTGCAGATATCTTATGCAGCAAAGTTCAAACACCAGTCATGGTACCTGGACTCTGGATGCTCGCGACACATGACGGGAAGAAAGTCTATGTTCCAAAGCCTAGAACTTAAAGACGCTGGATTCATAGGTTTCGGAGGAGAAGGATCAGAGGCTCCGGAACTATTGGTAATGGTACTCTTCCCTCTATATCTGATGTTCTTTACGTAGAAGGATTAATGCATAACCTGATATCCATAAGTTAATTAAGTGATAACGGTTATGATGTAATCTTTAATCAAAAAACATGTAAAGCCATAAATCAAAATAATGGTTCTGTCCTATTCACAGGCAAGAGGAAAAACAATATTTATAAAATTAATCTGTCTGATTTAAAAGAACAAAATGTGAAGTGTCTGATGTCCGTTCACGAAGAGCAATGGGTATGGCATAAACGCTTGGGCCACATTAGCATGAGGAAATTATCTCAGCTAAATAAACTCGAGTTAGTCAGAGGTCTGCCTAAACTGAAATTCTCTTCAGATGCTCTGTGTGAAGCATGTCAGAACGGAAAATTTTCAAAAACATCTTTCAAAAAGAAAACTATTGTTACTACCTCTAAGCCTTTGGAACTTCTTCACATTGACTTATTTGGTCCTGTCAAAACAGCATCAGTCAATGGAAAGAAATATGGACTAGTCATTGTTGATGATTTCAGTCGCTGGACATGGGTAAAATTCCTAAAGCACAAGAGCGAGTCTCACTCTGTATTCACTAGCTTCTGTTCCAAAGTGCAAAAAGAATTTGACTCTAAAATTGTAAGAGTCAGAAGTGATCATGGTGGGGAATTTGAAAACAATTTTTTTGAGGAATTATTTGACTCTAATGGAATATCCCATGATTTCTCCTGCCCTAGAACTCCACAACAAAATGGAGTTGTAGAGAGGAAGAATAAGACACTCCAAGAGATGGCAAGAACTATGATCAATGAAACAAACGTGGCTAAGCACTTTTGGGCCGAAGCTGTAAATACAGCGTGTTATATTCAGAATAGAATCTCCATAAGACCCATTCTGGAAAAGACTCCCTATGAACTGTGTAAAGGAAGAAAACCAAACATTTCATATTTTCATCCGTTTGGATGCTCCTGTTTTATTTTAAACACTAAAGAACATCTGAACAAGTTTGATTCCAAAGCACAGAAAGGTATTATGTTAGGATACTCAGAACGCTCTAAAGGCTACAGAGTATGCAATACAGAAACCAAAATTGTGGAAGAATCAATTCATGTCAGATTTGACAATAAGCTTGACCCTGAAAAGTCAAAGCTAGTTGAGAATTTTGCAGATTTAGAAATCACTCTTGCAGGATCTGACAAAGCTCCAGAAGCAACTGCCATTCAAAATCCTGAGGAAATTAATCTTCCATTAATCCCAAAGAAAGCTAAACGTCGCCTCAACATATCTGAAGAATTGATTCTGGGTAACAAGGACGAACCTGTCAGAACCAGATCTACCTTCAAGACCTCTGAAGAGACTCCTCTGGGACTAGTGTCTCTGATCGAGCCTACGTCTTGTGATGAGGCACTTCAAGATAACGACTGGGTTCTAGCCATGCAAGAAGAGTTAGATCAATTCACAAATAACAATGTCTGGGATCTTGTTCCCAAGCCCAGAGGCACTCACGTTATCGGAACCAGATGGGTATTCAGAAACAAGCTGAATGAGAAAGGAGAAGTCGTCAGAAACAAAGCTCGACTAGTAGCTCAAGGTTACAGTCAACAAGAAGGTATTGACTACAATGAAACCTTTGCTCCAGTCGCCAGGTTAGAATCTATTTGTCTTCTTGTATCCTTCGCTATAAATCATTCTATCAAACTGTATCAAATGGATGTCAAAAGCGCATTCCTAAATGGTTATATATCACAAGAAGTGTATGTCAACCAACCTCCAGGTTTTGGAAATCCAAATTATCCAGAACATGTTTTTAAACTCAAAAAATCTTTATATGGACTTAAACAAGCTCCCAGAGCTTGGTATGAACGATTAAGTAACTTTCTTCTGGAACATAATTTCATTAGAGGAAAAGTTGACTCCACACTCTTCTGTAAAAACCTTAACAATGATCTCATGATATGCCAGATATACGTTGATGATATTATTTTTGGTTCAGCTAACGCCTCTGTTTGTCAAGAATTCTCTGAGTTAATGCAGGCAGAATTTGAAATGAGCTTAATGCAAGAACTAAAGTTCTTTATGGGAATTCAAATTAACCAAACTTCAGAAGTCACGTACGTTCATCAAAGCAAATACATAAAAGATGTTCTGAAGAAATTTGACATGGCTGAATGCAATTCTACAAAGACTCCCATGCATCCAACATGCATTCTTGAAAAGGAAGAAGTCAGTAAAAAGGTTTGTCAGAAGCTCTATCATGGTATGATAGGCTCCCTTCTCTATCTGACTGCTACTCGACCTGATATTCTCTTTAGTGTCTGTCTCTGTGCCAGATTCCAATCAGATCCTAGAGAAACTCACTTAACCGCAGTTAAGAGAATTCTCAAATATCTGAAAGGAACTCCTAACCTGGGGCTGATGTATGAGAAAACATCAGAGTATAGACTTTATGGTTATTGTGATGCAGATTACGTAGGAGATAGATTGGAACGAAAAAGCACATCTGGAAATTGTCAGCTCCTGGGAAACAATCTGATATCCTGGGCAAGCAAAAGGCAATCAACTATCGCTCTGTCCACTACAGAAGCAGAATACATCTCAGCATCACTGTGCACGACTCAGATGCTCTGGATGAAGAATCAGTTAGAAGATCTGCAAATCTTTGAGAGTAACATTCCTATCTTTTGTGATAATACTACTGCCATTTGTTTAAGTAAGAATCCCATTCTGCACTCCAGAGCTAAGCACATTGAAATAAAACATCATTTTATCAAAGACTATGTTCAGAAAGGGATAGTCACATTGAAGTTCATTGATACAGATCATCAATGGGCAGATATCTTCACTAAACCCTTAGCTGAAGATAGATTCCTCTTTATCTTAGAAAATCTGAACATTCAAAACTGCCCTGAATAAAATGTGCCTCTGAAGTGGTTAAATGAGACTCTGACATAAACTAATGGATTCTCCCTCTGACTCTGATACTTCTATCCAATTAGAAGTTATCTGAGTTGGAAATCTCCAGGAACCAATCGTTTGGTATTCCTGAAGATCAGATAAATCAAAAAACGTGGAGTGACTTGCGTCTAACTTTGGAACTTCTAGACAGCTGTCCAGCAGTAATCAAAGAACAGACTCTTAAGATCTCCTCGAGCAGTGTGCAAACTGTTGGGATTAGACATCATTTATGAGCCATAATCATTTCTCCCTCTAAACGTGCTAACTTGGTTTTTGTGTTAAAACTCTGATTTGCGTGTCGTTTTGCATGCGTTTTTTTTGGGTATTTAAACACTCTTTTCACACTTTGCACACACTTCACTCTCACTCACTCGTTTAACCTCAGTCCTCTCAGGCATTTCTGCAAACAGTTCATCTTCATCTCAGTTCTTCTTCAACATCATGGATACTCAACAACAATCTGTGTTCAACTACTCTCAGCAAATGGATTCCAGCAACCCAGCTCAAAACACCAGCAACCCTACTCCAACGGTTACAGGAGTAGTTACAACACCAGTTTACAAGGAGCCTCACATTCTTGACCGTGAACCCCATATTAACCTTGCAACACCTTTTGAAAAACTGGAAGTGCTGTGTGAATCCCTGGTGGATTTTGATAACATGAGAAGAAATGGCGTAGACCTCACTGAAGAACTTCGTCAACAAGGTTGGGGAAACTACTTTCAACGCCTCTACGGTCCAGTTTACCCAAATCTCATTAAGGAATTCTGGAGATTTGCTGATGCTGACGATCATTTCATCGTCTCATACGTTCTGGGAGTAAAAATTGTGATAACTGAAAAGTCCATCGCTGCTTTGCTGAACATGCAGAAAGATGGAGGAAGAAGGATTTACAACATCAATCCCAGGGCGAAATACATATCTCAAGAAATCAACCCAACGATCTTCAAACTAAACATAGAAGGCAACCCCTCAAAGAACAAGGAACTTCATCAGAATCTCCGGGTTTGGCTCAAAATCATTCTGGGAACAATCCATCATCGCCCAGCGTCAAATTCATCAGATTACATCAATACAGATCAGAAATGTATTATGTACTGTATTCATAAAGGTCTGAAGCTATGCCTCCCAGCACTCCTCTTCAAATACCTCAGAGATTCTGTACGAGAAACCATAAATTACATGAAGCCCAGAACTTACATTCCTCTGGGAAGACTCCTCTCAGATGTGCTGATAGAAAATGGTCTCGTGGACCATCTGGTAAAACTCAGGCTTATGGAAGACATGGCAATCGACACTCCTCTGAACTCCAGGAATCTAAAGAGCATGGGAATTCTGGAGAAGGTCAACGTTAGACCTACTCTGGACACCTCTTGGGAAGCCTTAAAAGATCATAGGAAAATTCCCCATGATCTATATCTGTTCTCCAAGGAAGAACCCAAAGAGGCAATCCTGCACTATCTCCAACGTCTGAAGGATGAAGGAGTGGATATCTCAGAATTCAGGCTAAGCGAACTGCCAGATAAAGCTCCCAACTTCGTAAGACATAAAAGAGGTCCATCTGAGAAGACATCACAGGCGAAGAAAGCAAAGCTAGGAGAATCCTCTGAATCAAGACCTCCAGCACCTCTGCATGAGTCTTCTGGTAAGTCTGCCTCTCCTGCTTCTTCTGTACAGCAACTTGCTTCTTCTATGCCTCCACCAACACCTCTATACACCCCATCAGAAACCCCTCCTTCAACGACCAGAACACCTCAACCACTCCCAAAATTTAACCTCGTCAATACCTCCTTACCCATATCTGAAGCTGAACAAATGAATGAAACCACCTCCTCATCTTCAGCCCCAGAATCACCTCCTTACTATATCATCTCATCTGACACAGAATTCTCTGACCCCGCTTCTCCCAATCTATCCCAACTTCAGACTCAAAACCTTGCCTCACAACAACCACAACAACCTCCACTTGAACCTGAAGTAAACTCACCACCACCCACAGAACAACCAACCATCACTCCATCTGACGCTCAACCCTTTGACCCCAACACCTCTGACATTACCCCTCCAAACACTTCCGCTGAACCTCAAACTCTCAACCTAAGCCCTCCAAACTCTTCACCTCCACCATCTGAACTAGAAAACTCCCTGCCAACCTTAGAGGAAGCAATTATGCTATTTGCAGGAGCTTCAGTTGAAAAGGTCAAGTCTCTGACTATCAACTCTGGCATCAGTGATGATCCTACCTCTGTTAGGACACACTGGAACAGAGTCATTGGCTGGATGACCTCTGAGGCCTTTAAGCTGAAGAATCTCTCTGAGCAAGTCAGAAACGACTTTATCAGAGACGCTGAGGCTAGACTACAGGAGCGCTTAGCCAGAGAAGCTGAGGAACAGGCCAGAAGGGAAGCAGCAGAAAGAGAAAGACAAGAAGAACTTCAAAGGGTAAGGGAAGCTGAAGCCAAAGCTCTAGCTAATGCTGCTACTGCTGCTGAAGCTGAAGCAAAAGCTGCTGCTGAAGCTGAAGCTAAAGCCGCTGAAGAACATAATGCTCTGACTCAGGGGGAGTCCTCTACTTTTGCCCCTCTAGTTCTCAGAACCCTTGAGGAGCTTCAGAAAGAGAAGAAGGAAGTCCGAGCCAGATTGGATCAACAAGACACAGTCAACGCCAACATCCATAATCTGCTGACTCAACTGCTTCAGAGAATGCCTCCTCCTCCCAACCCTTAAGCACTTAGGATGTTTTTCTTGCTTGTTTCTTTTCTTGTTGTCTCTGATGTTTTTACTCTTATTTGGATATATCTATATATATTTTCTTCCTACTTATTATTTTTTTAAGTCTTTTTGATTCTGACAAAAAGGGGGAGAAATCAAACAGCTCTGATGAAAAATTGTCTAATTCCTTAAGTACTCTGCAAACATACTATTCAATAAAAATCTATCTAACACTCTTTGACTTAGAAAATTGCAGAAAGGCATCTAGAAACGTCATTGCTTGGAAGCTCTGGTAAGAACGTCTGAATTCCCTAGCCTATCTCAGGGGGAGCTCACTTCTATCTGATCTGATAAACTCTTATATCTGATTGTTTCATCTGTCAGTTGAGTTTGTTTTGTCATCATCAAAAAGGGGGAGATTGTAAGAACAAAAATAGTTCTACATCAGATTCCAGGATTTTGATGATAACAAAGGATGAAACCAAAAATGGCACTCTAACGAAAAGTTTCTAAGTGTGCAGGACTCTGAACAAGAACAAAGGAATCTGATCGTTTTATCAGATACAAAATCAAATCAGATACAAAGAACCAGAAGATCAGAAGCATCTGAAGTGGAAACGCGCCCTAGAAGCTCTGACTCTGAGCAAAACAACATATCAGAATATCAGGAGCATCTGAAGAAGAAGCGCGCTCCAGAAGTTCTGACTCTGAGCAACAACATATCAGAATACCAGAAGCTCTCAACTTCCTCTGAAGTCAACACTGATGATCTAAAAGACCAGGACTATCAGAAGCTCTAATGTCATTTCCCAGATCTCAGATTAATAGAGTAATTCAGACTCTGACGAAGAATCTCCTTATCCAGAAAGAGTAACGGCAACCACAACTTCAAATAGAAAGAAATTATATTTGGAAAGAAGTTATTCAGGGAGACAAATATGGCAAGAAACAACAGAAGTTATGGCATTAAACTCTCATCAAGACAAAATATCTGCCATCACTACAACGGTCGTTTCACCTCTATATAAAGGACGGCGGACCTCATTGAGAGATACACCTGAACGCACAGAAATACTCTACTCTCTCTTAATCTTTCACGAGCTTTTGCTCATAACGTGAAACTTCTTACTTGCTCAAAATTCTATAATATTTGCTTTATCCTAGAAGCACTCCAGATTACAAATTCTGTTTTACATAAATTGATTTTTATTCCTTAAGTGACTCTGCGCAGTCTGTATACTTGGGAGGACTAAGAGATCTTTCTCTTAGACGTTGGTTGTAATAATCTTTCAAGATTAGTGGATTAAGTCCTTTTTGAAGGCGAAATCACCTTGGCCGGGTGGACTGGAGTAACTTTGTGTTATAAGCGAACCAGTATAAAATTTTGTGTGTTCTGATTCTGAAAAAGCGCTTATTTTCCAAAACAATTCAAACCCCCCTTTCTTGTTTTTCTCATCTTAACCTTAGAATGCATCTGTCTAACACAATGTTCTACCATCTGATCTGATATCCCACCAAATCCAATATCATCCACATATATTTGAGCCACCATGAGTTTTCCTCCTTCATCCTTAACAAATAGGGTTCTGTCAATACCTCCCTTGTTGATTTTGTCATCTTCAGGTTCAGCTTGAGGAGGTTTACTCTCATTATTTTTGTCTGAGAAATCAGTTGGGGGATCATTTGGAGATGTCTCAACATCGTCTGTGACATCAGTCTGTTGATCATCATCCACAGTATTGATAGATTCCCTCATTACTTTTGTTCTGGAATTAAAGACTCTGTATGCTCTTCTGTTTGTTGAGTAGCCCAGAAAAATTCCTTCGTCACTTTTGGGATCCATCTTCCTTCTTTGTTCATGATTAGACAAGACATAACATTTACTACCAAACACATGGAAGTATTTGACAGTAGGTCTTCTCCCTTTCCAGACTTCATAGCAGGATGTGTTTAAAGCTTCATCCCAAGAGTGGTAGGGCAATTTCTTAGCATGAATCATAGCTTTGGCTGATTCTTGAAGAGTTCTATTTTTCTTTTCCACCACACCATTTAGCTGAGGAGTAACGGGAGATGAGAACTCATGATGAATTCCTTTTGAAGAACAGAATTTAGCAAACTTGCTGTTCTCAAATTCCTTCCTATGATCACTTCTAATTTTGATGACAGGGCTTTCCTTTCTCTTTGAAGTTTTAGACAAGGCTCTTTGAAGACTTCAAACACATCAGATTCTTCCCTTATAAAATTGATCCAGGTGTATCTGGAGAATTCATCCACCACTCCATAAGCACACTTCTTCCCACCAAGGCTTTCCACCTGCATGGGTCTCATTAAATCCATATGGAGGAGTTCCAAAACTTTGGAGGTGGTGTCATGTCTGAGCTTCTGGTGTGACATCCTTGTCTGACATTCTCCACAAACATTTCTTTCATCAATCTTCAAGTTGGGAATTCCTCTAACAGTTTCAACAGATATAATCCTCTTCATACCTTTAAGATGCAGATGGCTCAATCTTTGATGCCATGTATTCACTTCTTCTTCTTTGGCTAAGGTACACATTGAAGAATAACCAATTTCTTGAGAACTCCACATGTAACAGTTGTCTTTGGACCTGACTCCTTTCATGCTCACTTCACTTTCTTTGTTAGTAATCAGACATTCAGTTTTAATGAAGTTAACATTTAGACCTTGGTCACACAGTTGACTGATGCTTATTAGATTTTCAATCAAGCCCTTAACAAGTAGGACATTGTCAAGATCAGGAACTCCACGACAATCAAGCTTACCAATCCCCTTGATTTCTCCCTTTGCTCCATAACCAAAGGTTACATAGCTCGTGGCATGAGGATGACGGTCAGTTAGCAGGTTTTTGTTTCCAATCATGTGTCTGGAGCACCCACTGTCAAAATACCAATCTTCTTTGGCTGAAACTCTGAAGGAAGTGTGAGCTATTAGACTTGTAACGTTAGTCTTAGGAACCCATTTCTTTTTGTTGACAGGCCTGTGATGTTTGGGTCTAGGTTGAGTCTGATGTTGAACAGGACTAGGATAACCATACAGCTTATAGCAGAAGAACTTTATGTGGCCAAATTTTCCACAGTAATGGCATCTCCATCTTTGGTGTTTCCCTTTCTGCTGTCTTCCCTTACGATGTTGTGACATATGATGTGACATCTCAGGTTTCCTTTTAATATGGTTGCACTTAGGTTTGGGTTTAGGTTTTGCCACCAGTGTAACTGCACTCAGGCTTAGATTCATTGAACCCAATGCCAGATTTGTCTCCTGTTATTTGTCCAGTCTGGAGAATCTTGTCTAAGGAGTCAGATCCATTATTTAACATTCTTACATACTTAGTTATCTCTTCCAGTTTAGAATTCAAGAAAACAGCTTCAGTCTTTAACTTGGAGATGGTTTCCACATGTTCTCCCTTCTCATTCTCCAGCTGTGCTATCACTTTCTTATGGATTTCAACTTGTTGACTCTCATCTAGTTTGGCATTCAGTAACACTGCTTCAATTTTTAATTTAGAGATGGTTTCCAAGTGTTCTACCTTCTCATTCTCCAGTTGAGTTATCACCTTCTTCTGGTTTTCAACATGTTTACACACTTCTGCACTTCTGTGACACAACTTTCTGTAGCTAGTGGCCAACTTTTCAAAGTTTACTTCATCATCACTTGAGTCTTCATCAGAACCCCATCTTCCAGTCAAGGCAGTCACCAGATTTGCAAACTCTTCTGTTTCACTTTCATCAGACCAAGTGGCAGCAAGACTCCTCTTCTGTTTCTTGAGGTAGGTTCCACATTCAGTTCTAATGTGTCCATACCCATCACATTCATGACACTGAACTCCTTTTCCTTCTTTGGGCTTTTCATCTGACCTTGTTCTTCTTCCAACATTGTTAGATTTACTGATGTCAGATGAGATGTTCTGAACATTTGCCTTAGATCTTACATCCATCTTTTTCAGAAGTCTGTTGAACTGTCTTCCCAGCATTGTTACATCATTTTCCAGGTCTTCATCAGCATCCTGACCACTTTCCTCCTCTTCCTCCTCAGTGTTTGACATGAAGGCTATGCTTTTGGCTTTTTTTTCAGATGCATCACACATTCCCATCTCAAATGTTTGGAGGGAACCAATTAGCTCATCAACTCTCATATTGGAGATGTCTTGAGACTCATCTATGGCTGTCACCTTCATAGCAAATCTCTTAGGGAGTGACCTGAGTATTTTCCTTACTAATTTTTCATCTAACATCTTCTCTCCCAGGGCTCCTGAGGCATTAGCAATTTTAAGGATACTCATATGAAATTCATGAATATTGTCATCTTCTTTCATCCTTAAATTTTCAAACTTGGTGGTGAGCAGCTGCAGTCTAGACATCTTCACTTTGGAGGTGCCTTCATGAGTGGTTTTGAGAATGTCCCAAGCATCTTTAGCCACCTCACAGTTGTTTATCAATCTGAAGAGACTCTTGTCTACTCCATTGAATATGGCATTCAATGCTTTATAATTTCCAAGGGCTATATCATCCTCCTTCTTGGTCCATTGTTCTTCAGGCTTTTTATCAGTTGTAGCTTCTCATTCCTTAGTAACTACTGGATGTTCCCAGCCTGTTAACACATCCTTCCAAGCCTTATTATCCATAGATTTTAGGAAGGCTACCATTCGAGGTTTCCAGTAGTCATAGTTGGATCCATCCAAAATAGGTGGCCTGTGAACAGATCCTCCATCTCTCTCCATAGTACCAAAAAGTATCACCCCTAGATCTCACCCAGAACCAGAGCAGGATGCCTGCTCTGATACCAATTGAAATTCTGGTATCATATATGAGATGTCGAAGGTAATGTGACGATACTAATATCTGAATAATACAAACAGAATAAAGATAAAGAACTGTAATGCAAAAGACACAAGCAATTGTTAACCCAGTTCAGTGTAACTCACCTACGTCTGGGGGCTACCAAGCCAGAATGGAAATCCACTAAAATAGAATCAGTTCAAAGACTCTCAGTAAACAACACAAGTTACAGTCTTTTTCACCTAATCTCTGCCCGTGTGACTTCTACCTAAGAACTCTTAGATATGAGATCCCACTCACTCCCCCTCAATCACACTAGTGATATTAAACAAGAATTACAATGAAAAGAAGACACTCTTCAAAGACACACACACTTGATCTTACTTAGCAGCTTCAATCAAGTAGACACACACTCATGCTTAAAAGCTTAGAGTGACAAATTACAACTCAAAAATCAGACCAATTCAATCATCTATGGATGAATTGAACGGCTTACAAGTCACCCGACCACATAAGACTTAAACCCTTATTCTCTCTCAATATTTCGCTCTGTATTTCTTGTGTATCAAATCAGGTTTTCCATGTCCTTTTTATAGAAGCATTTGACTGGGCTTGGACATCATAAAACTCTAAAACTATTTTCCTTTTAAATCTTCTCATGATAGCTGATTAGATCTCTTTGGAAAATAAGTAAATTTGGTTGTAATTAATGATTGAATGCGTGTGTAAATCAGATCTTCAATCATACATAGATTGCCATTAAAAACGCAATCACATAATACATAACATTCAGACTGAATGTTCTGTACATATATGTCATGACATCGGGTCTGACATCCTGGAACAATCCTGCATAATTCCATTTTAAATATCCAGCAGGTACATTATATCAGATGTCATGACATCAGGTATGACATCCTGAAACAATCCTGCATAATTATGTTTTAAACTTCCAGCAGGTACAAGATATCTTATGTTAAGACATCACATGTAACATCTTGTGAACACTCTTGGTTTTACCAAAATTGCTGCCAACACCTAAAACCAACATGATTTTTGTTTTGGAAAAGATGTAAAAATAAAGAAAAAGAAACTTTTTCCATTTATCTTTAAGTGAAAAGTAAAAGAAAGAAATTGGATCATGATTTTGAATACAAATGTTGTCTTTCATTGAATGAATAATACTTTTTAAAAACATAAGAGGCGCTTACAAGCTGACCACATGCCTCGGGAGAAGGCAAAGGTCAAGGAAATACAAAATGCATTACATTTCTTTTGAGAAGACCACAGTAAAAGTTCAACTATCAAGCTTAAATCTTGGAGGACACTTGCGAATAAGACCAGAAACTGCACGTTGACTTGAGATTTCTCCATCCATTACTACTACAGAAGAATCCCATTGATAGCCTGCACCGCTGAATCTGATTGGTTTAATATCTTACCCCCTTGCAGTTGGCTGACGGGATATACGATGATAATCGAGCCCAAAGTTATCATGTTTCTCAAAGACTCTCATAATCTGACCCCATCCTAGAAGAGGACCATTCTCCAAAGTCCGTTTGGCACTCTTGACAGATGACAACACCCAGGATGTTGAATTGCTCTGATTGGTAGAGGGGAAGATAACTTCTTCAAAATCTAAACCTGGGAACGGAACCTCAACTATTCTCTCCTATGTTTCCACATATCTAAAAGAAGATAGCTCACTGATTATAAAATCCTCTTCACCACAAATGATGACAAGCTTGTCCTTAAACAAGAACTTTAGTTTTTGGTGCATATTAGAGGTGATGGTGCCGACTCCATGGATCCATGGCCTCCCTAATAGGAAACTATATACATGATGGATATTCATAACTTGTAAGGTTATGGTGAATTTGTGGGGACCCACACATATTGGCAAATCAACTTCCCCAATAACCTATCTTCGAGATGAATCAAAAGCACAGACAACCAAAGCGCTCACTCTCATCTCCGGTCCCCCAGTAACTACGAAGTGGTCTCTACTGAGTGGATGAATCTCAAGTCAACTTGTTAAAGACTACTTCCCATGAGCCAAACATGACTATAACATCCTCCTATCATAGATTTCACTCAAGTTCAAGTATAAAACTTATCTCACCACACAAATATCACCAAGCACAACAGATAGAAAGTATCATACGGAAAATATATACAAACTTACAAACATCAATAATCAACAAATATAATACACATCAAGAGTAGGCTAAACCCACTTGGGAGTACTTCCCAGCAGAGTCACCACTTTTTTTCCTGTAGTGGTAAATTCATGACCATTGAGCTATTGGTTAACTCAACGTCAATAAAACCAGAGTCGCCACCACACTTTTATTATTTCCAAAGGAAAAGGAAGAAAGTACGAAGAAAACCCAAAGATAAGAAATTTTCAAATCAAAACTAATAAAATGTCAGAGATTATAGGTAAGGGGGTTGGTTACACAGAGGGAAGGTATTAGCACCCAAAGTGTCTTATGTACTCCTAGGGAGCCCATTTTGTGTGTACTTGTGTTGGTTGAAAAGATGTTTGTTTTAAAAATAGAATGATGAGATGAGAAAATAACTCATTATTTACATTTTGTGTTTGGTAAGACTTTTGGTCTTATGCCTACGCACCAACATAAATGAGGGATCAAAACCTCGTAGTTCGTGGTAAATATTTAAAAGATGGGTGGATTGATTTTGACAAAAGCTTAAAGATCTTTTGTTATCAATAGGAGAACACTCAACCAAACATCCATCGATTAATGAGGGCTTTACAACATTTAAGAGGGAGGGCTCCAACTTAGATTAAATCAACAAGTATGCTACTAACCACTAATAAATGGAAAGTCTTACACTCAACATATCATGGAATGGGATAATTACATCTCAACCAAGGATAACTCAAATATAAATTCTTTCTTTTATAAAGTTAAAAGGAAAAAGGCACAAAGTGGCCAAAATGATTAGATGAGATTGTTAGTTCTTTTTTGTCTTTTTGAAAATAAAGCCAATATGATTAAATCTTTTTACAAGTTTGATTAAGAAAATAGTTTGAAAATCAATGGCATAGGGCCAAGGTTCCTACTCATTAAAACATGTATAAGTTGAAAAACAACAAGCAAAGAAGTTTTTGAAAATGAGTGGGAGATTTTGAAATTAAAGAAGAAGGTGGAGATGAAGAGGCTATCTTAGGCAAGATTTAAAAGTTTTGAGTTGAAAAGATTTAACCCATGGGAAGCATCCACAAGACAATAGTGTTAAATAGAAACCCAGTTCCTTTGGATTGTCAAGCAAATAATAAAGCCATAATCATCCAATCAATTAATAAGAAGACCAATGGTTTCAAATAAAGATAACCAAACATCCAAGCTAGCACTCCAAAGCAAGCAATCTTCAATGTCCTTTATGTGTATCAAATGAAAAAATCCCTTGAAATATACTCAAAGAGAAACAAGAGGATATTACTTCTACAATCCTTCTGAGGGCAAAGTGTTTGTCGCTCGAACTGGAGTTTTCCTAGAAAAGGATTTTATTTCCAAAGGAACCAGTGGGAGGAAAGTAGAGCTTGAAGAAATTCAAGAATCACAAAGCATCGATACACCTATGGAGGAACTAGAGCAGGAAACACAAGTGGTTGTGGAAGAGCAACCTGCTCAAGTAGAACAAGACCGGCGTAGGTCAAGCAGGATACATCACCTACCTGAGAGATATGGATATCTCATAACAGATCAAGGTGATGTATTACTTATGGATCAAGATGAGCCTGTGACCTACCAAGAGGCCATAACTGGTTCCGAGTCTGAGAAGTGGCTAGAAGCCATGAAATCCGAAATAGATTCCATGTACACAAACCAAGTTTGGACCTTGGTAGAGCCTCCTGTAGGAGTTAATCCTATAGGATGCAAGTGGGTCTTCAAAAGGAAGACTGACATGGATGGTAAGGTACATACCTATAAGGCAAGATTGGTTGCAAAAGGATATAAACAAATTCATAGGGTTGACTATGATGAAACCTTTTCACCAGTTGCAATGCTTAAATCTATTCGGATTTTACTTGCTATCGCTGCATATCATGATTATGAAATATGGCAGATGGATGTCAAAGTTGCTTTCCTTAATGGGAATCTTCTTGAGGATGTGTACATGACACAGCCTGAAGGATTTGACATACCAGAAGAAGCCCAAAAGATATGTAAGCTACAAAGATCAATCTATGGATTGAAGCAAGCTTCCAGAAGCTGGAATCTTCATTTTGATGAAACGGTAAAACAATATGGATTCATCAAGAACGAAGATGAACCTTGTGTCTACAAGAAGGTTAGTGGGAGCATGATCATTTTCCTGGTATTATATGTAGATGACATATTGCTCATTGGAAACGATGTCCCTACCCTGCAACAAGTAAAGACTTGGTTGGGGAAATGCTTTTCTATGAAGGACCTAGGTGAAGCAGCCTATATATTAGGAATCAGAATCTATAGAGGAAATCACAAAAACTGCTTGGCCTAAGTCAGAGTACATACATAGACAAAGTGCTGAGATGCTTTAATATGCATGATTCCAAGAAAGGATTCATACCTATGCAACATGGCATGTGTCTATCAAAAACACAATCCCCTTCAACTAAGGAAGAAAGGGAACGCATGAATAAGATTCCATATGCATCTGCAATAGGATCTATCATGTATGCCATGTTATGTACTCGACCAGATGTCTCGTATGCTTTAAGTGCAACGAGTAGGTACCAATCTGATCCTGGTGATGCCCATTAGGTAGCTGTTAAGAATATCCTTAAGTACTTGAGAAGGACTAAGGAATCATTCTTGATATATGGAGGTCAGGAAGAATTGGCTGTAATTGGTTACACCGATGCTAGCTTCCAGACATATAAGGATGACTTTAGATCGCAATCTGGTTATGTGTTTTGCTTGAACGGTGGCGCTGTGAGCTGGAAAAGATCAAAGCAAGATACAGTTGCTGATTCTACAACCGAGGCCGAGTATATTGCTGCCTCAAGTGCAGCAAAGGAAGTTGTTTGGATCAAAAAGTTCATTAGTGAACTTGGCATAGTCCCTAGCATTGTGGATCCCATTGGTCTCTATTGTGATAACAATGGTGCTATCATACAAGCTAAGGAGCCTAGATCTCACCAACGATCCAAACACATACTTAGGCGTTATCATCTCATTCGAGAGATAATAGATAGAGGAGATGTGAAAATATGTAAAGTACCTACACTTGACAATATAGCTGACCCACTGACAAAGCCTCTTGCGCAGCAGAAGCATGATGGCCATACTAGATCAATGGGCATAAGGGGTATGCCTAATTGGCTCTAGTGCTAGTGGGAGATTGTTGGTGTAAGCCCTAGAGGCCAATACTTTTGGTACTTGTATCGAATTATTTAATAATAATAAAAGGCATTTTCTTTATTATGGTTGATTAATAAAGTCCCTGGAATAGATAGTCCGTTTAATGTATTAAGTGTGACTTAATCATGAGAGCACATTAAACATAAGGACACTATTCTTAAAGTATCCGTAGTCGAGCTTTAGTGTGAAGTGGGATAACATTAAAGCATTAAGACTATTATATTTGTAGACTGATGATCACATCTCATGGATCATGGATAAAGAGTTATCAAGTCTTAAACATAGGTATGAATATTAGGAGTAATATTTATACCGAATTGACCCGCTATGAAAATACTATATAGAAAGTTATGCAAAGTGTCATAAGTTATTCTCATGGTGATAATAGTGTATACCACTCTTCGACCTGAAACCACTATGGATCCTAGATGTAGAGTCGAGTGCTTTATTGCTGATCCAACGTTGTCCGTAACGGGATAACCATAAAGACAGTTGATGGGTACTCCATAAAGCATGTTGAGGGACATGAGTTTCCTAGATGGAATTTGCCAATCCTGCGTAACAGGATAAATGTCTATGGGCCTAATATTGAACTGGACAAGGATGACACGGTCTATACCTTGTGTTCAATATAGACATAAGGGCAAAGGGGTAATTATACACATAATTATTATCATTGGAGGTTAGATCACATGACATTTTCGTGACTTGGGTAGCAATGATGTGTTGCTAGATACCGCCCGCTGTTTATTATGTTAAATGCGTGATTTAATATAATTGCCAACGTCGCGAAAACCTACAGGGTCACACACAAAGGACAGATTGATGAGAAATAGAGTAACTAAGGAACAGCGTAAGGTACGGTGCACTTAAGTGGGAGACGAATTATGGTAAGGTACCAAATACTTAAGTGATTTTGGCATATTATGAGATATGGGCCAAAATACACTTAAGTGGGCTTTTTTAGCTTGAAGCCCATACAAGTGGTTCTATAAATAGAACCCCTTGGGTAGAAGCATTGTCACTCCACTCAGACTCAAACTCAAGTGAAGACTTGGAGTTTGGTTTCCCTCTCTCTCTCACTCAAAGCCTTCATTCATAACAGCTAGCACTGCGATTGAAGGAATCCGTTCGTGTGGACTGAGTAGAGACGTTGTCATCGTTCAATGTTCGTGATCACTCTGTGGATCTGTATCAAAGGTTTTGATCATTATCAGAGATCTGCACCAAAGGTTTGAATCGCCACAAGAGGTAACGATTCTATCACTGATCATGCCCATTCGTAAGGATCATTAAAGGAGAAATTTTTAAATTCCGCTGCGCCTTGGATGGCAATTCTCCTTCAATATTGATATGTTGGTAGACAATACAGCTAAATTCAATGTCTTCTCATTTATGGACGGATTTTCCAGATATAATCAGATTAAGATGGCACCCAAGGATATGGAGAAGACAACATTCATCACACCTTGGGGAACATTCTGTTATCGAGTGATGCCCTTCGGTTTGAAGAACGCCGGAGCCATGTATCAACGAGCTATGACCACCTTGTTTCATGATATGATGCACAAGGAAATCGAGGTATATGTTGATGATATGATTGCCAAGTCAAGAACGGAAGTTGGACATGTAGAGCACTTGTCGAAGCTTTTTCAGCGTTTGAGGAAGTATAAGCTTCGTCTGAATCCCAACAAGTGTACATTTGGAGTCCGTTCCGGCAAGTTATTGGGCTTTATTGTCAGTGAGAGAGGTATTGAGGTTGATCCTGCAAAGGTCAAAGCAATACAAGAGATGCCTGCGCCCAAAACTGAGAAGCAAGTCCAAGGTTTTCTTGGCCGCTTGAATTATATTTCCAGATTCATATCCCACATGACTGCCACATGTGCGCCGATATTCAAGCTCCTCCGGAAAGATCAGTCCCATGATTAGACTGAAGATTGCGAGAAAGCTTTCGACAATATTAAAGAGTATTTTGACTGAGCCTCCGGTTTTGTCTCCGCCCGTGGAAGAAAGACCATTGATTATGTATCTGACTGTTCTTGAAGACTCAATGGGTTGTGTCTTTGGTCAGTAGGACGAATCAGGAAAGAAAGAATATGCTATTTACTACTTGAGCAAGAAGTTCACCGATTGTGAGTCTCGATATTCAATGCTTGAAAAGACATGATGTGCTTTGGCTTGGGCTGCTAAGCGCTTACGCCAATATATGTTAAATCATACGACTTGGTTGATATCCAGAATGGATCCAATCAAGTATATCTTCGAGAAGCCTGCTTTAACAGGGAGGATTGCCCGTTGGCAAATGTTGTTATCTGAGTATGATATTGAGTATCGAGCTCAGAAGGCTATTAAAGGTAGTATCTTGGCTGACCACTTGGCACATCAGCCGATTGAGGATTATCAGTCAGTTTAGTATGACTTCCCAGATGAGGAGATTCTGTATTTGAAAATGAAAGATTGTGATGAGCCTGCACTCGATGAAGGGCCAGAGCCTGGTTCCAGATGGAGTATGGTGTTTGATGGCGCTGTAAATCAGTATGGAAATGGCATTGGGGCAGTGATTATTACTCCTCAGGGCACACATATTCCTTTTACAGCAAGGCTAACTTTCAAATGCATGAATAATATGGCTGAGTATGAGGCCTGTATTATGGGATTGGAGGAATGCATTGATCTAAGGATCAAGCATCTTGATGTATATGGTGATTCGGCCCTCGTTGTTAATCAGATTAAGGGTGAATGGGAAACGAATCAGCCTGGTCTCATTCCATATAAGGATTATGCGAGGAGGATTTCGACGTTCTTTACTGAGGTTGACTTCCATCATATTCCTCGAGATGAGAATCGGATGGCAGATGCTCTTGCTACACTTGCTTCGATGATTATGGTTAAACTTTGGAATGAAGTCCCCAATATCACTATGATGCGCTTGGACAGACCAACTCATGTATTTGCAGTAGAAGAAGCGAAAGATGATAAGCCATGGTATTATGACATCAAGTGCTTTCTTCAGAACCAGGTTTACCCGCCTGGGGCATCTGTGAAAGACAGGAAGAGTCTGAGGAGATTATCAGGAAGTTTCTACCTCAATGGCAATGTGCTTTATAAGAGAAATTTTGACATGGTGCTGCTCAGATGCGTGGATAGACACGAAGCAAACCTGTTGATGGCTGAGGTCCACGAGGGTTCATTTGGTACTCATTCCAATGGACATGCCATGGCTAGAAAGATGTTGAGAGCATGCTACTATTGGCTGACAATGGAGTCTGACTGCTGCAAATATGTGAAGAAATGCCATAAGTGTCAGATCTATGCAGATAAAATTCATATTCCTCCGACACTTCTGAATGTGATCTCATCACCATGGCTTTTCTCTATGTGGGGAATTGACATGATTGGCATGATAGAACCGAAAGCGTCTAATGGATACAGATTTATTCTCGTAGCAATTGATTACTTTACCAAGTGGGTTGAAGCGGCATCGTATGCAAATGTGACCAGGCAGGTGGTCGTGAAGTTTATCAAGAATCAACTCATATGCCGTTATGGTGTGCCAGATAAGATCATTGCTGATAATGGATCTAACTTGAACAACAAAATGATGAAAGAGCTGTGTAGTGAGTTCAAGATTGCACACCATAATTCTTCTCCTTACAGACCCAAGATGAATGGGGCTGTTGAAGCTGCTAATAAGAATATCAAGAAAATTATCCAAAAGATGGTTGTCACGTATAAGGATTGGCATGAGGTGTTGCCATTTACTTTACATGGATATCGCACATCTATTCGTACTTCGACAAGGGAAACCCCCTTCTCTCTTATTTATGGCATGGAGGTTGTACTCCCAGTAGAGGTGGAGATCCCATCAATAAGAGTCTTGATGGAAGCCAAGTTGATTGACGCTGAATGGGTTCAGAGTCGTTATGACCAATTGAACTTGATAGAAGAGAAAAAATCGACTGCCATGTGCCATGGTCAATTGTATCAGCAAAGAATGAAGAAAGCTTTTGATAAGAAGGTCAAGCCTCGTGTGTTCCGAGAAGGTGACCTTGTGCTCAAGAAAGTCTTGTCTTTCGCGCCCGATTCCAGGGGCAAGTGGACTCCAAACTATGAAGGTCCATATGTTGTTAAGAGAGCCTTTTCAGGCGGTGCTTTAATACTGACAACTATGGATGGGGAAGATTTCACTCGTCCTGTGAATTCCGATGCAGTCAAGAAATACTTCGCCTAAAAATAAAAACAAAATATCTCGCTAAGTTGATAACCCGAAAGGGTGGCTTAGGCAAAAATGAGCGTCCCGGTGGATTGAAAACCCGAAAGGGCGGTCTAGGAAAAAGTTAGAGACATGAAAAATGAATATATGTATCCCACTAGATTAAGTACCTCATCCTGGGGAAATCTAGGCAAAAATTAGGGGGTTTGGCAAGTAACTGCATCCTGACAAGTCTTTGTTCTACAACCGTCATCCGTCAGAGATTCTTGCTCATTCGTCATCAACCGAAGCTTCAAATACATTGGATTCAGAATTGGTGGAGAAATGGTCATTATGTTCAATGTAGCCCTTTTCCAATATATATCACCAATTTCAAACTTGTAAAGATCTATAGAGTCTTGCCATTTGCAGACTACCATTCCATCAAATAAATTTGAGCCTTTTATCCAATTATTTGCACTCTTATTTGTTTCTATTCAACAAACGTTTTGCATGCTTTAATTGGGAAAATGTCATTGTTTTGAATAATCGAATTTTTCATAACTTGTTTTTAAACAAAGTGAACATTCACAATGATGAAAGGATATTTAGGAGATCCTCAGTGCTCTCCCAAGGATAGTATGATCCCTAACAGGGTAAGACATTTGTTCATATTCCTGGCATGACTGTATCTTCTTCCTCTGGAGCCTTTTGTGGTTTTCCTACTGGATGGAGTGTTTGGTGAGATATTCACCACTCTTCCCTTCAGCAGAGTAGCGACCTTTCCTCCTCAGCAGTTGTGATCTCTTTGGTGAGTACGGTACTTGGTTTTTGATCGCCAGAATCCCTTTATCCCCTTGGATAGATTCCCCAGTAGAGTTGCTTATGCGGCATATTTTTATCTGTGCAATAACTCCTGTCCCCAGCTGGGATGACTGAGGTTCATCCCGTGCAGGGATCTTTGCTTCCTGGTTTCTCTTGCCCTCATTATATTGGGTACTCTCCGGTGAACCTGGCTTTCTCTCTTGAGATGTAGCACTGGATATTTGTGTACTTATTCCTTGGGGCTGTTTGTGTTAGAAATGTCTGTTTGTCAGCATTCATCATACATAAACCACACATGTGTGCATATGATTTTCAAACATTCGGATATTCATATTGCATTCTTTGCCATATATCTTTGTTCGTTATTCCCTGCTAGTTGGTAATACATTTCCCAACCAGATGTCGGTGTTTGATCCCTCAATATAGAGTCAACCCATTAAGCAAAAAGTGTTTACCTTTCCTTCCGCATTCCCCACTGAGTTATATCCTTGTGGACGAAGGTTGTTTTTTCTTCCTCCCAACGCATATATTGGGATAGGTTTCCCTATTGAGTTATATCCTCACTAGGACGAGTCTTGATTCAGTCTGCCTCTTTGGTTTGACCCTAAATTGGCCTCTTGTGACTGTTTCCTATGTTTCCCCGTGGTATAAATGAATAATTGCTCAGTAATTAGTAATCATTCATCTTATCCTCGGCAGAGTCTGTGGTTTTCTACCCTTATACCGGTAGTTGTAAACCCTATTTTTCCCCTTGCAGAGTTAACCTTTTTGTTCATCCTAATCGATGACGGTTACTCTTCCGTGGTTTTCTACCCAGTATCCGGTAGATGTAATCCCCTCCTCGACGGTTATCATTATCCAATATTCGGTGTTGATATTCCCTCATTCTCTTGGATAGTTGCTCTGATTAGGCAGTTTATCCCCAGCAAGTCATCTTTCATATACCGGTTGCCGGTAATGTTTGTTGCTCCCCTTGAATGGTCATCATTATATACCTGGTTTCGGTATCCCGATGCCTTTCTCTCTCGGTCGATTTATCCTTTATTAACCCAGTAACAGGTTGCGGATAATCTCTCATGCGAGTATAGTATCTACGTTCTGACGGTAATAGATAATATATCTCATGCACTCTTTGGTCGAAGCCTTTTGTTCTTCCCCAGTCGAGTAAGATTCATATTCTTTTTTTTTTTGGAATCGAATGTCCATCCTATAATCGAGTTTTCTTTTAGCCCTCTTCTGGATGATGAGTGTCTTGGGAATATTCCCCAATTCACGCTTTGGTTGGTCACCTATTATATGGCCAGTAAACGGCACCCCTGGTGTTCCTCCCTTTTGCTCCCTATTATGACTTTTGTCCCCTGTGGAGTCAGATTTTCCTGAGTTGAGATATACCTTTTTAGGTCTTCCTCAGATGATTTGGTTGATTGATATCTCTAACCCTTATACCGGTCTTAGATATTCATTCTCCCGGAGCATGTTTTCCCCGCACCTTTATACCGGTGGGATCACATGATCTGTTTTTGAGCTTATTACCCAGTAACTGGTAATACCTCATATGTTATTTCCTCAGCTGAGTCCTTAGTGGACATCTTCACCCGAGTCCGGATTTTTATCCGAAGTATCCGTCGCAGATAATTTTGGCTGTATTGGCGTATTCCCCAATACATGCATGTTCGAGCCAACTCGGGTCCTTCCATTGATTTATTTCATGGATTCTCTCTGCGCCTCTCAGCAAGTTTTAAGTCGTGACCTGCTCACGCATTTTCATCCCTTTACTCCCCAATAGAGTCTCTTCCCCATGGAGTAGATAACTCATAGGGATTATCAAATTCCTTCTGATCTTTTCCTTTGTGGACACATCCCCCCGCAGAGTATTACCATTTGCATACATACATTCGCATCATGAGGTCTCTTAGGGACCAAAATTCGTCTCTTTGTTATTATTTAAGCCCATTCTACCTCGTCGAAACGAAGATTTTAACCTTCACTTCTACGGCTAGAATGACCTTAAATAGGGGCATCTGTAAGACCCCAATTTTGTCCCTAAGATCCCTCATGGCATCATAACATTGCATTTGCATTGCCTCAAGGATTATAAGCATCTTGGTGGGACTTATTGTGAGTGGTTTGAGATCACCAAGCATGCTTGATTTGTACATTATTGCTTTTCTTATTTTTACTAACCAAAAGCACAAAAATATGTCACTAACATCTTGTGTTTGTAGCTTAAGCAATCACAAGGTCAAGAGCTTCAAAGAGATCCTTGGTGCAGAGATATGGCCAAGAGAAGGTGATAGCAAGCATGGTAATGGTTACCAAAGCTCCCCTCCATCAAATATGCCTCCCTAGCATCTCAATTCATCATTTTGATCAAAGCAAGTCAAAGGGTTTGAGGTTTGTCCCCCAAAGAAACCCTAATTCATCTGTGCACCACAATGCCTTGCTCTTGAAGCAACCTCAGCCCATGGTCAAATACCATCAAGGGAAGTTCTTTAATTCTTCAGTTCATACATATTTGAACTTATTTGAGTGTCCTCAATCATCAATTCATCAAGATATGAGGCATGGACTTGAGAAGCTAATCAATCAATTCATCTGACTATTCTGAAATGCACTGAGACCTAACGTTTTATGTGTTAGTCAAATGGAGATGGTTCCAAAAGAAAAAATGTTCTTAAGGACAATATGAACAACTTTAATGTTCATCAAAAATTGATTTGAAGCTTGGAAGGTCATCTCCCATTCCAAGACATTATAGGTCATTTTGACTGAAACCCTAATTTTAGGTCAACTTCCCAAGGACATAACTCATTCATCTTTTATGATTTTGAGGTGGGATCAAATGCATTGGAAATCCTAAGATGTCTAGTTCAAATGTTATGTTGGACAAAATTTCAAAATCGCAAAGGAAATACATGTGATAATGCAAGACATTATAGGTCATTTTGGGCCAAATGCATTGAAAGGCAAAAAAGTCCAACTTCAAGTGCCCATAACTCTTTCACCAAAAATCCAAATGATGCACAATTTAAGTCCATTGTGATTGTCTTGAAAAGATATACAACTTTGATGTTGGAGGTTTGTTCATTTGAGGCATGAATTAACAAAATAGAAGGGCTTGAACTTTGGCCAAATTTAGAAACTTTGCCTTTACATGTTTTGCACCTTGCACTTTAAACTCAAATCTCACCAATTTCCACACCTCAAATGGATTTTTGCCCAACATAACAAATGTTCCTTACATCAAAACCTTTCCAACCATTACTCACATGATCATGTTTGGTTTTGGCAATTGGTATTTTCAAAGAGGAGAAGCTTTTAGTTCAATTATGCATAACACCTCAATATTCCATGCACAAGCAATTACCATTCAGATTACACGTCCATTTCACTTTGGTATTATTTCAGATTGCATTTGGCTTTGGTTTTGGGCCTTGTGCATGATCATGCAAGTCCATGCAAGGAATGTCCAATTTCATGCACACGGATTGAATCACCCTCTCCTTGCCATTCCCTCTATAAATAGAAGCTCTATTCCATTCAAATCTCATCCATGAATCAACCTGAAATGCTGTAGAACTGAAAACCTAACCTCTCACCAAAGAAGCTATTTCACTTTTCTTCAAATTTTTCAGATCTAAAATTCAACTACATCTGGTTGAATCTTTGGATCTAAAGCTTCTAAACCTTCATCCTTTACTCCATTGATCTTCTGTTTTGGCAAAGGAAGCAAGGAATCGAGCTTAAATTTCCAGAACCCAAGGTTGTTCTTCAACTGGTTTTTTCTTCGAAACTCATCATCTATTGATCTATTTGCTTGGATTTTGTGTTGGCTGAAGTCCTCTTCATAGAGGCAATTGATTTGAGTACTTAATTGTTGAAATCCATGAAGTTCACTTGAACATCTCATAATTTCCATCTCTGGTTTCTCTCAATATAGAGATCTAGAGTGGAATTGAGTGATATAGGGATGATGTACATCATCCCAGCTTTCCAATGATGTATGGATCGTGTATTTTGGTTAAGTTTTGGTTGTCTGCAATTTTGGCCGGAAAACACAAGCTCACCGGAGAAGAAGGTGGCTTCGGTGGCCGTCCCATTGCCAGTTTGAATCTGGATCATTGGATTGAGTTTCCCAGATCTAATCCTGGCCTTCGCTTGTTATGACTTTCATTTATTCATTGTGTTACGTGTGGACTTGGACCTATGGTGGAAGCGCGCTTCTGGAGCGTATGATCTGCCAGCTCAATTAATGAGCTCAGATCTAACGCTCCTGGTTTTTTTGAATTTCCTATTTTCTGATTTTATTTCTTTTATTTCCATTATTTTCAAAAATTCATATCTTCTTCATTTTAAATCCAAAAAATATGGGACCAATTGCATTCTCCTCCAAATAATTTCTAGTTTCTAATTTTGATTTTTAATATTTTTTATTCCGTCATTTGATATTTTTTGTGAATTTTCTCTTTTCTGGTTATTTTTAATTCATTTTAAATAGTTTTTGATATTCCAAAAATACAAAAATATTTTCCTAACCTATTTGGATGATGATGAATCTATGAAAAATATTCTCATCAATTTTATAATTGATTTGAGATTTATTTTAGATTTTAGTTCAATTAGGTTATTTTTATTCATTTTTAATGGATTAAAAATAGTTTCTGACTTTTAAAAATGCTGAAATTTTTTGTCAAACATTGTTTGACCTTGTTGAACTTGGGATAAATCACTTGGACCTTTCAAGGTTGATTTGAAGTGATTTTGAAGTTTGACCTTTCTTTTATTTTTAATTCAAGTTTATTTTAATATTAAAAATGCCAAAAATATTTTGCTTATTGTTTGACCATCCAATCTTCATCTCATTTCTGATTTCTCATTGTTTGACTTTGACTTTCAATGTCATTTGGTCAATACACATGGATTAGTACATTTTTATTTCACCTTATGCATTTTGATCTTTCCATTTCCTTATCCATTCTTCATCTCCTTCTTCTTCTTCTTCTTCTTCTTTTTCTTTTGATCAATGAGTTAAAGGTTGATAAGTTAGCATTGATTAGGGAGACTTAATCTTCCTTGATTCAAATCTAATTCATCTTGATCAATTGATCAAGTGAATGACTTTGCATTAAGGATAGGTTATTTCCTAAATCATGCAAAAGGCTTAAACCAATACAAGATCAATTCTCTTTTTCTTTTTGGCATGGAAAGTTCTTGAAACTTGGTTCACTAATCAAGACTTCTAACTTGTGTTGTTGCCGACATTATTATTGATCGGCCTCAGATAGTTGTGACTTCTACATAAGTCCAATTACGATTGCTTAACATAGCGCTAAATTTGCCTAATGGCACACTAACTACTAACACTAACCACTAACCATTAATATTTACTTATTGCTCCTTACTTTTATGCAATTTACTATTCTTGCACATATTATCCATTTGCATTTCTCTTTGCTCATTTGAGCACATGTTTATGTTAATGCCATTTGCCTTTTGCTCACTTGAGCACATAATTGTGTATATACTATTGTGCTTGTGTTTTTGTTTTGATTGTTGTGGACCAAATGCAAAAATGGACAAAATGGACTTAGATCTTAGAACTTTCCCTTGCAAATTTGGAGTCAAAGAGCAACTAGGCATTGGGCCTTTAGAGTGCTATAAAAAGTCAAAGAGCAACTAGGCATTGAGCCTTTAGAATGCTTAAGCTTGAAGATGAACATTGAAAGGACCATATTCTAAACTCCCTCTTGTCCATTCTTTGATTGTATTATAGAACCTTTTGATGTGTGTTTTCTTTGTGCTAGGAGTTCTCATTTGAGCCTAATTGAGGAACCATTACCATGAGCTTCTAAGAGAGAGAGATCCAAGATGCATTGAGGAGTCTTTCTGAGAATTCACTTTGATTGATGATTGCTTGAGTTTATGCTTTATGTGATTGCTTATTCCAAAGGATGAGAGCTACTTGGATCATCAATATGATCTCAAGAGAGGAACTCCATTGTGGTTTTGTTTCTTTATCCCTCACCTTTTTGTTTTACTTAGGACTTAGCCATTCTTCTTCTTCCCTCCACTCTAACCCTAAGCCAAAACTTTTGTGCAAACATTTAACATTTGTTTTCAAACATTAGAAACCTAAGCCTTTATGCTTTTGATTTTTTTTAAAAAAGTTTCTTTTCATAACACTTATTTTGAATTGAATCTTTAAGTAAACTTTGACCATTTTGTATATACTTCTAATTGGTAAATATAACCCATTCAAATGTCTTTTTGTAGTTCCAATGGCCACTTTCTTAATCAAATTTTCCATAACCTTTAGCTATTAGGCTTGAGTTATCCTTGAGGTAGATGTAATACTCACCTATATCCTTAGTGATGGACAATAAGTCTTTCATGCTTATTATAGGGTTAACCCCTCACTAGCATGTTGAAGCTATCCTCACATGGTGGATTTGTGGTTTTAGGTTGAGTTTTCTCCCTTGGATAACAAAAGACTTTAAGGCTTTTGGACCAATCAATTCACCAACTCATTTAGAGATTTTTACCCCGAACTACGAGGTTTTGATCCTAATCTTTTTTAAGATGGTACGTAGGCAATGGGTTTATCCATCCAAACACAAAATGTAAATAAACTTGTATATTCTCTTCTCATCTCTTCAATCATGTTTGCACAAACAATTTTTTTACAAAAAACAACAACCTTTACAACAAGTGTGAAAAGGGCTCCCTAGGAGTACCTAGGATGTTCTGGGTGCCTAACACCTTCCCATTACATAACCAACCCCCTTACCCAGATCTTTGTTCCTCTTTTACTAGTTTTTGTTAAAACTTTTAGGTTTTTGTTCGCTTTCTAACCATTCATTTGGATAAATAGAAGTGCGGTGGCGACTCGACTTGTATGATTTACCTTGGATTTAGTAAATATCTCTAATGGTAACGAATACCCCGCTACAATATGCATATCTCAATCAAGCTCATGTTGATTAATGTGACACAAGGTTATTGATGAATTAACTAGCTATTGATCCATGAAAAGTCATTGGCCAAGAAATGATTGGGGAAGAAATGAGATGGATATGGAGAGAAGAAATGAAATGGATCCCAAATTGGTTAAGGGATGAACCTTACTTGATCAATACCATTCATTCATCTTGAGGGATGAAGTTTAAACTTCATCAACCCCCTAAATCCAATGGTATTGACCAAGTCAAGGTCCAATTCAACCAAGACCAAGGCCAAATAGAAGTAAGGTCAACACAAAGTCCATACAAAAGCTCATCAAAGCATTAAATCAATTAACCTATTTTTAAAACATTTTTAAAAATAAAGAAAATAAGTTTTTAAAGATCAAAAACCTAAAACCCCTTCAAAACACCAAAGAAGTGGCCAAGGGATTTACCATAAGTCAATCAAGGTCAAAGGACCATTGACTATTTATTTTTTTGGCATTTTTCAAAAGTCAGAAGTAATTAAAAACTAATTAAAATAAGTTAAAAATCACAAAATTCACCAAAAATATCAAACTTAATCCAAAAATTAATTTTAAATAAAAAATGGGTAGAGGAAAATATTTGTGAATTTTTGGTGTTGGTCCCATAATTTCTAGATCAAAAATGAATTTATAATGAATTTTCGAAAAAATAGTTATTTAAAAATCATTTTAGAAAATAAAATAAAAGAGAAAAAATAAGGGTCATCAAATCTCCCTCATTAATTGAGGTGGCGGATCTGATGGCCACAAGCACACATTCCACATGTGCTTTTGTCAATGCACCCACACACGTGTAATCAAAAGCAATGGCCAAGATTAGAAGATGGGAAAGAGATCAAAGGGCGAGGGATTTGCCACCACACTACCGGAGCCCTAGCTCCGGTCATCTTCTCCAGTGAGGGTCACCGGACTGTCCAAACCAAAGTTGCATAGAAATTCATGGATCATACATCAAATTAAAGAGAAAATTGCAAGGATCATGAATTTGACCTCCAATTCTTCCATCTCTCACTCTATAGTCACAAAAGTGGAGATGAAAACCAAGGTGTCCAACCTGAGTTGCTTCAATTCAAGCTCAAAGTAACTCAGTCACATTGCCTACATTGGTAGGACTTCAACCATCACAAAATTGAGTCCAAAGCTAGAGTATTGAGGGAGAATCGAAGAGAAGAAGTTTGATGAAATTCACCTTATGTTAGCAGCTTTTGAGCCTTGATCTTGATGCAATTCCAAGTGATTTCTCTTCCTCTTGCTTTCAGAAGTTCAATGGAATGGAAATGGGATTGAATCCTTGGAGTTTTTGTTCATAAATTGGAGTTGAACAAAAACTTGATTTCTTGAGAAATCTTCAAGGAATTCTCTGTTATGAGGTTATGGAAATGGTTGGCAAAACTTGGAAAGGGTTCTCCTTTGATTTTGAGCCAATGCACTTTGATTTATAGGACAAGCAATTGATGTTCACACATTTCCAAATTTGAATGAAAATTGAGTAATCTTGGTGCACGGGTGCATGTTCAGGCCTAATTCATGATGAAAATCCACTTGAATTCGTGCAAGGAAGCTGCTAAAGTCATCACATGAGGCCATGCAAAGGTTGTGCAATGTTGGAGTTCAAAACTTGCTAAATCAAGCCATGAATAGAACTCATGCACAAGTCCTCCAATTCTCATCCAAATGAAGTGATCTTGGACTCTTTGAAAATATATCATCATAAGGAACAACTCTGATGCTGGTACTTTTTCAATTTAAAGATCGGAACATGGAGAAAGTTGGCATTGAACTTGGAAGAATCAAACATACTTAGAAATTTTTCTAAGTTATAAGTCGAATGCCCTATCTTTCCACCTTGAATAACTTTTGATGTGCTTTTCAAATGAACTTGGCTCCTTCTACAAAGTTATAGACATTTAAATTATATTCAATTTGACTACAAGTTTGGCAGCATTTGGAGTTTGGATGATGAAGTTATAGATTTTAGAAGTTGAGGAAATTTGCTTGTTCAATGATGAGGACCAAAATGGACCTATAATGTTTCCTCATGGAACATGACTTTGCAAGTAGAATTTGATCTTTATCAAAGAAGAAAAGTTGAAGAAGACATCTTGAAATTAATCATGAAACTTGTATCATCTTCATATCATAAAAAATGAGGAAGGTATGGTTCTTGGAAGTTTTCCTTCTATCTATGGCACAAATAATATGACCTATAATCTTTCACCATAAAAAATGACTTTACAAGAGAAATTAGATCTTGAGGAAAACATGAAAGATGTTTGGAATGTCGTAAAGAGTAACTTTTCTCTTGGAATCATTTTTATATGACAACAATTGTAGGAGATAGGGTCTAGGAAACCCTAGATTTTACCAGTTGACTTTTCTGGTTAACTTCCTTGAATCAAGTTGCACACTTGAAGTTAGTTTGGTCTTAGGGGATCATGGAGGATCATATATGATTATGATGGTGTAAAATGAAGTATCCCTTGATATCTTTGACCAATTGTTGAATAAACTTGCTAGGGAAGGCACACAAGATACCTAGATGAATTAGGGTTTCCTTGACAAACAAGTTTCAAACTCTTGATGAACTCTTGATCAAAAATGAAAAATAAGGCACATGATCCATATATGATATTTAGAACTAATGTGGACCTTTTCTTGCTTGATATCTTGCATTGAGGGTCTCAAACCCTAGTTGTGAGCTTGGTGAGGTACATATGGACACACACACTACCTACAAAGAAACAAAGCTACACTAGACATATTTTTGTATTTTGGTTAGTAAACAAAGAAAAAAAAAGCATGATACAAACATAAATTCTTAGTGATCTCTCCCAATACAAACCCTGTTGATTCTAAGTGTTGGCAGCAATTTTGGTAAAACAAAGAGTGTTCACAAGATGTCATGTGTGATGTCTTAACATGAGATATCCTATGTACCTGCTGGAATTCAAGAACATGTGCAAGCAGGATTGTTTCAGAATGCCACATACAATGACAAGGCTTCTGATATTAGTTGTACTTGCTGGAGCTTATATGAAAGACATGTTCATGCAGGATTATTTCAGATGACATACACAATGTCATGGCATCTGATGTGGCTGTACCTGCTGGAAGTTATAAAAGGAATTATTGGATTATGCAGGATTTTTCCAGGATGTCAGACCCGATGTCATGACATCCTGTACACAGAACATTCAGTGTGAATGTATGGTGTTTTGTGATTGCACAATTAATGACAATCTTTGGATGATTGAAGATATGGCTAGCTGGCGCATTCAATCATGGATTACAACCAGATTTACTTATTTTCCAAGGAGATCTATACAGCTGTTATAAAAAGATTTGATTGGAAAATAGATTTAGGGTTTTCAAGTTGTCCAAACCCAGCTGAAAGCTTCTATAAAAAGGGACTTAGAAAACCTGTTTGAACACACAACCAAGACTGAGCGAAATATAGAGAGAGAGAGAGAGCTAGGGTTTGTGTCTGTTTAGTCGTAAGACTTGTAGGTCATTCAAGTCATCCATAGATGATTGAATTGGACTGATTTGTGGTTGTAATTTGTCACTCTAAAGCTGTAAAGCAAGATCAAGGGTGTGTCTTCTTGATCAAAGCTGTGAAGCAAGATCAAGCGTGTGTCTTCTTGATTGAAACTGTGAAGTAAAATCAAGAATGTGTAATTGAAAAGTATTTTCTTTTCACAAGGGATTATTGTTTAAAATCACTGGTGTGTGATTGTAAGGGAAGTGAGTGGGTTCTCATATCTAAGAGTACTTAGGTAGAAGTTGCACGGGTAGAGATTAGGTGAGAAAGACTGTAACTTGTTGAAGTGTACGGATAGTCTTTGAACTAATTCTATTTTAGTGAATTTCCTTCCTGGCTTGGTAGCCCCCAGACGTAGGTGAGTTGCACCGAACTAGGTTAACAATTGCTTGTGTTATTCACTTTACCATTCTGTTTTTGTTTATCCTTTGTGTGTTAACAGATATTAGTGTCGTAACATTACCTTCGACATCTTATATCTGATACCAGAATTTCAATTGGTATCAGAGCGGGCATCCTGCTCTGGTTCTGGGTGAGATCTAGGGGCAATACTTTCTGGTACAATGGAGAGAGATGGAGGATCTGTTCATAGGCCACCAATTTTTTATGGTTCTAACTATGACTATTGGAAACCTCGAATGGTAGCGTTTCTAAAATCCCTTGATAACAAGGCGTGGAAAGCTGTGTTAACAGGTTGGGTACATCCTGTCATCACTAAAGAAGGAGAAGCCACCACTAAGAAGCCTGAAGAACAATGGTCAAAGGAAGAGGATGATCTTTCTCTTGGAAACTCTAAAGCCTTGAATGCAATATTTAATGGGGTAGACAAGAATATTTTCAGGCTGGTAAACAACTGTGAAGTGGCCAAAGAGGCTTGGGACATTCTCAAGAGCACTCATGAAGGCACCTCTAGGGTAAAGATGTCTAGACTTCAACTGCTCACCTCCAAGTTTGAAAACTTAAGAATGAAAGAAGATGAAAATATTCATGAATTCTACATGAGTATCCTTGAAATTGCCAATGCCTCTGGAGCCTTGGGGGAGAAGATGTCAGATGAAAAGTTAGTAAGAAAAATACTCAGATCACTCCCCAAGATATTTTCTATGAAAGTAACAGCCATAAAAGAATCACAAGACATCTCAAATATGAGAGTTGACGAGCTAATTGGATCCCTCCAAAAGTTTGAGATGGGAATATGTGATGGAGCTGAAAAGAAATCCAAGAGCATAGCATTTATATCAAACATTGAAGAGGAAGATGAGGAAGGTGGTCAAGATATTGATGAAGACCTAGCAAATGAGATAGCAATGCTGGGAAGACAGTTCAACAGACTGATAAAAAGGGTAGATGTGAGAGCAAAGGGAAATGTCAAGAACATCACATCTGACAAATCCAATAGCTTTGGTAAGAAACCAAAGTCTGAAGAAAAGCCCAAAGATGTTCAGTGCTATGAGTGCAATGGGTATGGTCATATTAAAACTGAATGTGGGACCTACCTCAGGAAACAAAAGAGGAGTCTTGTGGCCTCTTGGTCTGATGGAAGTGAAACAGAAGAAGCCACAAACCATGTGACTGCATTGACAGGAAGATGGGGGTCTGAGGAAGAGTCAATTGATGATGAAATAATCCTTAAAGAATGGTGCCACAGAAGGAGAGGAGTGTGCAGACAAGTTGACAGCCAGAAGAAAGTGATAGCTCAGCTGGAAAATGAAAAGGAAGAGCTTGTGGAAACCATCTCAAAATTAAAGGTGGAAGCTGTATTCTTGAATTCCAAACTAGATGAGATGACTAAGTATGTAAGAATGCTTAACAATGGATCTGCCCTTTTAGACAAGATTCTCCAGACTGGCCAAATAACAGGAAACAAATCTGGTATTGGATTTAAGGCTGAGTACAGTTACACTGGTTGTAAACCAAAATCCAAACCTAAGTGCAGCCATGTTAAAAGCAAACCTGAGATGTCACAACAGATGTCACAACAGCAAAAAGGGAAACATCAAAGATGGAAATGCCAATACTGTGGAAAATTTGGCCACCTGAAGCCCTTTTGCTATAAGCTATGTGGCTATCCTGGCCCTGTTCAGTCTCAATACCAATCAAGGTCCAAGCATCACAAGACTGTCAACAAAAAGCAATGGGCTCCTAAGGCAAAGGTCACAAGTCTCATAACTCACACTTCCCTCAGAGTTTCTGCCAAAGAAGATTGGTATTTTGATAGTGGTTGCTCCAGACATATGACTGGGAACAAAAATCTGCTAACTGAACTTCATCCTCATGCCATGAGTTATGTTACCTTTGGTGATGGTGCAAAGGGGGAAATCAAGGGAATGGGTAGGCTGGATTACCCTGGAGTTCCTGACCTTGATGATGTCCTACTTGTTAAGGGATTAACTGCTAATCTTATAAGCATCAGTCAACTGTGTGATCAAGGTCTGAATGTAAACTTCACCAAAACAGAATGTCTGATTACTAACAAAGAAAATAAAGTAATCATGAAGGGAGTTAGGTCCAAAGACAACTGCTACATGTGGAGCTCTCAAGAGACTGGATACTCTTCAATGTGTACCTTAGCCAAAGAATAAGAAGTAAAAATATGGCATCAAAGATTGGGCCATATGCACCTGAAAGGTATGAAGAGAATCATATCAGTTGAAGCTGTTAGAGGAATTCCCAACTTAAAGATTGATGAGGGAAAAATCTGTGGAGAATGTCAGATTGGAAAACAAACAAGGATGTCACACCAGAAGCTCAGACATGACACAACTACCAAAGTCCTGGAACTACTTCATATGGACTTGATGGGACCCATGCAAGTAGAAAGCCTTGGTGGGAAGAAATATGCATATGTGGTAGTGGATGATTTCTCCAGATACACCTGGATCAAGTTTATAAGAGAAAAATCTGATGTATTTGAAGTCTTTAAGGAGTTGTTTCTGAAACTTCAAAGGGAAAAAGAAAGTCATGTTGTCAAAATTAGAAGTGATCATGGAAAGGAGTTTGAGAACAGCAAATTTGTTGAATTCTGCTCTTCAGAAGGAATTCATCATGAGTTCTCATCTCCCATCACTCCCCAGCAAAATGGTGTGGTGGAAAGAAAAAATAGGACTCTACAAGAATCATCCAGAGCTATGATTCACGCTAAGAAGTTACCCTATCATTTTTGGGCTGAAGCCATGAACACAGCCTGCTATGTCCACAACAGAGTGACATTAAAGAAAGGGACTCCCACAACCCTTTATGAAGTCTGGAAAGGAAGAAAACCTACAGTAAAATACTTCCATGTATTTGGTAGCAAATGCTATATCTTGGCTGATCGTGAGCAAAGAAGGAAGATGGATCCCAAAAGTGATGAAGGAATATTTTTGGGCTATTCAACAAACAGCAGAGCCTACAGGGTCTTCAATTCCAGAACTAATATGTTGATGGAATCCATTAATGTAGTGGTTGATGATCAACAGACTGATGTCACAGACGATGTCGAGACATCTCTGAATGATTCTCCAGCTGACTCCTCAGACAAGAATAAGGAAGAAGAACCACCTCAAGCTGAACCTGAAGATGACAAAATCAACAAGAGACCCTCTATCAGAATTCAGAAGGATCATCCCAAAGACCTTATCATAGGAGACCCAGATAAAGGAGTCACTACTAGATCAAGGGAAGTAATCTCACATGGTTGCTTTGTGTAAAAAGATTGAACCTAGAAATATCAAGGAAGCCTTGACTGATGAGTTCTGGATCAATGCCATGCAAGAAGAGTTAGGTCAATTCAAGAGGAATGAAGTATGGGAATTGGTTCCTAGACCTGAAGGAGTAAATGTCATAGGTACAAAGTGGGTATATAAGAATAAATCTAACGAACAAGGGGTTGTTACTAAAAACAAAGCTAGATTAGTAGCTCAAGGATATACTCAAGTTGAAGGAGTTGACTTTGATGAAACTTTTGCTCCTGTAGCTCGCCTTGAGTCCATTAGATTATTGCTTGGAGTGGCATGTATTCTGAAATTCAAACTGTTTCAAATGGATGTAAAAAGTGCCTTTCTAAATGGCTACCTAAATGAAGAAGTTTATGTTGAACAGCCTAAAGGCTTCACAGATCCAAATCTTCCACAACATGTGTACAGATTGAAGAAAGCCCTCTATGGGTTAAAACAAGCTCCCAGGGCTTGGTATGAGAGACTCACAGTGTTCCTCATTGACAATGGATACAGGAAAGGAGGTATTGACAAAACTCTGTTTGTGAAGAATGAAGGAGGGAAGCTCATGGTGGCATAAATATATGTAGATGACATTGTATTTGGTGGGATGTCAGAACAGATGGTTGAACATTTTGTTAGACAAATGCAATCTGAGTTTGAGATGAGCCTTGTTGGAGAATTGACCTACTTTCTTGGTCTACAAGTCAAACAGATGGAAGACTCTATCTTTTTATCTCAAAGCAAGTATGCCAAGAACGTTGTGAAGAAGTTTGGCATGGAGAATGCAAGCCATAAAAGAACACCTGCTCCTACACATGTAAAAATCTCCAAATATGAAAATGGTGTCAGTGTAGATCAAAGTCTATACAGAAGCATGATAGGCAGTCTGCTATATCTCACAGCAAGCAGACCTGACATTACATTTGCTGTTGCTGTGTGTGCTAAATATCAAGCTGAACCAAAAGTCAGTCACATAAACCAAGTGAAGAGAATACTAAAATATGTCAATGGCACTAGTGACTATAGGATGTTATATACTCATGGATCTGGAACTATGTTGACTGGATACTGTGATGCAGACTGGGCTGGGAGTGCTGATGATAGGAAGAGCACGTCAGGAGGATGTTTCTTCCTAGGGAACAATCTGATTTCATGGTTCAGCAAGAAACAGAACTGTGTATCTCTATCCACTACTGAAGCTGAATACATAGCAGCTGGAAGTAGTTGTTCTCAACAGGTCTGGATGAAACAAATATTGTCTGAATACAATGTCACACAAGAAGTCATGACATTATACTGTGATAACCTGAGTGCTATAAATATTTCCAAGAATCCTTTTCAGCACAGCAGGACAAAGCACATTGATATCAGGCATCACTTCATCAGAGAACTTGTGGAAGAGAAAATCATAGCACTGGAGCATGTTCCTGCAGAGAGGCAATTAGCTGACATATTCACAAAAGCTTTGCATGCCAATCAATTTGAATGTTTAAGAGGAAAATTGGGGATATATGTGTATGAGAATCTATAGCAATCAAAGGAGTCTGTGGATAGCTCTCACAAAAAGAGTTTGGAGTTTTGTGAGATATGGTGTAGTGAAAGATGTGATGGGTGCGAAGATGCTATGAGATTTGCTCACCTTTGGTCAATTTTGACTAAAAAGGGGGAGAAGTATGTGGGGCTGGGTACTGGAGTTGCGAGATGTTTGTGGATGGACTGGAGGACAGTTATTATTAAAGGAAGAAGGAAGTGCACAGGTGTTAAAACAGAATGGTATTCTGTTTACAGATGTCAAAAGGGATATCTGATAAGGTGCACAGGTGTTGATGTTGAAGCAGATGTCAGTATGACATTCTGGCTGGTACAGGTGCTGGAGTTACAGTAGCTGTTTTTGATGAATGCACAGATTTAGGGGGAGAAGAAGTACCCTTGTGCATTGTGCATTTGTGTGTCTTACTAGTTGCATCCATAACTAGTAATTCTATTGTTTGTTGCACAGATTTAGGGGGAGGAGAAGTACCCTTGTGCATGTGTGTATTACTAGTAGCCATAACTAGTAATTGTTTTACTTCTGCTGTGATTAAACTTCTGTTATGTTGTTTAACTGCTGATAGTTTGCCTTGTGAACAAAAAGGATAGATATATGTTTTAGCCAAAATTTGCCAAAGGGGGAGTTTGTTGATTCTAAGTGTTGGCAGCAATTTTGGTAAAACAAAGAGTGTTCACAAGATGTCATGTGTGATGTCTTAACATGAGATATCCTATGTACCTGCTGGAATTCAAGAACATGTGCAAGCAGGATTGTTTCAGAATGCCACATACAATGACAAGGCTTCTGATATTGGTTGTACCTGCTGTAGCTTATATGAAAGACATGTTCATGCAGGATTGTTTCAGATGACATACACAATGTCGTGGCATCTGATATGGCTGTACCTGCTGGAAGTTATAAAAGGAATTATTGGATTATGCAGGATTTTTCCAGGATGTCAGACCCGATGTCATGACATCCTGTACACAGAACATTCAGTATGAATGTCTGGTGTTTTGTGATTGCACAATTAATGACAATCTTTGGATGATTGAAGATATGGCTAGCTGGCGCATTCAATCATGGATTACAACCAGATTTACTTATTTTCCAAGGAGATCTATACAGCTGTTATAAAAAGATTTGATTGGAAAATAGATTTAGGGTTTTCAAGTTGTCCAAGCCCAGCTGAAAGCTTCTATAAAAAGGGACTTAGAAAACCTGTTTGAACACACAACCAAGACTGAGCGAAATATAGAGAGAGAGCTAGGGTTTGTGTCTGTTTAGTCGTAAGACTTGTAGGTCATTCAAGTCATCCATAGATGATTGAATTGGACTGATTTGTGGTTGTAATTTGTCACTCTAAAGCTGTTAAGCAAGAGTGTGTGTCTTCTTGATCAAAGCTGTGAAGCAAGATCAAGGGTGTGTCTTCTTGATTGAAACTGTGAAGTAAAATCAAGAATGTGTAATTGAAAAGTATTTTCTTTTCACAAGGGATTGTTGTTTAAAATCACTGGTGTGTGATTGTAAGGGAAGTGAGTGGGTTCTCATATCTAAGAGTGCTTAGGTAGAAGTTGCACGGGTAGAGATTAGGTGAGAAAGACTGTAACTTCTTGAAGTGTACGGATAGTCTTTGAACTAATTCTATTTTAGTTAATTTCCTTTCTGGCTTGGTAGCCCCCAGACGTAGGTGAGTTTCACCGAACTAGGTTAACAACTGCTTGTGTTATTCACTTTACCATTCTGTTTTTGTTTATCCTTTGTGTGTTAACAGATATTAGTGTCGTAACATTACCTTCGACATCTTATATCTGATACTAGAATTTCAAACCCAATGAATGATAGGTGAGGAGAATACTAAGGTGTAATCCTAATGCCAATGCAAAGCTATGAGATGGCATGAGGGATCTTAGGGGTCAAAATTGGGGTCTTACACTTTTCAGCTATCAATTTGGCCTCATTTAAACCCAGGTACCTGCTCGCATAAATATTGGCTACCATATCAACGAATTGATCTATCAAAATATCCTGCATTACATGAGCTGTGTTAAGCACCTTTAGAAGAGCCTTTCTATGAGCTAAGAAATAATGACAACATTGATATCTTCGATGGGGTTTGACCCAGCTGGTAAACAATCTTAAAATCACCGCATTTGGTCAATTTTAGGAACTCCTACCCTTCTTCATCAGAAATGGTCTTCTTAGTTTGTTCTTTCTGTAGATGTTTAATTGGCTGCATTGTATGGTAAAACACTAGCTGGATTCTAATGTCTTGACTGATGTCATGACATGCTGTGGAGATGTTTGTTTGACTGCATTGTATGTTAGAATATCTAGCTGTACTCTGATATCTTGGCTGATGTCATGACATTCTGAGTAGTGTACTACAGGATTAGCTAATACAGGATTCATTTAATGTCAAACTGGATGTTATGACATTCATCCCTGTCAGCAGATACTGAGGAATAGAACAGGTGGTGTTCTACTATAACTCAGTATTTATTATCAGTCTACTTATCAAGAGGATAACAGACCTGATGTAAGTCTCTATGTGTGAATGTCAAATTGGATGTTTTGACATTTATTAATGTACGCTGATACTGAAGCATGGACAGATTGATTCTGTACAGTACAGCAAATTTGTACAGTCTGGTTTCAGGAAAAACAGACTTAGCATATGGTTAATGTCTTGGAAGTCAAACTGAATGTTGTGACATTCATTCCTGACAGCATATGCTATATTGTAGGTTGTTTAGTTTTTCTGTTTCAACATTTTTCTCAGGCTACTCTTCAAGAATTCAACAGCTGAGCTAAAATCCAGGAAACCAACAACCAAGCTACAATTAATGAACCTAACAAATAGCCTATTTGTTAGTAACCTAGATGTGGAATTTAGGGGAACTCGCGTGACCTTAAATTCAGGAGAATACAAGTACAAGGCCCAAGTGCTGCAATATAAAAGGATGGCAATCCTTCATTCAGAACAGGGGTTTTTTTTAGGCGTGAAGATTTAGTGTGTCCATCATACTTCACTGCTGTATTTGTGTGTGTCTTGTATTAGACGTATCTTGTAAGCCAAGCTATTATCACTGAGATGATTGCATTGGTATAGGGTGTTCATTGAGTTGTAAGTGTTGTGTCACTCTGAGCTTTTAAGCGTGAGTGCTGTGTATCTTGATTAAAGCTGTTAAGCACAATCAAGAGTTGTTTGAAGTGTGACTTCACAAGTGTCTTTAATAGGAATTAAAGGTTGTAATCACTGAGGTGATTGAGGGGGAGTGAGTAGGAACTCTGATCTTAGTGTAAGATTGAAATTGCATTGGGTAGGTATTAAGTGATAGGGTTAAACAGTTGGTTTAAGGTCTGAATTAATACTACTAATAGTGGATTTCCTCGCTGGCTTGGTAGCCCCCAGACGTAGGTCATGTTGGACTGAACTGGGTAAACAATTACTTGTGTTATTTACTGCACTTACTTTTAAGTTCTGCATAATTCTTGTCTGCGCAGAATTGGATGTCATAACAACCCGTGTGACATCGAAAGTCTGATAACTAGAATTTCAATTGGTATAAGAGCAGGCACCCTGCCTGTTAATTTCTAGGTGAGATCTAGGGAAGTTACTTTCTAGTACCATGGACAAGGATATAGGACATTCAAATAGACCACCCATGCTGGATGGTTCTAACTATGATGACTGGAAGCCTCGTATGATAGCCTTCTTAAGGTCTCTAGATAGCAAAGTCTGGAGAGCTGTCAACAAAGGATGGGAACATCCAACGAAGATAGGTGAAGATGGAGTCAGTGTGCAAATTCCTGAAGAAGAGTGGGACAAGGAGCAAGAGGCATTAGCCCTTGGAAATTCTAAGGCCTTGAATGCATTGTTCAATGGAATCAGTAAGAACATCTTCAGGCTGGTGCACCACTGTGAGCTGGCTAAGGAAGTTTGGGATACCCTCAAGATAACTCATGAAGGTACCTCCAAGGTGAAGATGTCCAAACTTCAGATGCTGACCACCAAATTTGAAAATCTGAGGATGAAAGAGGATGAGACTATTCATGACTTTCACATGAATATTCTTGAAATTGCAAACACCTCTGGTGGCCTAGGTGAGAAAATGGCTGAAGAGAAACTTGTAAGAAAGATTCTCAGGTCCTTGCCTAAGAGATTTTCTATGAAGGTCACAGCCATAGAGGAGGCTCAAGACATCTGCAATATGAAGGTGGATGAGCTCATTGGTTCTCTCCAAACCTTTGAAATGGGCTTGTGTGAGAATGCTGAAAAGAAGAACAAAAGCGTAGCTTTTGTATCAAATACTGAAGAGGAGTCAGAAGCAGGACATACTGGAGGTGATGAAAGCATATCAGAAGCCATAGCCATGCTTGAGAGACAGTTCAACAAGTTCGTGAAGAAGATTGATCAAAGAGGTAGACCTAATGTCAAGAACATCTCGTCTGACATCAGGAAAAGATCAACTTCTGAAGAAAAGTTCAACCAAGGCAAGGGAATCCAATGTCATGGTTGTGAAGGTTATGGACACATTAGAGCTGAATGTCCTACTTACCTCAAGATGCAAAAGAAGGGGCTATCTGTTACATGGTCTGAAGAAGATTCTGAGAGTGAATCTGAAGGAGAATCTGCTAAACATGTCACTGCACTAACTAGTGTTTGTCCCATTGAAGATGACTCAAGTGCAGATGAACTGACCTTTGATGAACTGGCTACATCATATAAGGAGCTATGTGTCACTAGTGCAGAAGTGCGTATACAAGGAGAAAAGCAGAAGAAGCTCATCAAGAAGCTGGAGGATGAGAAACAGAAGCATCTGACAGTCATAGATGGTCTAAATGGTGAGATAATCTTGCTAACCTCCAAGCTGGATCAAATGATGAAATCCATCAGAATGCTAAATAAAGGAACAGACTCATTGGAAGAGATCCTAAAAGTGGGACAGAAGTCTGGAACCATGTCTGGTTTAGGCTTTGTGAAAAAATCCTCAGCTGAATCCAAACGCCCAAAAGCGAAAGTTCAGACATTCAAGCGGAGGTCACAACAGATGTCTCAACATCAGGGAAACAGGATGAGTAACCATCAGAAGAAGAAATTTCAGCGATGGAGATGTCATCACTGTGGTAGGTTTGGCCATATAAAAGTCTTCTGCTACAGGCTGCATGGTTATCCTAACCAAGCCCCCCCCCTGTCAGACCTAAGCATAAGGCATATAGGCATAATGCCCCCATCAAGAAACGGCAATGGTATGCTTGGTTAGCTCACACAGCTCTAAGGGCATCCACCAGAGAAGACTGGTACTTTGACAGTGGCTGCTCAATACATATGACTAGTATGGAGAATATATTGGTGGATATACAACCTCACACTGCTAGTTATGTGACCTTTGGTGATGGTGCTAAAGGAAAAATAAAAGGTGTGGGTAAGTTGGACTGCTCTGGAGTCCCAGAACTGAAAAATGTGTTGTTAGTAAAAGGACTGACTGCCAATCTCATCAGCATAAGTCAGCTGTGTGATCAAAGGTTCTATGTTCAGTTTACTAAGGAGTTGTGTGTTGTGACGAATGGAGATAATCAAGAAGTTATGAGAGGATCCAGATCCAAAGATAACTGTTATCTGTGGGAACCTAAGCTCTCAAACTTTTCCACAATGTGCTCCTCAGCCAAGGAAGAAAAGGAGGTGAAGTTGTGGCATAGACGTCTTGGTCATCTCCATTTAATGGGAATGAAAAAGATCATATCCAAGGAAGCAGTAAGAGGAATCCCAAAGCTACTCATTGATGAAGGAAGAGTCTGTGGAGAATGCCAGGTGGGCAAGCAAACCAAGATGTCACACCCGAAGCTGGGACATCCTACAACTTCCAGAGTTATGGAACTGTTGCACATGGACTTAATGGGACCTATGCAGGTTGAAAGTCTGGGTGGAAAGAGATATGCATATGTGGTGGTTGATGACCATTCCAGATACACGTGGATAAGCTTCATCAGAGAGAAGTCAGATACATTTGATGTCTTCAAAGAACTGTGCATCAGACTTCAAAGGGAAAAGGACAGTTGTGTTGTCCGAATTAGGAGTGATCATGGTACGGAGTTCAAAAATTCCAAGTTTGATGAGTTTTGCTCGTCGGAAGGAATAAGTCATGAGTTCTCCTCTCCTATAACTCCTCAGCAGAATGGGATAGTTGAAAGGAAAAATAGAACTATTCAAGAATCTGCCAGAGCTTTGATTCAGGCAAAGAAGCTCCCTATGCATTTTTGGGCTGAAGCTATGAATACCGCTTGCTATGTTCACAATAGAGTCACCTTGAGAAAAGGAACCTCCTCCACTCTGTATGAAATATGGAAAGGCAGAAAACCCAATGTGAAGTACTTTCATATCTTTGGAAGTAAATGCTACATTCTCACAGATCGTGAACAGAGAAGGAAAATGGATCCCAAAAGTGATGAGGGTATATTCCAAGGATACTCAACTAACAGCAGAGCTTATAGAGTGTTCAACTACAGGACCAATGTCCTGATGGAATCCATAAATGTTATTGTGGATGATAAAGAGGAAGGAATCGATGTCATAGAGGATGTTGGAACATTCCTTGATACTACAACAGACATACCAGTCAAGTCTGAAGAAGTACAGGAGACTCCTACTGAATGTGAGGTAGATGCACCCACCAAAATGCCATCTATCAGAGTTCAGAAAGACCACCCTAAGGATCTTATCATAGGAGATCCCAATAGTGGTGTGACTACCCGATCAAGGGAAATTAGCTCAAATTCCTGTTTTGTATCCAAGGTTGAACCAAAAAATGTGAAAGAAGCCCTGACTGATGAATATTGGATCAATGCCATGCAAGATGAACTGGAGCAGTTTAAAAGGAATGAAGTATGGGAGCTAGTTCCTCGACCTGAAGGGACTAACATCATTGGTACCAAGTGGATCTACAAAAACAAGTTTGATGAGAAAGGAGTAATTACTAGGAATAAAGCAAGACTAGTAGCTCAAGGATATACTCAAGTTGAAAGGGTTGATTTTGATGAGACGTTTGCACCCGTTGCTAGGCTTGAGTCAATCCGATTGTTGTTAGGTGTAACATGCATTCTGAAATTCAAATTGTTCCAAATGGATGTGAAGAGTGCATTCTTAAACGGCTACTTAAATGAAGAAGTCTATGTGGAACAACCGAAAGGGTTCAGTGATCCTAACCAACCTAAACATGTGTACAAGTTGAGGAAAGCCTTATATGGGTTGAAGCAAGCACCTAGAGCTTGGTATGAAAGGTTGACTGAATTTCTGACCTCAAATGGATACAGAAAAGGTGGGATAGATAAGACCTTGTTTGTGAAGGATGAAGATGGCAAAATCATGATTGCTCAAATCTATGTGGATGATATAGTTTTTGGTGGAATGTCAGAGCAAATGGTGAAACATTTTGTTCACCAGATGCAATCTGAGTTTAAAATGAGTCTGGTTGGGGAACTGACTTATTTTCTTGGAATGCAAGTCAACCAAATGGAGGATTCTATGTTTCTCTCCCAAAGCAAGTATGCCAAAAACATAGTTAAGAAGTTTGGTATGGATAATGCTAGGCACAAGAGAACTCCTGCACCTACTCATCTAAAGTTAACCAAAGATGATGGAGGGCCCAGTGTTGATCAATGTTTGTATAGAAGCATGATAGGTAGTCTTCTATACCTAACTGTAAGTAGATCTGACATTTCCTATGCAGTTGGAGTGTGTGCTAGATACCAAGCAGAGCCCAAAGTGAGCCACTTGAATCAAGTCAAGAGGATTCTCAAGTACATCAATGGGACTTGTGATTATGGGATGCTGTACTCACATGGTTCTGAGTCTGTCCTATCTGGGTACTGTGATGTTGACTGGGCTGGGAGTGCTGATGACAGAAAAAGCACATCAGGAGGATGTTTCTTCTTGGGAAACAATCTCATATCATGGTTCAGCAAGAAGCAGAATTGTGTATCTCTGTCCACTGCAGAGGCTGAATATATAGCAGCTGGAAGCAGTTGTTCCCAACTGGTTTGGATGAAACAGATGCTCACTGAGTATAATATCTCTCAAAATGTCATGACATTGTTCTGTGATAATCTCAGTGCCATCAATATTTCCAAGAATCCCATCCAACACAGCAGGACCAAACATATTGACATTAGACATCACTTCATCAGAGATCTGATGGAAGATAAAGTGATTACCTTGGAACATGTAGCCACTGAACTCCAACTGGCTGACATATTTACAAAGGCTCTGGATGCTACTCAGTTTGAAAACTTAAGGGGCAAACTGGGAATATGTCTCTCTGAGAACTTATAGCAACCAATGATGTTTGGGATGTATTGTTTAATATATGTGCCTATTAAACAATTAGAAGTGTGCTCTGATTGGTCAACAAATCATAGCTATGTCACTTGCAACAAGTGTGATAACAAGAGGTTAAGGAGATATCCTAACTTGAGGCAGCCTATGCACCTGCAGGAGTTCAAGGACAATGTTCATGCAGGAGTGGTTTTGGATGTCAGACACAAAGTCATGGCATCTGATATGGTGGTACCTACTGTAAAGCAAGAGTGTGTGACTACTTGATCAAAGCTGTGAAGCAATATCAAGTGGGTGTTGACTTGGTTGAAATTGTGAAGTAAAACCAAGACTGTAATTCTGTCATTTATGTGTAAGTCTGTTTATGTGGATCTGTAATTTAAAGTGTTGCTTTGGCAACATTTTTGACAAAAAGGGGGAGTAACAGGTGATACCCCAGGACAACAGATTGTTTTGCTTATTGCTAAACAGCTATTCAGGACAGATATTCAAGATCCTCTAATCCAGAGGTTGTGCTGCAGCTGATGTTCCACTTCTATGAGTGTGAGTATGTATATGTGTGCTGCAATTAGAAGTATTTATTTAACTTCTGTATGTGTGCTGATATGTGAAGTTTTTATTTAACTTCCATGTGTGTGAGTGTGCTGCAACTCTGAGTGTATTAGCTAGGTTAATTTCCTGCTAGATGTATGTTTTCCGCTGCTGTGGACTCTGTTGTGAGACCAAAGTGTTTTAGCCAAAAATTTGCCAAAGGGGGAGTTTGTAGATGTTTAATTGGCTGCATTGTATGGTAAAACACTAGTTGGATTCTAATGTCTTGACTGATGTCATGACATGCTGTGGAGATGTTTGTTTGACTGCATTGTATGTTAGAATATCTAGTTGTACTCCGATGTCTTGGCTGATGTCATGACATTCTGAGTAGTGTACTGCAAGATTAGCTAATACATGATTCATTGAATGTCAAACTGGATGTACTGTTGGTGTAAGCCCTAGAGGCCAATACTTTTTGGTACTTGTATCGAATTAATAAAAGGCTTTTTCTTTATTATGATTGATTAATAAAGTCCCTAGAATAGATAGTCCGTTTAATGTATTAAGTGTGACTTAATCATGAGAACACATTAAACATAAGGGCGCTATTCCTAAAGTATCCGTAGTCGAGCTTTAGTGTGAAGTGGGATAACATTAAAGCATTAAGACTATTATGTTTGTAGACTGATGATCACATCTCATGGATCATGGATAAAGAGTTATCAAGTCTTAAACATAGGTATGAATATTAGGAGTAATATTTATACCGGATTGACCCGCTATGAGAATACTATATAGAAAGTTATGCAAAGTGTCATAAGTTATTCTCATGGTGATAATAGTGTATTCCACTCTTCGACCTGAAACCACTATGGATCCTAGATGTAGAGTCGAGTGCTTTATTGCTGATCCAACGTTGTCCGTAACTGGATAACCGTAAAGACAGTTGATGGGTACCCCACGAAGCATGCTGAGGGACATGAGTGACCTAGATGGAATTTGCCCATCCTGCATAACAGGATAAATGTCTATGGGCCCAATATTGAACTGGACAAGGATGACACGGTCTATGCCTTGTGTTCAATATAGACATAAGGGCAAAGGGGTAATTATACACATAAGTATTATCACAGAAGGAATTGTCAGATCACATGACATTTTCGTGTCTTGGGTAGCAGTGATGTGTTGCTAGATACCGCTCACTGTTTATTATGTTAAATGCGTGATTTAATATAATTGCCAACGTCACGAAAACCTACAGGGTCACACACAAAGGACGGATTGATGAGAGATAGAGTAACTAAGGAATACCGTAAGGTACGGTGCCCTTAAGTGAATTATAGAACATCGTAAGGTACGATGTACTTGAGTAGAATACGAAATATGGTAAGGTACCATGGGCTTAAGTGATTTTGGGCATATTATAAGATATGGGCCAAAATACACTTAAGTGGGCTTTTAGCTTGAAGCCCACACAAGTGGTTCTATAAATAGAACCCTTGTGCAGAAGCATTCATTGCGGTTGCATTCTTTTCGTTTTCACTCTCTCTCTCTCTCACTCAAAGCCTTCATTCGTACCAGCTAGCACTGAGATTGAAGGAATCTGTTCGTGTGGACTGAGTAGAGACGTTGTCATCGTTCAACGTTCGTGATCGCTTCGTGGATTTGCATCAAAGGTTTTTGATTGTCACAAGAGATCTGCATCAAAGGTTTCAACCGTCACAAGAGGTAAATATTCTATCACTGATCATGATCATTCGTAAGGATCTCTAAAGGAGAAATTTTAATTTCCGCTGCGTTTTGGACCGCAATTCTCCTTCAGTGGTATCAGAGCCACTTGCGAAACCATGAATTGGATAGCTGTTTAATTTCTGTATTAATATGATTAAAAGACAGAATGAATCGATTAATTAAACGGGTAATTAAATTTGGCATCATGAGTGTACGAGTTGGATGATTGATGTTGACTATGCTTCGGAATCCGACATTAGTATGGTGAAGCAGCGATACATCGATCATCCATAGGTTACGCAATTGAGACCGATCAACTTATATATGATATAAGTAATCCTAATGCAAAATACGGTATATGTGATATACTGTTTCTGTTTCGTTCATTCGAACACTAAATGATTGTTTTCCTTTGAGCGATCAATGGTCATTTGCTTCGGAATCCGACATTAGTATGGTGAAGCAATGACCCGTTGATCAATCATACTGAATCAACAATCGAGGTGTGTTTGACGGTCTGAAATTGGCGCATTAGGGTTGGTGACGGCGCAAGGGTTGTGCCGTCAAAGAGTTGTGAATTTAGGGTTTTTTGGAACACGTGTGTTGACTGTTTCAAAGTTTGTTATTTGGCCGCGTGAAGCTCGTGTGACGAGCGTAACAAGCGTAACAAACTGGATGCGTAACGGTCGTAACAAGACGCGTGACGTTCGTAACAGACCTATAAATTGACCTGTGACGGTCGTAACAGACTCACAGAATTTTAGGCATTTCTGTTTTGACCTGTGACGGTCGTAACAACCCTGTGACGCTCGTCACACTCACATTGCCTGTGACGGTCGTCACACTCCCAGAGTCAAAATTTTGGGGTTTCTGTTTTGTGCCTGCGCAAGAGTTGTGTGGATGCAAAAACAATTTACATTTCAAATGAATTGTTCATTAAAATTTTGGACAGGGGCGCTGCCCCTCCAACCCCGCAAGGGCGCTGCCCCTTGACCCCCGGCTAACTCTGCGTAGTGTGATCGGTCGCCGAAATTTGATTTGGTTTAATTAATTAAAGGAATTAAAATTTAATAATAACAAAGTGTTTATTATTATTGCCTTGTGGTGATCAGTTGTGGCCTTAGTTATCCTTTATTTTGTTTTGGGTTTTAAAATACGACCTGTGTGTCGTGCCTCTCCTTTTGATCTCTTAATGTAACTTCTTTTCTCATCTCAAACCCTCGTATGTAAAACGAGTTTCTTCTGGAATGTAATGTTATGAATAAAGAGAAGAAGACAATGTTATGAAGAAAGAGAAGATTTCAATATCAAAGGAGGACAATCTTGAAGATCTCGCTTGGAGAAGCTTAGAGAAGAATTCAATATTAAAGGAGGACAACCTTGAAGATCTTGCTTGGAGAAGCTTAGATCGTTGTAGGTTAGCTTAGGTTCTCTCATTGGCTTGGGAGAACAATTGCGCTAGGGGCCATAACTGTTTCATTGTGTATGTATGTTGATGCATGTGAATGTATGTGAATGTATGTTGATGCATGTGAGAGACGATTTATATGATAAACAAGCCGGTGAGATCAGTATAATTGCAATTCCCTCAAAATTAAATATTAAGTTTATGCTTTCCAAGTTTTAACACTCATCAAGACTAGTAATGGATAATGTAGGTTTCGCCTACGCGAGGTGCATGATCTATATATTAGTAAGGTGCGATGGGATAATTGTAATATCCAACTGTTAAAACAATGGGTCAAACTTAACTAAACAAATTATAATAAGATTATATATATGTTTAGAAGCAAGAGTTGGGAATGATCCATATGATGGATTGGAATAAGGAGTTATTCACCCAACTGAAATATTCGAGAGTTGTATGAGATACAATTGGAAGGAGTTCCTACCTAAATAACCTAGTTTTGTGTAATCCGCCTACGCGGACTTAGAACGAAGTGAAATATGGATCTCGACCCACTAGAAAATCTTCCAACGGGATTTTCCGAATCAAATGATGAGGGTCATTTGTTTTGAATAAAATAGTGGGAGCATGTTTAATTAAAGGCCTAATTAAATATGTCAATGATTCTTATATTTTCATTAATCCTTAGGTAGATTACCATGACAGCAAACACCTCTAACAACATCTTGAGATCAATCCTTGATAAGGAAAAATTGTCTGGGACAAATTTTCTGGATTGACACCGAAACCTGAGGACTGTCCTCAAACATAATAGAAAGTTGTATGTCTTGGAGACACCTGTTCCTAAAGAGGAACCTCCTAGTTCTGCACCTAAGGCAGAAAGAGATGCTTATCAGAAGCATGTCGATGATGCCAATGAAACTGCTTGTCTCATGCTGGATGTCATGAACTCAGAGTTGCAAAAGCAACATGAGAACATGACAGCATTCGATATGATCGAACACATGAAGATGCTCTATCTAGAGCAAGCAAGGCATGAGAGGTTTGAAGTTTCAAAACCCTTTTTCAAGGCAAGTTAGCTGAGGGAGCCCCTATAAGTCCCCATGTGCTCAAGATGATTGGGTATATGGAAAGGCTTGAAAGGTTGGGTTTTCCCCTCGGAAAGGAACTTGCGACTGATTTGGTCTTGCAATCGTTGCCAGATAGTTTCAGTCAATTTGTCCTAAATTTTAATATGATTGATATGGACAAATCTCTTCCTGAACTGCTCGCCATGTTAAGAACTGCCGAGCAGAATCTGAAGACAAAAGGGAAGTCCATTCTGATGATCGGAAATGGAAAGAGACAGAACAAAAGGCCCACCAGGCAGGGTGATAAAGGGAAGGGCAAGGAAGTTGCCAAACCCAGACCCACTGTTACTGTTTTGAGGCCTAGTGGAGGCATAACAAAGGCAGGCACCTGCTTCCATTGCGGTAAGACCGGACACTGGAAGAGGAACTGCCCAAAGTACTTGGAAGATAGGAAGTGTGGAGTAGAGACTCCAACTTTAGGTATTTTTGTTATTGAAATTAATTTATCTACTTCTGCATCATGGGTATTAGATACTGGATGCGGTTCTCACATTTGTACAAATGTGCAAGAACTAAAAGGGAGTAGAAAATTGGCAAAAGGTGAAGTTGACCTACGAGTTGGTAATGGAGCAAAGGTTGCTGCCTTTGCCGTAGGAATTTATGAATTGACTTTACCTAGTGGTTTAATAATTCAGTTAAAGAACTGTTATTATGTACCAGCAATTAGCAGGAATATTATTTCCGTTTCTTGTTTGGACAAGTTCGATTTTTCATTCATAATAAAGAACAATTGTTGTTCAATTTATTTGAATGATATATTCTATGCTACTGCACAAATGAACAATGGACTATATGTCCTTGATCTTGAAATGCCTATTTATAACATTAATACTAAAAGGATGAAACCTAATGAGTTAAATCCAACTTACCTTTGGCATTGTCGATTAGGCCACATAAATGAGAAACGCATTTCCAAACTCCATAAAGATGGACTGTTGGACTCTTTTGATTATGAATCATATGAGACATGCAGATCTTGTTTAATTGGAAAGATGACAAAGTCTCCATTCACAGGAAAAGGTGAAAGAGCTAATGATCTTTTGGCCCTCATACATACTGATGTATGTGGTCCATTGAACATACCAGCCAGAGGAGGTTTTCAGTACTTCATCACATTCACTGATGATTTCAGTAGATATGGTTATGTGTATTTAATGAAACACAAATCAGAGTCCTTTGAAAAGTTCAAAGAATTCAAGAATGAAGTACAAAACCAACTAGGTAAGAATATTAAAACTCTTCGATCAGATCGAGGCGGTGAGTATTTAAGCCTAAAGTTTGATGACCATCTGAAAGAGTGTGGGATCCTATCCCAACTTACTCCTCCTGGAACACCACAAAGGAATGGTGTATCTGAGAGAAGAAATCGAACCCTGTTAGACATGGTCTGATCCATGATGAGTCACGCCGATCTTCCAAACTCCATTTGGGGACATGCACTATTGACAGCAGCTTACACACTTAACTGTGTTCCATCCAAAAGGTTAAGAAGACACCATATGAGATATGGAGTGGTAAGAAACCACATATGTCTTACATAAAGATTTAGGGTTGCGAGGTTTATGTGAAATGACAAGTTTCAACTAAGCTTGAGCCCAAATCTGACAAATGCTTATTTGTGGGGTATCCTAAAGAAACAAGAGGGTATTACTTCTACAATCCTTCTGAGGGCAAAGTGTTTGTCGCTCGAACTGGAGTTTTCCTAGAAAATAATTTTATTTCCAAAGGAACCAGTGGGAGGAAAGTAGAGCTTGAAGAAATTCAAGAATCACAAAGCATCGACACACCTATGGAGGAATTGGAGCAGGAAACACAAGTAGTTGTGTAAGAGCAACCTGCTCAAGTAGAACAAGACCAGCGTAGGTCAGGCAGGATACGTCACCTACCTGAGATATATGGATATCTGATCAAGGTGATGTATTAACTCATGGATCAAGATGAGCTTGTGACCTACTCATGGAATCTTCGTTTTGATGAAACAGTAAAATAATATGGATTCATCAAGAACGAAGATGAGCCTTGTGTCTACAAGAAGGTTAGTGGGAGCATGATCGTATTCCTGGTATTATATGTAGATGACATATTACTTATTGGAAACGATATCGCTACCCTGCAACAAGCAAAGTCTTGGGTGGGGAAATGCTTATCTATGAAGGACCTAGGTGAAGCAGCCTATATATTAGGAATCAGAATCTATAGAGATAGATCATAAAATGCTTGGCCTAAGTCAGAGTACATAGACAAGGTGCTGAGACGCTTTAATATGAATGATTCCAATGGTTATGTGTTTTGCTGAAATGGTGGCACTGTGAGTTTGAAAAGTTCAAAGCAAGATACAGTTGTTGATTCTACAACCGAGGCCGAGTATATTGCTGCCTCAAGTGCAGCAAAGGAAGATGTTTGGATCAAAAGTTCATTAGTGAACTTGGCATAGTCCCTAGCATTGTGGATCCCATTGGTCTCTATTATGATAACAATGGTGCTATCGCACAAGCCAAGGAGCCTAGATCTCACCAACGATCCAAATACATACTTAGGCGTTGTGTGAAAATATGTAAAGTACCTACGCTTGACAATTTAGCTGACCCACTGACAAAGCCTCTTGCGCAGCAGAAGCATGATGGCCATACTAGATCAATGGGCATAAGGGGTATGCCTGATTGGCTCTAGTGCTAGTGGGAGATTGTTGGTGTAAGCCCTAGAGGCCAATACTTTTTGGTACTTGTATCGAATTAATAAAAGGCTTTTTCTTTATTATGATTGATTAATAAAGTCCCTAGAATAGATAGTCCGTTTAATGTATTAAGTGTGACTTAATCATGAGAACACATTAAACATAAGGGCGCTATTCCTAAAGTATCCGTAGTCGAGCTTTAGTGTGAAGTGGGATAACATTAAAGCATTAAGACTATTATGTTTGTAGACTGATGATCACATCTCATGGATCATGGATAAAGAGTTATCAAGTCTTAAACATAGGTATGAATATTAGGAGTAATATTTATACCGGATTGACCCGCTATGAGAATACTATATAGAAAGTTATGCAAAGTGTCATAAGTTATTCTCATGGTGATAATAGTGTATTCCACTCTTCGACCTGAAACCACTATGGATCCTAGATGTAGAGTCGAGTGCTTTATTGCTGATCCAACGTTGTCCGTAACTGGATAACCGTAAAGACAGTTGATGGGTACCCCACGAAGCATGCTGAGGGACATGAGTGACCTAGATGGAATTTGCCCATCCTGCATAACAGGATAAATGTCTATGGGCCCAATATTGAACTGGACAAGGATGACACGGTCTATGCCTTATGTTCAATATAGACATAAGGGCAAAAGGGTAATTATACACATAAGTATTATCACAGAAGGAATTGTCAGATCACATGACATTTTCGTGTCTTGGGTAGCAGTGATGTGTTGCTAGATACCGCTCACTGTTTATTATGTTAAATGCGTGATTTAATATAATTGCCAACGTCACGAAAACCTACAGGGTCACACACAAAGGACGGATTGATGAGAGATAGAGTAACTAAGGAATACCGTAAGGTACGGTGCCCTTAAGTGAATTATAGAACATCGTAAGGTACGATGTACTTGAGTAGAATACGAAATATGGTAAGGTACCATGGGCTTAAGTGATTTTGGGCATATTATAAGATATGGGCCAAAATACACTTAAGTGGGCTTTTAGCTTGAAGCCCACACAAGTGGTTCTATAAATAGAACCCTTGTGCAGAAGCATTCATTGCGGTTGCATTCTTTTCGTTTTCACTCTCTCTCTCTCTCTCACTCAAAGCCTTCATTCGTACCAGCTAGCACTGAGATTGAAGGAATCTGTTCGTGTGGACTGAGTAGAGACGTTGTCATCGTTCAACGTTCGTGATCGCTTCGTGGATTTGCATCAAAGGTTTTTGATTGTCACAAGAGATCTGCATCAAAGGTTTCAACCGTCACAAGAGGTAAATATTCTATCACTGATCATGACCATTCGTAAGGATCTCTAAAGGAGAAATTTTAATTTCCGTTGCGTTTTGGACCGCAATTCTCCTTCAGTTATGACATTCATCCCTGTCAGCAGATACTGAGGAATAGAACAGGTGGTGTTCTACTATAACTCAGTATTTATTATCAGTCTGCTTATCAAGAGGATAACAGACCTGATGTAAGTCTCTATGTGTGAATGTCAAATTGGATGTTTTGACATTTATTAATGTACGCTGATACTGAAGCATGGACAGATTGATTCTGTACAGTACAACAAATTTGTACAGTCTGGTTTCAGGAAAAACAGACTTAGCATATGGTTAATGTCTTGGAAGTCAAACTGAATGTTGTGACATTCATTCCTGACAGCATATGCTATATTGTAGGTTGTTTAGTTTTTCTGTTTCAACATTTTTCTCAGGCTATTCTTCAGGAATTCAACAGCTGAGCTAAAATCCAGGAAACTAACAACCAAGCTACAATTAATGAACCTAACAAATTGCCTATTTGTTAGTAACCTAGATGTGGGATTTAGGGGAACTCGCGTGACCTTAAATTCAGGAGAATACAAGTACAAGGCCCAAGTGCTGCAATATAAAAGGATGGCAATCCTTCATTCAGAACAGGGGTTTTTTTTAGGCGTGAAGATTTAGTGTGTCCATCATACTTCACTGCTGTATTTGTGTGTGTCTTGTATTAGACGTATCTTGTAAGCCAAGCTATTATCACTGAGATGATTGCATTGGTATAGGGTGTTCATTGAGTTGTAAGTGTTGTGTCACTCTGAGCTTTTAAGCGTGAGTGCTGTGTATCTTGATTAAAGCTGTTAAGCACAAACAAGAGTTGTTTGAAGTGTGACTTCACAAGTGTCTTTAATAGGAATTAAAGGTTGTAATCACTGAGGTGATTGAGGGGGAATGAGTAGGAACTCTGATCTTAGTGTAAGATTGAAATTGCATTGGGTAGGTATTAAGTGATAGTGTTAAACAGTTGGTTTAAGGTCTGAATTAATACTACTAATGGTGGATTTCCTCCCTGGCTTGGTAGCCCCCAGACGTAGGTCATGTTGGACTGAACTGGGTAAACAATTACTTGTGTTGTTTACTGTACTTACTTTTAAGTTCTGCATAATTCTTGTCTGCGCAGAATTGGATGTCATAACAACCCGTGTGACATCGAAAGTCTGATAACTAGAATTTCACTTTCTAACTGATTACCTCCTTCTCTGTTGAATTTGCCGCTCCTGCGGAATTATTAGAAGTATCTTTTGTTGTAAAAGAATTAGGTGTCTCAATCGGAATGGCAGGAACACAAACAAATGCCCCTTCCTGAGGTGAATGAACTCTTATAGGAACCATTTTTGGAGTATATTTTGGTGCGAACACGCGACCGCTGCGGGTCATCCCTCATGGACCGGATATGTTGACTATTTTTGCACTGGGAACCTGAACTTTTTTCCCCCCAACTGATATTGTTGCATTATACCTCCAAGGTACAACCTTGGAATTCTGATATGGAAGCAGTGAGGGAACATGGAACACAATGGGCTGAACCTTCTTGATCGAAGCTTCTAGCTATTTATTATGATAAACAATTTCAATGGGCTCGATCACTAGAACTTCCTCCACTAAAACTTATCCCTGGAGAATTTCAAGATGCCTTGATCCATTAACTCTTGGATGTAGTCCTTGAGTTCTTCACATCTTTTAGGCTTCACCTTACATACTTCACAATTATTATGCACACCTGCCAGTGCATTGTGCTTCTGCATACCTTTAGAAATGACCGACCATGGAGTTTTCACATCCTCAACCAAATGGACCGCTTCTGAACTATCCTCCCCAATAATATCATTCACCATCTGATTACCATGATTAGACAAAGGGTTCGCCTTCACATTCAATTTCTCTTTGGTGAAGGACAAAATGTTCTGATTCATGAGGTCTTGTACCCTATTCTTAAACACATAGAAATCCTTGACTGTATGCTCGATATACCTTGCATGAAATGCGTAAGACACATTGGGGTTATGAGTTGGACTGAATGGATACATTGCTGATGGAATTTTCTTAGGAGCAATTGCTCCTACGTGCACAAGGTAAGGGAATAATTCAGAATATGGTACTTGAATCTAAGTATACTGAGAACTCCTCTAGTTCCGATTCTGGTTATGGTTTTGATTTTGTCCTTGATTACCTCAACGGTTCTGGTTTGTGCCTATATTAGTTGTGTTCTACCTTTGGGGAGCTTGTCCTTGAGGCTGTTGTTGTTGTTGTAGTTGTTGAGCCTGAGGCTATTGGTATTGCCGATGGTATTGAAATGGTTTTTGGAGTTGTGCTGCTGCCACATAAGGATATGGATAGTAGGGTGGAGGAACCATAGGAATTTGATACCGTGCAATATTGGTTGTCACTCCATTCGTTTCCCCTTCTTTTTTTCTTGGTATATTCGCCACAAGGTCTTCTACTCGTAGACGGTTGACTGCCACCACCAGCGATCTTTCTTGTCTTCAGTCTGATCTCAATATTTTCTCCAATTATAAATATGTCAGCAAAGTTGGAAGATGAACTCCCAACCATTTTCTCGTAGTATAAGCTTTGGAGTGTTCCCATGAAAATGCCTACCAGCTCAAAGTTTGTCAATGTCGGCCTGACCCTTGAAGCCATTTCACGCCATCTCTACGCATATTCTTTAAAATTTTCATTTGACCTCTAAGCTTGCTTATAAAGTTGTAGCTTGGTGGGATCCATGTCCATGCTGTATTTTTCTTGGTTCATAAAGGCATTAGACAGATCCTTCCAAGTCCGTATCTTCTCTGAATCTAAACCCATGTACCAGTCCAAAGATGCCCTAGACAAGCTATCTTGAAAACATTGGATTAACAGCTCGTCATTGTCTATTTAAGAAGCCATTTTCCGACAGTACATGGTGATGTGACTGGACTAACAGTTTAAACCTTTATACTTGGGAAGCTCGGGTACTTTAAACTTTTGAGGCAGAACTACATTGGGTACCAAACAAAATTCTCTCGTGTTCAGACTGAGAGAGGAGAAACCTTTCATGACACATATTCTCTCCTCCAACAATTGATATTCAGTAGGCCTAGGTGGATTGATCCTAAGTACACTTTGAGTAGAAACCCTAGGAGGAGGTTGCACAATGTTTTGAGCAGGCATAAGAGGCATAAACTGAGGATACATTTGATACATCAAAGTCGGGTTCCAAGTTGGGGAAGCTGGAGTTCCATCTTGAGTGATTTATCCCCCAGGCTGCACATTCGGAGCCAGAGGTGCCCCAAAATGGGCATACTGGGGTGCAGTGCTGTTGGAAAATGGTGGGATCATAACAACAGAAGCATAGGGGCTTGGTTGAATATGTGGAGTGGATATATGTAAGTTGAGGTGAGGACCCTATACGCAGTTTCCCGTTCTCCAACACCATCAACAACATGTTTCTCTTCTGTCTCGACCCCTTGAGTAGAATACAAATTATGCACCCCCACGGGAAAGTAATAGGATTCAGAGTGGCAAGAGCAACAACAAAAGGCTGGTATGACATGAATGGATTCCTAGTAGAAAACTGAGGATTATAACTGTGTGGCATGCCCCGTGGGTAAGAAGCAGTGAGCCTACTAGGACCAACATAAGCCAAAGTCTAGCTAGCAATAACAGGTGGAATAATTGAATTAGCAGGATCCATCACAACCAGAATTGTGTCAGTAACATAAGTCACTAAAGTAACACTAGCTTGATTGACAACAACATTATTGTCCCTCTGAGTCTGCAGATGTTCCAAAATGGTACCCATATGTCCTTGGAGAAGAGCTAGAGCCTCCTTTGATGCAGCGTTTTCTTGTTCGAAATCAGACATAATTCTCTTTTTGTTGGCTCTGGTAAAGTACTAGTGAGTCGTTGTCTTTCTAAAGAAAAAGAAGACATATATAAGCATTTTGGTTTTTTGGTTTTTTTGGATAAAATACGTATGTATGAATGAGATTTTATGCAAAACAATTTTTTATTATTGTAAAGGTTTTTAGGGAATTCTCGAGTCTTTATATGTCGCAAGTAATCATAAAGCATAAACAATAAGGCATAAGATAAAAACTGAAAGTGAAAAGGACTCTTTTATATTCATAATAACAAAGAGTACAATATTATAGGTTTTCCCCAAGGGCTACATCAAGTGTGCTAAAAAAATACAATAATGCAAAAGGAAATCCCCAAAGATAACTAGGCATTTATTGAGTCTCAATCAACCACCACTACGTATCCTTGAAGGCACAGACTGAGTTGGTCTACTCAATAGGTCTTGTAGCATAACCTCTTTCTAGTCTAAGATTACTTGAAAATGGAGATTGTTCCTCTCCTAATGCATAACTCCTTGCTGAAGTTGATCATTGTCTTCCCTACTCTATTAAACTTGATCATTCAACCCTCAAATCTCTTCGGACCGCTTGTCAAGCTCTGTCTGGTGCTGAGATAAACAAACCTCCAACTGTTTAGTATGAATTCTTTCTTCCTTCAACTCCTTATTGCAACTCTCTAGTTGTTCTCTAAGCTTCTTGAGCTGGTCCTGGAAACTGATCTCTACCTTGAAAGCTTGATACTGGACGTCAGCGAGCTGTTTCTTCTTGATGAACAAACTTTCAATAGTTCCCTTCAAAGTATCACCTACTTTTCTCCTTTTGAAATTCCCCTCTTTGGCTTCCTTCACTGCTTGGGACATCATGGTTCTCTTCTAGTTGAGGTTAAGCTCCAAGTCTTCTTTCTTTCTTGTAAGCCTACCAAGATTAGATCGGAGATTGGTGTTCTCTTTCTCTAAGCTCTTGATAGTCTCTTTGAGTTTCCCGACCTCAGAGGTAGGAACAACTGTAAGCACAAGTTGTATGATGTTCATAGGTAGCTCTAATAGAAATGACAAGATAATTTCTTCAACCCTGTCCTTAACCCACAACGTATAGGCTTCCTTGGCAATGCAATTCTTCTTTCCTAACTCAGATCCACCTTGAGGACGAACTTCTCTCCAAGCTTTGGAGATCTTCTTCAGCAATTCCAGATTGTCAACCCTTCATACAAAAAAAACTCCTCCACATGCTCAGGATTTGGCTTGCACAACATCGGGTAACCCAACTAACGTAAAGCTATCCTTGGATTGTAATTGATCCCACCCTTTGTACCTATGAGGGGTACATTAGGGGAAACTTCCACAATTAAGGATAACCTTAACACCATCATAATCTCTAGAGTACCAGAGAATATGATTAGCGGTGAGAGACATGATTCTCTGAGACCACTTGAGATTGTCCTTGTTCTCGACTTAAGGACCTTTGTTGGATAGGTGCGAGATAAACCACCTATACAGCAGAGGAACACAACACACGATAGTATCCTTCTTCTTATGAGTCCTCATATGAATAGAGTAATAAGTGTTAACAAGAAGTGTAGGAATTGGATTCTTGTATAGGAAGATGTGAATAGATGCAAGGTCCACAAAGTCTTCCGTACTAGGAAACAATATTATCCATAGATGAGAAAAGTGAATACAACGTTGAAAGCTACGCAACTTCCAACATCAGCAAAGGCAATGGCCTTCTAAACCAAAAACTTCATGGTAAAACCATGGGTCCCACCCTTAGTCTTAAGGTTAAACTCCACCTCATTCTTCTCTAAATGCAAAACTTCGGCTAACAGATGAGACTTCAGTAGTTCCTTGGTACTGAAGAAAAGGACCTGATCCTTAATTCCGACCCCCAAGATGTATGAGTATTCTTCCAATGTCGGTTTTGTAAGACCCCAATTTTGACCCTAAGATCCCATATGAAATTCCATCATATGCATTAGCATTGGGATCACACACTGGTATCCTCCTTACCCCTCTTTCATTGGTTTTGTTTTGGGAGAGATCACCAAGCACTATGTGATTGTATCATACTTTTATATTATCATGTTACTAACCAAAATACCAAAAATATGTCTTTGCATTTGCCTAACTCTTTTGCAGGAAGGGCATGATCACCATTGATCCATCAAGTTTATATCTAGAGTTTAAGACCCTCATGGATTGGTCCACAATGTTTCTAAGCATCATATATGAGTCCCAATGATCTTTACATGTTATTTTGGTCAAGATTTCTTTAAGAGTTTGGAGTTGGTTTGCCTTGGAAACCCTAGTTTGTTTAGGTATCTTGAGTACCTTCCTCAACAAGCTTCCTCACCAATTGATCAAATTTCTCAAGGTACACTTCAAATTTAATCATCTTATGCATATATGATCTACCATGAGCCTAAAAAAGTCAAGAGAATTGCAAGTTAGCAAGTTGGTTGGTGGTGGTTGGCCAGATGAATTCATCTGATCAAAACTGGGTCTCCCTAGACCCTATCTCCTACAATTTTCATCATATAAAAATGATTCCAAGATAAAATTTACTCTAAATGACATTCCAAACAACTTTCATGTTGAGGTCTAGAGCTAATTTTGCTTTGAAAGTCATTTTCTATGTTGAAACATTATAGGTCATTTTGTCTAAACCCTAATTTGAAAGTCAACTTCCCAAGGTCATAACTTGCTCAATTTTTATGAGATGAAAGATTTACATGTTACACAATCAAATTAAAGATGTCTACTTCAATGTTTATGTTTGGAGTGAAAGCTAAATCAACTTTTATGAGCATGTGATATAAGGATACATTATAGGTCATTTTGGACCAATACCATTGAACAAGTGATTTTCCTCAACTTCAAAAATGCATAACTCTCTCATTCTAAATCCAAATGATTTCAAATTGGTTACCATTTTGAAGGTATTTAAAAGAGATACAACTTTGGTGAAGACACCTTTCTCATTTGGAGCTCACATAAAAAGTTTAGTAAGGTGGAACATTGAATTATATGACTTGACACTTAGAAAAAATTTCAACATGTTGAAATTTCCAAACTTCCACCTCAAAATTCACCTTGTTCCAAGTTCCAAATGGAAAAGTGTTCAACATAATAGTTGTTCCTCTTGATCTAAGCTTTCTAAAGAATCCTATTTAGTTCATTTTGGACAAAAAATGTTAGGGCTGCGCATGGTGTTAACAGGCCTGCATCATTGGTGAAAATCAAAAGTGCAAATAACCATTTCACATTGCCTTGCCATTCAAGCTTCATTCCAACTTCAGAACAGTTGCATTTGGACCTTAGTGAGTTGCTTCATGGGCCTGTACACGGCAGCTTCGCTCATTTGAGGGGATCCCTGCGCGCCAGCTTTGCTCCCTCTCTTTAAACCATCACAATCCAAAGGAAAACCTGATAATTTTCACTTGAAAATTGAGTTTGAATCTCACTATTTGGAGATTCAAAAAAACTCCCGAATCCAAAGCTTCTTACCATTCCTAATCCACTTCTGCAAGTCATTGTAGCAAGATCAAACTGGAATTGAAGCAAGGAAGAGCAAGTTCTGCACAACATTGAAGGTATTTTCCATAATTTTTCTTCTCTTCGATTCTCACTCAATTCTCATCAATTCTCTTGGATCTTTGGTTGCCTGAAGTCCTACCAATGTAGGCAAGAAGATTGAGTTGCTTTGAGGTCAAATCGAAGTAACTCAGTTGACATACCTCAAAATTTAACTCCTCATATCTTTCTATATATTTGGAGTTAGTTAAAATTGAGGTCAGATTCGTGCTCTACGCCATTTTCTCTTTCAGATCATGTCCTCTTTTTTTATTTTAATCATGGTGATGACTGAACCAGTCCGGCGAGGTTCGCCTTAGAAGGTGACCGACCATTTGCTCCGGCAGCAAGGTGGCAAAGTTCTGAGCCATTGATTCAGTTTAAATTGTTTTAATCTCACGCATTGGTTTGGATGACCACATGTGCAGCACACTGACTAAGTCCCATCATGGAATGCGAGCTTGTGGCCACTTGATATGCCACCTCAATTAATGAGGGAAGATCAGGTGGTCCACGTTTTTTTGTATTTTCTGATTTTCATTTTATTCCTTTGATTTTCATTAATTCATATTAATTTTAATATTGATCCAAAAAATATGAGAGTTTCACCAAAAAAAATTAAATAAAATCCTCTTTCGTATTTTGAATTAAAATCATTTTTTGGATCATTATTAACATTTTTCATGATTTAATTGATTTTGTGAATATTTTTAATTGTTTAAGAATACTTTTAAGTTTCTAAAAATTCTGAATTTTTTTCTCCAAGGTCCTTTGACCTTGTTTGACCTATGATAAATCTCATGGCCATTTCTTTGGTGTTTTGATGAGGTTTTAGGAATTTGACAAACCATATTTAATTTAATGCATTATTTTTAGTATTTTTAAATTGAATATATGCCAAATAATTATGTTGAGCCTTTTTGATTGATTTGTGTAAGTTTGACTTGTGTTATTGGGTTTTGGTTAAGGTTGATTTGACTTTGCTAGGTAAAGATCATTGGATTTAGGGGATTGATGGAATATACATTCCATATCCCAAAATGAATGGATGATCTTAATTTGGTAAAAGTTCTCCCTTGTTCAATTTGAGTTTGATCCACTTCCCCTTCCTCTTCATCTCATTTCCCTTTTTTATGCATTCATGTCATGGACCTATGATATCTCTACATCCTAAGGCTAGTTGATTGCAAAATCAACATAAGTATGGATGAGATTAGGCCACCACTTTTGCATATTCTTTTTGTGTGTGGTATGTTTCATGAGCATAGTCCATTATACTATGTCTCTAACATGCATTAACACCAAAATTTTATTGCCCGACCTCAAATAGTTGCGACTTCTACGTAAGTCCAATTACGATTGCTTAACATAGCGCTAAATTTTGACACAAAAGGCATAACATTCTAGTTAGTGAGATTGTAAGTCTCCTCTCTTTCATGGTATTATATGGAAACTTGGCCTTTTTTCCTTCCTTTGGAAGATGTCTTAGTTCAAGGATCCATGCTTGTGATAAGTGGGTTGAGTGTTCTCCAAAGAATGACTTAAAATAAAAAGCAAAAGCAATACTAACTTCTAACTCGTTAACAACTAAAATTTAATTTCAAGTCATTTACTTTAATGCACTTTATTTTTAAGCTCTGTTCATTTGTCATTATTCATACCATTCTAATTGTTTATGTTAATGTTATTTTCACTTTGTCCATTTGGACCATATTTTGTGATATATTTTACTTGTGTATATTGTGTTTGTTTGTGTGGTCTTTGTCCATTAATGTACATAATAAGAACAAAAAACCTTAAAAATATCTTGTGTGAACTGTTGGTTTGATCCGAGACAATTGGACTTAGAATTTAGGCAACACTCCCTACGCAAAGGACTTGGCCAATGCCAACCTTTATGAAACCCAATGCTTGCAATTTGAAACTTCATCTGATACATTATTGAAGATCCATTTGAGTTCATCTGAACATGATCATTGTGAAGCTGTTATTTTGAACCTGTGATTTGTGGAATTCATCTGCTACATGGGCAAATTTGAAGAAGATCACGGAGTTGCTAAGCTTGGATGTGATTATCTTTATTTGATGCCTTTCTTCTCAAGTTGATATATTGTGCATTGTTTGTTGCTTGATTCTAATGTCCAAGGGAATTTGGGGTTTCTATATGACATTATTGTCTATTGGATTGCAGCCCATTTGTCAGATCTTTTCAACTCTTAACTTTTTTAAATTTATGCTTAGGATTAGTCTCTCCGTCTCTTCCCCATTTATTTAATTTCAAAATCTCCCCCTCCTTTTAAAAACTTCTTTGTTTGTGCCTGTTTTCCTAAACTTTGACCATTTTGCAAACTAGAAACTTTGGCCTTAAGCCATTGCATTTTCAAACTCATTTTCTTAATAAAACTTGTAAATATACTTAATTATACTTGACTTAAAATTTTCGAAAAGCCAAAAAGAACTAACTCATTCAAACCATTTTTAGGCCTTTGTGCCTTTCAAATTTAATTTTTTGTTAAAAGCAATGCATCCACTTTGAAATTTATACCACGAACTACGAGGTTTTGATCCCTCATTTTTTTGTTGGAACGTAGGCACAAGTTCGAAGGTCTTGTCAAACACAAAAATATAATTAATGAATTCTTTTCTAACCCCCCATTCTATTTGCTTGCTAACATCAATTTGTATAAAAATACATATGGACACAAAAAAGGACTCCCTAGGAGTACCTAGGACACTTTGGGTGCTAACACCTTCCCTCTGTGTAACCAACCCCTTTACCTGTAATCTCTGGTATTTTATTAGTTTTGATTTAAAAACTTCTTATTTGTGGGTTTTGTTCGTACTTTTCTCTTTTCCCATAAAAGCGCAGTGGCGACTCTTGTTATTTGATGTCTAGCTTATCCATAACTTGATGATCATGAATTTACCGCTACAGGTTCAAATTGATAATCCCAAAAAGTGAAACACCCCAAGGTGTATGAGTATTCTTTCAACATTCTTAATTCCAGATGTTGAGGTTGGAGCTTTAATAGAGATTTGGAGGGCACCCATATATCTTGAACTAAGTACAATGGCAATTTTCCCAACTTGATTCTCTAAGTTCTTGATGCTTACTCATTGTGCTTGAAACTAGTTCTTGGTATTATTTGCAAATATTTTCAGACCATGGATTATGGACGAAGGAACACTAAGAAATACGGTTTCAGATGTCCCGACTTGAAGGAGCTAAGGAAGCTAGCATATTTTGTATTAGATCCCTTGGACTTCAAACAACGTCATGGGAACTTTCTGTCTATCTTGTCTACTGGCGTGGTTGAAGGACTTTTGAGCGTGTTGGTGCAGTTCTATGATCCTACCTACCGTTGCTTCACTTTTCCTGATTATCAGCTTGTGCCTACGTTAGAGAAGTATGCCCATATCTTAGGAATACCTGTTTCTAGCACGGTACCTTTTAGTGGATTGGAAGAGATTCCCAGATCTCATTGTAAGACCCCAATTTTGACCCTAAGATCCCTCATGGCATCATAACATTGGATTTGCATCTTGCCTCAATGATCATAAGTGTTGATTCTAAGAGTTGGCAGCAATTTTGGTAAAACAAAGAGTGTTCACAAGATGTCTTGTGTGATGTCTTAACATGAGATATCCTATGTACCTGCTGAAGATGAAGAACATATGCAAGCATGATTGTTTCAGAATGCCACATACATTGACAAGGCTTCTGATATTGGTTGTACCTGCTGGAGCTTAAATGGAAGACATATGCTGCAGGATTGGTTCAGTTGACATACTCATTGTCATGGTAACTGATATGGTTGTACCTGCTATAAAAGGAAACTGGATTATGCAGGATTTTTCCAGATGTCAGGCCCGATGTCTTGACATCTTATACACAGAACATTCAGTATGAATGTCTGGTGTTTTATGATTGCACAATTAGTGGCAATCATTGGTTGATTGAAGATATGGCTAGCTGGCGCATTCTATCAGGGATATCAACCAGATTTGTTTATTTTCCAAGGAGATCTTTACAACTGATATGAAAAGATTTGATTGGAAAATATATCTAGGGTTTTTAAGGTATCCAATACTTCTATAAAAAGGACTTAGAAAACCTGATTGTACACACAACCAAGACTGAGCGAAATTTAGAGAGAGAGTTAGGGTTTGTGTTTGTAGGTCATTCAAGTCATCCATTGATGATTGAATTGGACTGATTTGTCTTCTTGATCAAAGCTTTAAAGCAAGATCAAGAGTGTGTCTTCTTGATTGAAACTGTGAAGTAAAATCAAGAATATTGTAATTGAAAAGTATTTGCTTTTCACAAGGGATTATTGTTTTCAATCACGGGTGTGTGATTGTAAGGGAAGTGAGTGGGTTCTCATATCTAAGAGTGCTTAGGTAGAAATTGCACGGGTAGAGATTAGGTGAGAAAGACTGTAACTTGGTGAAGTGTACGGATAGTCTTTGAACTAATTCTATTTTAGTGGATTTCCTTCCTGGCTTGGTAGCCCCCAGACGTAGGTGAGTTGCACCGAACTGGGTTAACAATTACTTGTGTTATTTGCTTTACCATTCTGTTTCTGTTTATCCATTGTTTATAACCAGATATCAGTGTTGTGACATTACCTTCGACATCTTATATCTGATACCAGAATTTCAATTGGTATCAGAGCAGGCATCCTGCTCTGGTTCTGGGTGAGATCTAGGGGCAATACTTTCTGGTACAATGGAAAGAGATGGAGGATTTGTTCATAGGCCACCAATTTTGGATGGTTCTAACTATGACTATTGGAAACCTAGAATGGTCGCGTTTTTAAAATCCCTTGATAACAAGGCTTGGAAAGCTGTCTTGACAGGATGGGTGCACCCTGTAGTCACTAAAGAAGGAGAAGCCGCTACTGAGAAGAAGCCTGAAGAACAATGGTCCAAGGAGGAGGATGATCTTGCTCTTGGAAAATATAAAGCCTTGAATGCAATATTCAATGGTGTTGACAAGAATATTTTCAGGCTGGTAAATAACTGTGAAGTGGCCAAAGATGCTTGGGACATTCTCAAGACCACTCATGAAGGCACCTCTAGGGTAAAGATGTCTAGACTTCAGCTGCTCACCTCCAAGTTTGAAAACTTAAGGATGAAAGAAGATGAAAACATTCATGAATTCCACATGAGTATCCTTGAGAAAGCTAATGCTTCAGGAGCCCTGGGAGAGAAGATGACAGATGAAAAGTTGGTGAGAAAAATACTTAGGTCACTCCCTAAGAGATTTGCAATGAAGGTGACTGCCATAGAAGAGTCTCAAGACATCTCCAACATGAGGGTAGATGAGTTAATTGGCTCCCTCCAAACCTTTGAGATGGGATTGATTGATGGAACTGGAAAAAAAACCAAGAGCATTGCCTTTGTTTCCAACACAGAAGAGGAAAACTGTCAAGATGTGGATAAAGAATGGGCCAATGAAGTTGCAATGCTGGGGAGACAGTTTAACAGACTGTTAAAGAAAATGGATGTCAGATCCAAGGCAAATTTCAAGAACATCTCGTCTGACATCAGTAAATCCAACAATGCTGGAAGAAAAGCAAGAGCAGATGAGAAGCCCAAAAAAGGAAAAGAGGTTCAGTGCTATGAATGTGATGGGTATGGACACATCAGGTCTGAATGTGGGACCTACCTTAAGAAACAGAAGATGAGCCTTGCTGCCACATGGTCTGATGAGAGTGATACTGAAGAGGCTGCAAATCTTGTGACTGCTTTGACAGGAAGATGTGAATCTGATGAAGAGTCAAGTGATGGTGAAGTAACCTTTGAGGAATTGGCCTCTACCTATAGAGAACTGTGTCAGAAAAGTGTTGAACTGAACAAACAATCTTTAAATCAAGAAAAGGACATAACTCAACTTGAGAATGAGAAGGTAGAATTCTTGGAAACCATCTCCAAATTTAAAACAGAAGTTGTGGCTCTAAAGGTCAAGCTAGATGAAGATCAACAAGTTGAGAGCCAGAAGATAGTCCAACTGGAGAAAGAAAAAGCAGAACATGTGGAAACTATCCTCAAGCTAAAGACTGAAGTTGTGCTCTTAAACTCAAAACTAGAAGAAACAACCAAGTATGTAAGGATGCTGAACAATGGATCTGACTCCTTAGACAAGATTCTTCAGACTGGACAAGTCACAGGAGTCAAATCTGGATTAGGGTACCATAAAACCAAGGCTGAAAGTAGCTACACTGGCTGCAAACCTCAAGCTAAACCTAAATGCAGCAATAGTAAGAGGAGTTCCAAGATGTCACATCATATGTCACACCATCAGAAGAAAGAACAGCAAAAATACAAACACCAAAGATGGAGATGTCATTACTGTGGGAAATTTGGACACTCAAGGGCCTTCTGCTATAAGTTGTATGGTTACCCTACCCACCTTCATCAGCAACAGCAGAAGAGAAGACAGCAGTATGGCAGACACCAAAGATGGAGATGCCATTACTATGGGAAAGCTGGACACTCTAAGTCTTCCTATTATAAGGTGTATGGTTATCCTAGCCATGGGCATCAACAGATCCACTATCAACCCAGACCCAAATATTACAGGCCTATCAACAAGAAGCAATGGGTTCCTAAGACTAATGTCACAAGTCTAATGGCTCTCAAAGAAGAATGGTATTTTAATAGTGGATGCTCTAGACACATGACTGGGAACTCAGACTTGATAATTGATCTTCACCCTCATGACTTAAGCTATGTAACCTTTGGTGATGGAGCTAAAGGTGAAATAAAGGGGATAGGCAAGCTTGAATGTCCTGGAGCTCCTAAACTTGACAATATTCTTCTGGTCAAGGGCTTGACTTCAAATCTAATAAGCATCAGTCAGCTAGGGGATCAAGGTCTGAGTATCATCTTCACTAAAACTGAATGTCTGATTATGAACAAAGACAGTGAAGTAATTATGAAAGGAATCAGGACCAACAACAACTGCTACATGTGGAGCTCTCAAATGGATAATCCCTCTAAGATGAGTACAGTTGCAAGAAGAATCATCAAGGGAAAAGAAAAGTGTCAGGTAAGGGTGCTAATAGCTAACCCCAAGGAAGAAAAGGTCTTGATGGCACAAACACCTGAACACATGACTGGTGGTATGAAGACTGAAGTCAGTAAGAGCTTTGCTGGAACTGAGACACAAGGAAGTATGTCAGTTGAAAACAACAATGCTCAACCAGGGTGGATGAAATTGCTGAGAATTATCTACAATGTCACACTCGATGCTATGACATTGTATTATGACAACCTGACTGCAAAGGACTTGCATGAGGAAAAGGGAAAATTAGGGGCGTGTTTTTTTGAGAAAGTATGGCAATTAATGTGGAGTGGAAAAGGCAAGAATAATATTGTCTTCCCAATGAAAAGAAAAAGCCACATTACTAATGAACCATCTCTTAGTATTGGAAATAGCACACTCTGCCTGAACACAATCAAAGAACCTCTGCTAGGGCAAAGAAAGTTTTCTCAAAATTTCAACAACATGTCTCAACATCCGTCAACATCTAGCTCAAAATCCTTCCATACTAGAACTTCCTCCATGGAATTCTTAGATGAAGATTTGATGGAAGTAACTCCACTGCGTATGATACCTGGTAACGTTCCAAGCTCACCTTCCATGACTAGAGCTGAGCAAGGTAACACTCCTGAAAAATCGCCTGATAAAGAGGACATGCACTCTACTGATCGCATCATAAGAAACCTAGTTACTAGCATACTGAACGAAGAGCATGGAGTTAAGGACATTTTTACCCCTCTATCAAGAAGGGAACCCTCACCTGAGGTGGAAAGCCAAGCTGAGAAAGATGATAACTCATCTAAAACAGAAAAGGAAGTAGTTGCTGAGGGTCTGTGTTCACTTGAAAAAAACTTACCTAGAATGTCACCTGATACTGCTCAGGACATTGAGGAAGAAAGGTCTGAGGAAGAAGATGACACGTTGGTCAATCTTGTGAAAACAAGTATAGCCAATAGACTGAGAAAGAGGAGGAGTATGGCAGAGATAAGGACAAGTAGGAAAGAGAAAAGGGTTGGTAGTATAGGTCCCTCCAAATCTTGGAGTAAAGTAGAGGTCAGGAAGAAGAAAGACAGTGAAAGTTCTGAAGACGATGTTCCAGACATCTCCTCTAACAAAAGAAAGGCTGTAAAGAAGTCTTCCAACAAAGTAGCTGCTAAGCACCTAGACAAATGGAGGTTTGTCACTCAAAGAAGGGTAGCAGTTGAAAGAGAATTAGGGAAAGAGACTGTTGAAGTAAAGGAAGTAATGGAGCTAATCCAGGCAGTTGGTCTTATGAAAATTGTGACTGCTCTGCCTCAATGCTATGAAGGGCTAGTCAAAGAATTCATTGTAAACATTCCTGATGAGAGTTATGGAAAAAGCAGCAGGGAGGTCTGCAAAGTGGTTGTTAGGGGTAAGTGTGTGAATCTTTCACCAACCATCATCAACAGGTTCCTGGAAAGAGGAACTGATGAAGGGGTAGATCTAGAGGCCACAGATAATGAGATCTGTAGGATGATTACAGCTGGCCAAATTAATGAATGGCCCAGTAGGAAACACCTTGCAGCTAGTAAACTAACTGTCAAGTATGCCTTCTTGCATAAGATTGGTTCTGCAAATTGGGTTCCTACTAATCACATATCCACCATCTCCATTGCTCTTGGGAGGATCATTCATGCTATTGGAACAAGGGTTAACTATGACTTTGGCAAGTTCATATTTGAGCAAACCATTAGACATGCTTCCACCAATGCTGTAAAGTTGCCCATTGTTTTTCCATCTATCATCTGTGGGATCATCCTGAGTCAACAACCAGGAATCCTGAGGCCAAGTGATATCCCTAGCAGGAGGAAAATCCCTCTGTCCATCCATTACAAGCTGTTTAAGGGAAGTCATGTCAATGATGTCATGACATCTGCCAGAAGGGAGTCTGCACCCAAAGGAAGTCTGATTGACCAACTGAAAGAGACCTGCAAGGAACTGGACAATGGAATAAAGGTGGCAAAAGCTAGAAAAGAGGCTTTAGAAGTTCTCATCTGTAGCCTGGAAAGGGAAGAAAGAGAAAAGATTGGAAAGGAATCAATTACAAGATCCCAATCCTGTTCTGAAAGCTCAGAAGATTTTGAAGATGAAGATGAAGGTGAAGAAGATACCTCTTCTTCTGATTAATGGTTCCTGCCTGTATTGAAGACCTGGGGGGAGCTGGAAGGGATGGTGGAAATTGTTGCTGTTTGGAAAGCTGGTGTTCTTTCTGTTTTTGTATTTTGTGGCAGTCCTCATGATGCATGTTATGTAATATTTAGGGCTCTTAATGAGTTCCTTGAATTTGTTCATTGTCTCAGCTTTCTGCTGTGTATAATGATGTTGTGTACTTCCTGAATTTTTGTTTTAACATGCTTAATGTTATAACATATGTTTTAACTTTCTCTGCTAGACTAATAGACATTTATTTTGTCTGATTGGTCACCTTTGGTCAATTTTGACTAAAAACGGGGAGAAGTGCATGATATGGAAGTTGGATGTGGCTGATCAGAAGGACAACTATTATTGATATGGTGCACAGGTGCTGATGTTGTAGCAGATGGTGCACAGGTGTTGATGTTGTAGCAGATGTCAGTATGACATTTTGGCTGGTACAGGTGCTGGAGTTACGGTAGCTGTTATTTGATGAATGCACAAATTTAGGGGGAGAAGAAGTACCCTGGTGTATTGTGCATTTGTGTGTCTTACTAGTTGCATCCATAACTAATAATTCTATTGATTGTTGCACAGATTTAGGGGGAGGAGAAGTACCCTTGTGCTTATGTGTATTACTAGTAGCCATAGCTAGTAATTGTTTTGCTTCTGCTGCTGATTAAACTACTGTTATATGGTTTAACTGCTGATAGTTTAACTTGTGAACAAAAAGGACAGATATATGTTTTAGCCAAAATTTGCCAAAGGGGGAGTTTGTTGATTCTAAGAGTTGGCAGCAATTTTGGTAAAACAAAGAGTGTTCACAAGATATCTTGTGTGATGTCTTAACATGAGATATCCTATGTACCTGCTGAAGATGAAGAACATATGCAAGCAGGATTGTTTCAGAATGCCACATACATTGACAAGGCTTCTAATATTGGTTGTACCTGTTGGAGCTTAAATGGAAGACATATGATGCAGGATTGGTTCAGGTGACATACTCATTGTCATGGTAACTGATATGGCTGTACCTGCTATAAAAGGAAACTGGATTATGCAGGATTTTTCCAGATGTCAGACCCGATGTCTTGACATCTTGTACACAGAACATTCAGTATGAATGTCTGGTGTTTTGTGATTGCACAATTAGTGGCAATCATTGGTTGATTGAAGATATGGCTAGCTGGCGCATTCTATCAAGGATATCAACCAGATTTGTTTATTTTCCAAGGAGATCTTTACAACTGATATGAAAAGATTTGATTGGAAAATATATCTAAGGTTTTCAAGGTGTCCAATACTTCTATAAAAAGGGACTTAGAAAACCTGATTGTACACACAACCAAGACTGAGCGAAATTTAGAGAGAGAGCTAGGGTTTGTGTCTGTAGGTCATTCAAGTCATCCATTGATGATTGAATTGGACTGATTTGTCTTCTTGATCAAAGCTTTGAAGCAAGATCAAGAGTGTGTCTTCTTGATTGAAACTGTGAAGTAAAATCAAGAATATTGTAATTGAAAAGTATTTGCTTTTCACAAGGGACTATTGTTTTCAATCACGGGTGTGTGATTGTAAGGGAAGTGACTGGGTTCTCATATGTAAGAGTGCTTAGGTAGAAATTGCACGGGTAGAGATTAGGTGAGAAAGACTGTAACTTGGTGAAGTGTACGGATAGTCTTTGAACTAATTCTATTTTAGTGGATTTCCTTCCTGGCTTGGTAGCCCCCAGACGTAGGTGAGTTGCACTGAACTGGGTTAACAATTGCTTGTGTTATTTGCTTTACCATTCTGTTTCTGTTTATCCATTGTTTATAACCAGATATCAGTGTCGTGACATTACCTTCGACATCTTATATCTGATACCAGAATTTCAATAAGCATCTTGGCTCCTTACCCTTGGGTGGGATCCCTTGAGATTTGGTTTGAGATCACCAATCATGCTTGAATTGTATATTATTTCTTTTCTCATTTACTAACCAAAAGCATAAAAATATGTCACTGACATCTCTTGTTTGTAGCTTGAGCAGTCACAAGGTCTAAAGCTTCTAGGAGATCCTATGTGCATTCATAGGGCCAATTGAAGATCAAAGCAAGCATGACAATGGTTACCAAAGCTCTCATCCATCAAATATTCCTCCCAAGTGTCTCAATTCATCATTTTGATCAAAGCAAATCAAGGGGCATGAGGCTTGTTTCCCAAGGAAACCCTAATCCATCTATTCATCAACTAAGCCTTGCTCATGAAGCAACTTTAACTTTTGATCAAATGAAATCAAGGGGAGTTCTTTAATTCATCATTTCATGCATATTTTAACTTATATGAGTATCCTCAATCATCAATTCATCAAGATATGAGGTTTGGACTTGAGAAGTTGATCAGTCAATTCATCTGACTATTTTGAAATACACTGAGACTTAACTTTTTATGTGTTTGTCAAATGGAGATGACCCCAAGAGAAACAATGTTCTTAAGAACCATACAAACAACTTTCATGTTCATAAAAAAATTGATTTGAAGCTTGGAAGGTCATCATCCATTCCAAGACATTATAGGTCATTTTGACTGAAACCCTAATTTTGGGTTAACTTCCCAAAGACATAACTCTTTCATTTTTCATGATTTTTAGGTGGGATCAAATGAATTGGAAAGCTTAAGATGTCTAATTCAAATGTTATGTTTATAAAAATTTCAAAATCTCAAAATAAATACATGTGATAATGCAAAACATTATAGGTCACTTTGGACCAAATGCATTGAAATGTGAAAAAGTCCAACTTCAAGTGCCCATAACTTCTTCATAAAAAATCCAAATGATGCAAAATTTAAGTCCAAATTGATTTCCTTGAAAATATATACAACTTTTACGTTGTAGATTTTGTCATTTGGAGCTTTCATCATTGAAACAGAAGGGCTTGAACTTTGGCATATTTTGAAAATCTCACATGTGCATGTTTTGCACCCTACACTTCATGTCCACTTTTCATCAATTTCCAAGGCTCAAATGGAGTTTTGATCAACATGACAAATGATCCTTATGCGAAAAGCTTTCCAACCATTACTCATGAGGTGGTGTTTCAAGTTTGGACATAGCACTTTTGAAGGCTTGAACATTATGGCACATTTTGGAAAATCATTAAAATTTGCATTGCATGAACCATTATTACATAAGCTGAACGTCCAAATTACTTCTATCATGCATCAGCTACCAAATCCAAGTGGAATTGGGCCCTCCGTGCGCTTGTACAGGCCCATGCATGGAGGCCCTTTCCATTCATGCAAGTTTATGATCATGCATTTTCAGCTTGCCTTGCCTATAAATACAATGCATATGAGCTTCATTTCACTAACCTGAAGGCGCCCCAAATGCTGTGCAACTGAAACCTCACCCTCACACCAAAGAAACTCTCTCATTTTTCTCTCAATTTTCAGATCTGAATTTTGATTTCCTCGATTGAAATTTCATATCTAAAAGTTCCTAAACCTCTTCACCTTGATCCATAGAGTAAACTGTAAGCATTAGCATCAAGAAATTATGACTCCAAGCCCTGCAAATCAGAGGTTTACCCCAAATTTTATTTTATTCGAATCAGCTTGTATAGTGCTTATTTCTTGTTGTTGTGGTGTGATCTGAAGTCCTCTGCATAGAGGCAACACTATTGAGCTTTCAATTTTCAAAAATCATGAAGTTCATTTGAACACCACAGATCTTCCATCTCTGATTTCTTTCAATATAGAAATCTAGAGTGGATTTGGTTGGTAAAGGGGTGATGTACATCACCCCAGCTTTCGATTGATGCCTGGATCGTAGCATTTGGTTAGCTTTCATTTCTCTGCAATTTTGGACTTGGCCGGAAGTTGGCCGGAGAAAACGGTGGCGCTGGCCACCGTCTGGTCCCCAGATTGGATCTGAGTCGTCCATCTCATTTCCCAGATTAAATCTCATGCGTCAATTGTTATGACTTTATTATTGGCTTGGTGCGCTTCAGTTGACTCATGCACATGGTAGGCGCACGTTTCCTGACCTCATGATTTTCCAGCTCAATTAATGAGCTCAGATCAAAGGGTCCACGCATTTTGCTTTTTATAATTTTGATTTTAATTTTTCTTATTTCTTTTAATTCCATTTCTTTTTAAAAATTCATAACTCCTTCATTATTGGTCCAAAAAATGTGAGACCAATTTCATTTTTCTCCTTTTAATTTCTACTTTCTAAAAATGATTTTTAATATTTTTTATTTTATCATTTGATATTTTTTTAGTAATTTTCTCTTTTCTGGTTATTTTTAATTCATTTAAAATAGTTTTTGATATCCAAAAAATATAAAAATATTTTTTTCAACCTCTTTGAATGATGATAGATCAATAAAACATATTCTCATCAATTTATTAATTGATTTGAGATTTATTTGAGATTTTAGTTCAATTAGGTTATTTTTATGCATTTTTAATTGATTTAAAATAGTTTTTGACTTCTAAAAATGCTGAAATTTTTTGTCAAACTTTGTTTGACCTTGTTGAACTTGGGATAATTCACTTGAACTTTTCAAAGTTGATTTGAAGTGAGTTTGAAGTTTGACCTTTCTTTATTATTTTAATTCAAGTTTTATTTTAATATTGAAAAATACCAAAAATATTTTATTTGTTTCTTGACTTCTAATCTTCAAGTTTTGGGTGCTTAACACCTTCCCATTGAATAAGCAACCCCCTTACCCCGATCTCTGACATTTTTACTAGTTTTTTATTCGTTAAAACTTTTAGGTTTTTATTCGCTTTCTAACCATTCCCTTGGATAAATAGAAGTGCGGTGGCGACTCGACTTGTATGGTTTACCTTGGATTTAGTCAATATCTCTAATGGTAACGAATACCCCGCTACAGAAAAATGGCGACTCTGCTGGGGAGGTTTGCCTAGTGGGTTTTGCCTACTTTTCACATTTGTGTTGTATTGTATTGTATATTATTTTGTGACATTTTTTTTGTGCAATTTGGGATTACTGCAATGTATGTAATGATTGAATTGCTTGAATATTATTTCCTTGTATGCTTGGTAATCTTTGTGAGATGAGTTCTATACCCGAACTCGAGTGCACTTAGGATAGGAGAATGACATAGTCTTGTTGACTTGTGTGGAGTTATTCCTTAGCAAGTAGACTTGCAAGCCCATTCACTTGGTGGAGGTCATGTTGGGATCAATAATGTCACACGAGTAGTCGTGGTTAGGCATTACTCTTTCTAATATAGACCTTAAAAGTCAAGGACCTTAGTTTACCAAGCCCATCTTGGCCTATTTTTAGGACGTTGTGCGAAGGTCGTTCAAATGTAAGATTTGACACGATTGTTACGCGATACTACACTCATAAGAGTCTCTCTTGAGAATATTCTTGGAATACGAGTAGTCGTTTATCCGATAATATCCGAAAGATGAGATGATGACTATGGGAACCTCTTGTAGAACATGTTTGGCAGGTTTAAACCCTAGTACACTCCCTTTGGGTGGTTCTTAACCGAGACTCCATGCTCGTGACTTGCAACAAACCCTTGATTCATGGTTGATCCGTTCTTGTATCCTTAATATCAATGGAACTTGGGTGTTGATAAGGTGTAAACCATAATCCACTAAAATGGATGATTGATATTAAGGATGACATAATTCATCCCATGACCTTTGTTTGGTGTGCTTTGCTTGATCCTTGAGTGTGATTGTTGCATTCATGCACTCATGCACCCATTTGCATCCATATCATCAATAATGAGAAAATTTTCAAGGAACTTAAGAGGTCTATTTGCAAATTTTCAGACATGGAAAGACAAAGAAGGAATACAAAGAAGTACAGTTTCAGACAACCCGACATGAAAGAGCTAAGGAATTTGACATCCTATGTATTAGATCCCTTGGGTTTCAAGGCTCGTTATGCATATGGGAAGCTTCTATTTATTCTGACTACTCAAGTGGACGAAGGATTGATGAGTGTATTGGTGCAGTTCTATGATCCCTTATACCGTTGCTTCACATTTCCGGATTTTCAGCTTCTGCCCACGCTTGAGGAGTATGCCTATCTTGTGGGTATACCTATCCTAGACCAGTTGCCGTTTAGTGGCTTAGAGAGTGTTCCTACTTCTCAAGAGATAGCTGATATATTGCATATAGATGAATCTCTGGTTGGTGCTCATATGACTACCAAAGGTGGAATTCAAGGTCTCCCTTTTGAGTTCCTCATTGCTCAAGCTACTATGTATGGGAAGGCCATGAGTGAGGACGCCTTTGAGGCCATATTAGTACTTCTCATCTATGGACTAGTGTTATTCCCCAACATCGACAAGTTTGTGGATGTGAACGCTATTAGGATCTTCTCTACTCTTAATCCCGTTCCGACTCTGTTGGGTGACACTTACTTTTCTTTGCATATGAGGAATGTAAAAGGTGGTGATACCATTGTGTGCTGTTTACCTCTGTTGTACAAGTGGTTTATTTCGCACTTGCCACAGACGGTCGCCTTCAAGGAGAACAAAGGATGTCTACGGTGGTCCACGAGGCTTATGTCTCTCACTAATGATGATATCTTTTGGTACAACTGTGTATATGATGGTGTGCAGATTATCGACTCTTGTGGTGAATTCTCCAATGTGCCTCTTCTTGGTACATGTGGTGGGATTAACTACAACCCTATTTTGGCACATAGTCAGCTTGGGTTCCCCCTAAAGGATAAACCTAATAAAATTCTGTTAGAGGGTGTGTTCTTTCAGGAGGGTAAAGATCCCCAAGGCTTGAAGGGCAGGATGGTCCGCGCTTGGCGCAAGATCCATAGGAAGAGAAGAAAGGAGCTTGGTCCGAAGAACTGTATCGCTTTGGAACCCTATACCTCTTGGGTTAGGAGGAGAGCTTCCGAGTACCTCATGCCTTACGAGTATCCGAGACCTACACCTTTGGTTGTGGCTGGACCTTCAACCCTCCCTGGCCAAGGAGTAGAGGAGTTGAGAGACGAAGACCGTTCACGTTCTTGGATCCGTGAACGAGAGGAGTTGCTTCAACAGATCAGAGAGAAGGATGCTTTGATAGAGTTCCTTCAGCACCAGATTATTGACGAGCCTGATGATGCATTGACTTCTCTTCTTCCTCAGTCTTCCAAGTTTTGGAAGAGGAAGTATGATCAACTCGCCAAAGAGAAGGCAGATATGGAGGCAGCCTATGAGAGAGAAGTGAAGAGGCTTCGTGCAGCTTATCTTCCAGTCTCCGGAGCTTTAGATGATTGTTTCTAGGGTTCCATAGGATGTTCATTTTCCTTCTCTCTTGTATTGTATTTGGTTACCAAGACTGTACTTCTGTGGTGTAAAAATATTTCCAAATATTATTAATGTGATATTTCCATATGTGATAAATGTTTAATATTTTCAATATTGCAAATAGGACTCTAAAGTTCCTCTGATATAAAAAATAAATCATATGCACAAGCATTGCATGCATCATGTGCATAAGCAGGTTTTGCTCCAGGCTTCTTGTTCTATGGTCTAACTCTGTGTTCTTCATTTATTTTGAAGACAAGTTGACTCACCGGTACTACACCCGAGCCAACGCATCAAGACTAATGGATCATTTGGAGCAAGAGAACCGTGAACTTAAGGAGGAAGTGGCCAGATTGACTGCCCTGATGGAGTCATTCATGGCTGCCCAAAGCCAGTCGTCTCCGACGCCTTCAACTCCTCCCCAGAGGACAGTCATCTCTGAGATTGCCTCTTCAACCGTGCCTGTGGCCAGCGTCCATTTTGCACCAACAGCTATGCCAGCCTGGTTTCCTTGGGGGATGCCTCCCAACTTTATCCCTGAGGGTCCTGCGCCCACCTTTACTATGCCGGCATCTAGCCCGGTCCTCAATGTTCCACCTCCTTTCGTGCATACTATGCCCAGAGTAGACGACACCATCTACCACTCTGAGCCGTTTGAGGGCCCAGATGTCTATGAAAAGATGGATGCTATGAATGATCAATTTCTTGAGCTCCGCAAGGAATTGAAAACTCTCTGAGGAAAGGACCTCTTCGGCAAGTCTTCTGCTGAACTCTGCTTGGTTCCTAACGTCAAAATCCCTGTAAAGTTCAAGGTACCTGACTTTGAAAAGTACAAGGGAAATACTTTCCCTCTCAGCCACCGGGTTATGTATGCTAGGAAGATGTCGACTCAGACTGACAACAATCAACTTCTCATTCACTACTTCCAGGACAGTTTGTCCGATGCTGCCCTAAGATGGTATATGGGCTTGGACAGCGCAAACATCCAATCCTTTAATGACCTTGGTGACGCCTTCGTCAAGCAATACAAGTATAATATGGATATGGCTCCCGATAGGGATCAATTGAGGGCCATGTCCCAGAAGGACAAGGAAACTTTCAAATAGTACGCCCAGAGGTGGCAAGAGCTAGCAGCACAGATTGTGCCCCCGCTGGAGGAGAAAGAAATGACCAAGATCTTCTTGAAGACTTTGAGCTCATTCTATTATGAGCGGATGATTGTCAGCGCTCCTTCTGATTTCACCGAGATGGTGAACATGGGGATGCATGTGAAGGAAGGAGTCAGGGAAGGGCGCCTGACCAGAGAAGAAGGCTCTTCTGCCAAACGATATGGGGCATTTGGAAAGAAGAAAGATGGTGAGGCACATGCTGTGACCTCCCATGTTAGACCTAGAAGACCCTCAGTGAGGAGGAAGACCGTGCGTCCTGCTGGTAACCAGCATTAGGTGGCTCACATAGCGCCTGTTTTCAGAGATAATCAGCAATATCAATATCCCAACAATAACCAGCAACAACAACATCAACAATATCAATAACAACAACACCGTCCTCAATAGCAGGCCTACCAGCCTCGAAACAACAATCAAGCCAGTATAAGCTATGAGAGGAAGAGGGTCACCTTTGATCATATTCCTATGACCTATGCAGAATTGTATCCCTCTTTGATAGAGAGGAAATTGATTACTCCACGAGACCCACCGGCTATACCTACCAACCCTCAGTGGTGGTATAAGCCTGGGCTACATTATGTTTATCATTCCGGTGCTCCCGGACATGACGTGGAGAACTGTTACCCGCTGAAGACCAAGGTTCAAGACCTTGTGAAGAGTGGTATCTTGTTTTTCGAGGACGTAGGTCCTAATGTGAAGAAGAACCCATTGCCCGAGCATGGGAAATCCTCTGTCAACATGGTCCAGGGTTGCCCTGGTAAATATAAAGTCAAATATGTTAGCCATATTCGACAATCTTTGGTCTAGATGCACAGACTGTTGTGTGAATACAGTCACTATGAGCATGACCATGACAGATGCCGCGTCTGTACTGTCATTCAGAGGGGATGTCGTCAAGTCCGCAAAGACATCCAAGAAATGCTGGATGAAGGAGTAATTGAGATACTTCATAATCGAAATATCAATGATGATGATGAAGTCAATGTAATATCTCCAGTATTTCGGATCCCTGAGCCTGTTGTCATTCGGTATGATGGCAGCAAGCAGTAGGCTTCTCCCTCTTTGATCATTAAACCAATTGGCCCTGTGTCATACTCTTCTGATAAAGCGGTCCCCTATCGCTACAATGTTGTAGCATTGGAGGATGGGAAGGAGGTGCCACTGCCCTCTACTTCTGTTGTTAATATTGCCGATGTCAGCGGCCTGACCCGTAGCGGTCGTGTTTTCTCGGCTCTGCCAAAACCCCAAGCTGACACCAAGAGGGTTGTTGTTGCTGATTATGTTGAACACCCGGTTGGGAATGTTGTTAATGCTCCGAATCCGGCACTTGTTGCCAATAAACCTGCCTCTATTGTGAAAACTCCTGTCTCTGCTGGCCAGAGTGGTAATACGAAAGAAGACCGTGATGAGATGCAAAGGCTCATCAAAAGGAGTGAATACAACATTGTAGATCAGCTTCTACAGACGCCATCAAAGATCTATGTATTATCTTTGTTGATGAATTCAAAACCACACCGAGAAGCTCTGCAGAAGATGTTGGATGTGGCCAATGTAGATCATGATGTCACAATAGAACAATTTGACAGTATTGTTGCAAACATTACCGCTTGTAACAATTTGAGTTTTTGTGATGCTGATCTCCCCGAGGAGGGAAGAGACCACAATTTGGCACTAGACATATCTATGAGCTGTAAGGATGATGCCATGTCCAATGTGCTGGTGGACACTGGATCATCGCTAAATGTGTTGCCAAAATCCACTCTGGCTAGATTGTCATATCAGGGGCCTCCCATGAGGCAGAGTGGAGTAGTGGTAAAAGCTTTTGATGGATCGCGGAAAATTGTGATTGGAGAGGTTGAGCTCCCAGTTAAAATCGGACCAAGTGATTTTCAGATCACTTTCCAGGTCATGGATATCCATCCATCATATAGCTGTCTGTTGGGCAGACCATGGATTCACGAGGCAGGTGCCGTGACATCCACCCTACACCAGAAACTGAAATTTGTCAAGAACAAGAAGTTGCTGGTGGTAGGGGGAGAAAAGGCTCTCCTGGTTAGCCATTTGTCTTCCTTTTCTTATATAGATGCTGAGGATGAAGTTGGAACGCCATTCCAAGCTTTATCTATTGCTGAGCCTACTAAGAAAGGAACTTCTTCATTTGCGTCCTACAATGATGCTAAGTTGGCCATTGAGCATGGCACAACTACTGGATTGGGGCAAATGATTAAGCTGGAAGACAATAAAACCCGGGCTGGCATAGGGTATTCTTCTGGCGCTTTCAACAAGCATGGGTTGTTCAAGAGTGGTGGATTCATCCATACTGTTCAAGACAAGGAAGTTGCTGCTATTGTGGAAGAGGAGGCAGAGGAAGATTCTGGCAACTTCGTCATCCCTGGAGGGGTCTGCAATAATTGGGTCGCTGTTGATGTGCCAACAGTTATCCATAAGTCAAGATAATGTTCATTGTGTTTAAAAACCCTTCTCCCATGCCAAAAGGAGGAGTGATGACATTGTTGGCTCATAAATACAATGATATTTTCATTCAATAAATTCATGTTAAATGTTTGTTTTTCCAATTATTTTCACTTTTCGCTTTTTTGCATGAAATTGGTGATCACATAAAACCCTAAAAATAGAATAAAATCAATCTTTTCATATGCATAATGATTTGCCTTGTTTGAATTCTAAAATCTCTTTTATATCCAAAATCATTATGCAGGTTGATCAAACCCATTTAACATAATGATCCAACACCATCTCCCAATTTCGAGTTCCCTGTATTTGAGGCGGAAGAAGATGAAGTTGAAGAGATTCCTGACGAGATCACCCGTCTACTTGAGCACGAAGAGAAGATCATTCAACCGCATCTTGAGAATCTGGAAACAGTCAACTTGGGGTCTGAAGATTGTGTACGAGAAGTGAAGATTGGGGCACTCCTGGAAGAATCTGTTAAGAAAGGGTTGATTGAGTTGCTAAGAAAGTATGTTGACGTCTTTGCCTGGTCATATGAAGACATGCCTGGTCTGGATACTGATATCGTGCAACATTTCCTGCCGTTGAAGCATGAGTGCGTGCCGGTAAAGCAGAAACTCAGAAGAACTCATCCCGATATGGCAGTGAAGATTAAAGAAGAAGTTCATAAGCAAATTGATGCGGGGTTTCTGGTGACTTCTACATATCCTCAATGGGTGGCCAATATTGTGCCTGTGCCTAAGAAAGATGGAAAAGTCCGAATGTGTGTGGACTATAGAGACTTGAATAAAGCTAGTCCGAAAGATGATTTCCCTCTACCACATATTGATATGTTGGTAGATAATACAGCTAAATTCAATGTCTTCTTGTTTATGGACGGATTTTCCGGATATAACCAGATTAAAATGGCACCCGAGGATATGGAGAAGACAACATTCATCACACCTTGGGGAACATTCTGTTATCGAGTGATGCCCTTCGGTTTGAAGAACACCGGAGCCACGTATCAACGAGCTATGACTACCTTGTTTCATGATATGATGCACAAGGAGATCGAGGTATATGTTGATGATATGATTTCAAAGTCAAGAACGGAAGTTGAACATGTCGAGCACTTGTTGAAGCTTTTTCAACGGTTGAGGAAGTATAAACTTTGTCTGAATCTAACAAGTGTACATTTGGAGTCCGTTCCGGCAAGTTATTGGGCTTTATTGTCAGCAAGAGAGGTATTGAGGTTGATTCTGCAAAGGTCAAAGCAATACAAGAGATGCCTGCGCCCAAAACTGAGAAGCAAGTCCGAGGTTTTCTTGGCCGCTTGAATTATATTTCCAGATTTATATCCCACATGACTGCCACATGTGCGCCGATATTCAAGCTCCTCCGGAAAGATCAGTCTCATGATTGGACCGAGGATTGCCAAAAAGCCTTTGACAGTATCAAAGAGTATCTGTCTGAGCCGCCGATTCTGTCTCCGCTTGTGGAAGGGAGACCATTGATTATGTATCTGACAGTTCTTGAAGACTCAATGGGTTGTGTCCTTGGTCAGCAAGACGAAAGAGGGAAGAAAGAGTATGATATTTACTACATGAGTAAGAATTTCACCGATTGTGAGGCTCGAAACTCGATTCTTGAGAAAACATGTTGTGCTTTGGCTTGGGCTGCTAAGCGTTTACGCCAGTATATGATAAATCATACGACTTGGTTGATATCCAAAATGGATCCAATCAAGTATATCTTTGAGAAACCTGCTTTAACTGGGAGGATTGCCCGTTGGCAGATGTTGTTGTATGAGTATGATATTGAGTATCGAGCTTAGAAGGCTATAAAAGGTAGTATCTTGGCTGACCACTTGGCACATCAACCAATTGAGGATTATGAGTCAGTTCAGTATGACTTCCCAGATGAGGAGATTTTGTATTCGAAAATGAAAGATTGCGATGAGCCTACGCTCGATGAAGGGCCAGAGCCTGGTTCCCGATGGAGCATGGTGTTTGATGGCGCTGTAAATCAGTATGGAAATGGTATTGGGACAGTGATTATTACTCTTCAGGGCACACATTTTCCTTTTACAGCAAGGCTAACTTTCAAATGCACGAATAATATGGCTGGGTATGAGGCTTGTATCATGGGATTGGAAGAGTGTATTGATCTTAGGATCAAGCATCTTGATGTTTATGGTGATTCAGCCCTTGTTGTTAATCAAATTAAGGGTGAATGGGAGATGAATCAGCCTGGCCTCTTCCCATATAGAGATTATGCGAGGAGGATCTCAACGTTCTTTACTGAGGTTGACTTCTATCATATTCCTCGAGATGAGAATCGGATGGCAGATGCACTTGCTACACTTGCTTCTATGATCGTGGTTACACTCTGGAATGAAGTTCCCAATATTACTGTGATGCGCTTGGACAAACCAACTCATGTATTTGCAGTTGAAGAAGTAAAAGATGATAAGTCATGGTATCATGATATCAAGTGCTTTCTTCAAAGTCAGATTTACCCGTCCGGGGCATCTGTGAAAGATAGAAAGACTTTGAGGAGATTATCAGGCAGTTTCTACCTCAATGGTGATGTGCTTTATAAAAGGAATTTCGACATGGTTCTGCTCAGATGCGTGGATAGACACGAAGCAGGCCTGTTGATGATTGAGGTCCATGAGGGTTCATTTGGTACTCATTCCAATGGACATGCCATGGCTAGAAAGATGTTGAGAGCAGGCTACTATTGGCTGACAATGGAGTCTGACTGCTGCAAATATGTGAAGAAATGCCATAAGTGCCAGATTTATGCGGATAAGATTCATATTCCCTCGACACTTATGAACGTGATTTCATCACCATGGCCTTTCTCTATGTGGGGAATTGACATGATTGGCATGATAGAGCCGAAAGCGTCCAATGGTCACAGGTTTATTCTCGTAGCAATTGATTACTTCACCAAGTGGGTTGAAGCGGCGTCATACGCAAACGTGACCAGGCAGGTGGTTGTGAAGTTTATCAAGAATCAACTCATATGCCGTTATGGTGTGCCGGATAAGATCATTATTGATAATGGATCTAACTTGAACAACAAGATAATGAAAGAGTTGTGTAGCGAGTTCAAGATAGCACATCGTAATTCTTCTCCCTACAGACCCAAGATGAATGGGGCTGTTGAAGCTGCTAATAAGAATATCAAGAAGATTATCCAGAAGATTGTTGTTACGTACAAAGATTGGCATGAGATGCTGCCATTTTCTTTGCAGGGGTATCGTACATCTGTCTGCACTTCAATAGGGGAAACCCCTTTCTCTCTTGTTTACGGCATGGAGGTTGTGCTCCCAGTAGAGGTGGAGATCCCATCAATGAGAGTCTTGATGGAAGCCAAGTTGACTGATGCTGAATGGGTTCAGAGTCGTTATGACCAACTAAATTTGATAGAAGAAAAGAGATTGACTGCCATGTGCCATGGTCAGTTATATCAGCAAAGGATGAAGAAAGCCTTTGATAAGAATGTCAAGCCTCATGTATTCCGAGAAGGTGATCTAGTGCTCAAGAAAGTTTGGTCTTTCGCACCCGATTCCAGGGGCAAGTGGACTCCAAACTATGAAGGTCCATATGTTGTTAAGAGATCCTTTCCAAGCGGTGATTTGATACTTACAACTATGGACGGGGAGGATTTCACTCGTCCTGTGAATTCAGATATAGTCAAGAAATACTTCGCCTAAAATAAAAACAGAATAGCTCGCTAAGTTGAAAACCCGAAAGGGAGGCTTAGGCAAAAATGAGCATCTCGGTGGATTGAAAACCCGAAAGGGCGATCCAGGCAAAAATTAGAGACATAAAAAATAAATATGTATCCCGCTAGATTGAGTACCTCACCCTGGGGCAATCTAGGCAAAATTAGGGATTTGGCAAGTAACTGCATCCCGACAAGACTTCGTTCTACAAGCTGTCATCTGACAAAGATTCTCGCTCAGTCATCGTCAACTGAAGCTTCAAATACATCGGATTCAGAGTTGGTGGAAAAATGGTCATTATGTTCAATGTAGCCCTTTTCCAATATATATCACCAATTTCAATTTTGTAAAGATCCATGGAGTCTTGCCATTTGCGGACTACCATTCCATCAAATAAATTTGAGCCTTTATCCAATTCTTTGCACTCTTATTTGTTTCTATTCAACAAATATTTTGCATGTTTTAATTGAAAAAATATCATTGTTTTAAATAAATAAAATTTTCATAAATTTGTTTTTAAACAAAGTGAACCTTCACAATGACAAAAGGATACTTGGGATGTCTTCAGTGCTCTCCCAAGAATGGTATGATTCCCAAAAGGGTAAGACATTTGTTCATATTCCCAGCATACTTGTATCCTCTTCGTTTGTCTTTCAGGCACAAAAGAAAGTTGTACCTCTCACCAAATCCCAGGGAGTTAGGAGTTCTGGGTGTGATCTCAATCTTCTAGATCCCCATTGAGTCTGGATTTAGCATTTGTGTTATCAATTATATGGTTGTCATCCCGTGTGTGGATTGACCTAAAATCCCTTATAGATTGATAAATTGTGTATGCTAATCTTTCTGAAGGAGTTGGTATTCCCTCACTTCAAGTAAGAAATTCCCCTCAAAGTGAGCCGGAAATCCCCAGTATAGGTGGAGTTTTCATCAAGCTTGGTTTGTAGCTTTCCCTATGTGGATTTGTCTACTTTTGACCTCCAGCAATTTTGCTCCTCGACCATCCTCAGCAGGGTTGATCCCACTCTTACTCCCCAGTATGGTCACCATCAGGGTATCTCCAGTAGTTGCCTACGGATAATCCTTGATTCAGTCGCCAGCAGTGTTTCCCTAATGGAATTGTCTGATCAGAGACCGTTTATGGTTTCCTCCCGAGCAGAGTGGTTGATGAAGATGTTTATCCTTCCTTCCTCAGCGGAGTAGTGTCCCTTCCTACTCGGCATATGTGATTTCTTCAGTAGTGCAAGGAATGTGGTGACATTGGAACCTTCTAATTGGTGGTTGTTCCCCACAGAGTTTCATCTCCCCCTTCGATAATTTCCCCAGTAGATTTGCTTCTACGGTGGATTTTATCCGTGTGTGGCTCATGTCCCCAGCTGGAGTGACTGTTTCTCATTTCCCTGCAGAGATCTTTGCTTTCTGGTATTGGTTGCCCCCATCAGATTGGATGTTCTCTAGTTGGCCTGGTTTTCTCTCTTGAGATGTAGTACCAGACGTTTGTTCATTGATTCTTGGACCTGTTTGTGTTAGATATGTCTGTTTGTCAGCATTCATACATAAACTATGCATATGTGCATAATCTTAGCATTCAGATATTCATGTTGCATTCTTTGCCATATATCTTTGATTGTTGTCTCCTGCTATTTGGTGATACATACTTTCACCAAGCAGTTGTTTGTGTCTGATCTCCCCATGTAGAGTCAGCCCTATAGGCAGAAAGTGTACACCCTTTCTTCCATATTCCCCATTGAGTTATGCCCTCGTGGATGATTGGTATTTCTGTTTCCTCCCCAAAACATGTATTGGGATGGAGTCCTCCCCTGAGTTATATCCTCATTGGGTTGAGTTTTTGTTTCTTGGTGTCTCTCTAGTTTGTTCCTAGATTGACTACTCTTGTTACTTCCCCTGCACTTCCCCGTAGTTTAGATGAATGATTGCTCAGTAACCAGTGATTGTCCATCTTTCCTCCCGGCGGAGTTTGTGGCCTTCTACCCAGTAACCGGTAGTTGTAAGTCCTATTTCTGTGGTTTTCTACCCTTATACCGGTAGTTGTAAACCCCGTTTTATCCCCTTGCAGAGTTAACCTTATTTTGTTCATCCTAACCGATGACGGTTACTCTTCCGTGGTTTTCTACCTAGTTTTGGTAGATGTAATCCCCTCTTGGACTGTTATCTTTATCCAATATTCGGTATCGATATTCCTCCACTTTTTTAGTACATATCCCGGATCATTGCCTTTGTCAATGTATCCCCAGCGAGTCATCTTTCATTTTACCCTTGGTTGGTAATGATTGTTTCTCCCTTGGATTGGTCATCATTTTATATCTTCGGTATCCCGATGTCCTTTCCTTTCGGTCAATTTATCCTTTATTAACCTAGTAACCGGTTATGGATAGTCTTCCATGCGAGTATATTACCTATGTTCTGACGGTAATAGATAATATATCTCATGCGCTCTTTGGGCGAAGTCTTTTGTTCTTCCCCAGTCGAGTAAGATTCGTATCCCCTTTGCGGAGTCGAATGCCCATCCTGTAGTTGAGTTTGCTTTTTCAGCTCTCCCTGCGGATGATGAGTGTCTTGGAAATATTCCTCAATTCACGTTTGGTTGGTCACCTATTATATGCCCAATAACCCGTATCCCTGGTGTTCCTTCCTTTCTGCTCCCTATTATGACTTTTTGTCCCCTGTGGAGTCAGATTTCCTGAGTTGAAGTATACCTTTTTAGGTTTTCCTCAGATGTTTTTTAGATGTTTGATATCTCTCACCTTCATACCGGTCTTAGATATTCATTCTCCCCGAGCATGTTGTTCTCTCACCCGTATACTGGTGTTTTGATCACATGTCTCCTTGAGCTTATTACCCTGTAACCGGTAATACCCTCATCTTATGGTTTCCTCAGATGAGTCCTGTTTGGACATTCCCCAGTTAAGTCCCTTAGTGGATTTTCCCTATCTGAGTCCGGATTTTCATCCGAAGTATCCTTTGTGGATAGTTTTGCTGTATTGGCATATTCCCCAATACATACATCTTTGAGTCAGCTCGAGTCCTTCCATTGATTTATTTTCATGGAATTCCTCTCGTGTCTCTTAGCAATTCTCAAGTCATGACCTGCTCACGCATTTTATTCCCTCTCCTATCCCCATAAGAGTCCCCGAATCCTTTATCCCATTGAGTGTATTACTCATATGGATGATCAGTTTCTCCTGATTTCTTTTCTCTTTGTGGACACATATCTCCACAGAGTATTATCTTTTTCATACATACATATGCATCATGAGGTCTCTTAGGGACCAAAATCCGTCTCTTCATTATTATTTAAGCCCATTCTACCTCGTCGAGACGAAGATTTTAACCTTCACTTCTCTGGCTAGAATGACCTTAAATACGGGCATCTGTAAGACCCCAATTTTGACCCTAAGATCCATCATGGCATCATAACATTGCATTTGCATCTTACCTCAAGGATCATAAGCATCTTGGCTCCTTACCCTTGGGTGGGATCCCTTGAGAGTTGGTTTGAGATCACCAAGCATGCTTGAATTGTATATTATTGCTTTTCTTATTTACTAACCAAAAGCACAAAAATATGTCACTAACATCTCTTGTTTGTAGCTTGAGCAGTCACAAGGTCTAAAGCTTCTAGGAGATCCTATGTGCATTGATAGGGCGAATTGAAGATGAAAGCAAGCATGGAAATGGTTCCCAAAGCTCTCATCCATCAAATATGCCTCCCAATTGTCTCAATTCATCATTTTGATCAAATCAAATAAAGGGGCTTGAGGCTTGTTTCCCAAGGAAACCCTAATCCATATGTTCATCAACTAAGCCTTGCTCATGAAGGAACTTCAACTTTTATTCAAATACAATCAAGGGGAGTTCTTTAATTCATCATTTAATGCATATTTGAACTTATATGAGTATCCTCAATCATCAATTCATCAAGATATGAGGTTTGGACTTGAGAAGTTGATCAGTCAATTCATCTGACTATTTTGAAATACACTGAGACCTAACTTTTTATGTGTTTGTCAAATGGATATGACCCCAAGAGAAAAAATGTTCTTAAGAACCATACAAACAACGTTCATGTTCATCAAAAATTGATTTGAAGATTGGAAGGTCATCATACATTCCAAGACATTATAGGTCATTTTGACTGAAACCCTAATTTTAGGTCAACTTCCCAAAGACATAACTCTTTCACTTTTCATGATTTTGAGGTGGGATCAAATGCATTGGAAATCTTAAGATGTGTAATTCAAATTTTATATTTAGAAAAATTTCAAAATCTCAAAATAAATACATGTGATAATGCAAAACATTATAGGTCACTTTGGACCAAATGCATTGAAATGTAAAAATGTCCAACTTCAAGTACCCATAACTTCTTAATCAAAAATCCAAATGATGCAACCTTTAAGTCCAAATTGATTATCTTGAAAATATCTACAACTTTGATGTTGAAGATTTTGTCATTTGGAGCTTTCATCATTGAAAGAGAAGGGCTTGAATTTGGCCAATTTGAAAATCTCACATGTGCATGTTTTGCACCCTACACTTCATGTCCATTTTTCATCAATTTCCAAGGCTCAAATGGAGTTTTGATCAACATAACAAATGATCCTTATGCAAAAATCTTTCCAACCATTACTCATGAGATGGTGTTTCAAGTTTGGACATAGCACTTTCAAAGGCTTGAACATTATGGCACATTTTGGAAAATCATTAAAATTTGCATTGCATGAACCATTATTACATAAGTTGCACGTCCAAATTACTTCTATCATGCATCAGCTACCAAATCCAAGTGGAATTGGGCCCTCCATGCGCCTGTACAGGCCCATGCATGGAGGCCCTTTCCATTCATGCAAGTTTATGATCATGCATTTTTAGCTTGCCTTGCCTATAAATACAATGCATATGAGCTTCATTTCACTAACCTGAAGGCGCCCCAAATGTTGTGCAATTGAAACCTCACCCTCACACCAGAGGAACTCTCATTTTTCTGTCAATTTTCAGATCTGAATTTTGATTTCCTCGATTGAAATTTCAGATCTAAAAGTTCCTAAACCTCTTCACCTTGATCCATAGAGTAAACTGTAAGCATTAGCATCAAGGAATTGTGACTCCAAGCCCTGCAAATCAGAGGTTTACCTTAAATTTTATTTTCTTCGAATCAGCTTGTATAGTGCTTATTTCTTGTTGTTGTGGTGTGATCTGAAGTCCTCTGCATAGAGGCAACACTATTGAGCTTTCAATTTACAAAAATTATAAAGTTCATTTGAACACCACAGATCTTCCATCTCTGATTTCTTTCAATATAGAAATCTAGAATGGATTTGGTTGGTACAGGGGTGATGTACATAACCCCAGCTTTCGATTGATGCTTCGATCGTAGCATTTGGTTAGCTTTCATTTCTCTGCAATTTTGAACTTGGCCGGAGAAGACAGTGGCGCTGGCCACCGTCTGGTCCCCAGATTGGATCTGAGTCGTCCATCTCATTTCCCAGATTAAATCCCATGCGTCCATTGTTATGACTTTATTATTGGCTTGGTGCGCTTCAGTTGACTCATGCACATGGTAGGCGTGCGTTTCCTGACCTCATGATTTTCCAGCTCAATTAATGAGCTCAGATCAAACGGTCCACGCATTTTCCTTTTTATAATTTCTGATTTTTATTTTTCTTATTTCTTTTAATTCCATTTCTTTTTAAAAATTCATAACTCCTTCATTATTGGTCCAAAAAATGTGAGACCAATTTCATTTTTCTCCTTTTAATTTCTACTTTCTAAAAATGATATTTAATATTTTTTATTTTATCATTTGATATTGTTTAGTAATTTTCTCTTTTCTGGTTATTTTTAATTCATTTAAAATAGTTTTTGATATCCAAAAAATACAAAAATATTTTTTTCAACCTCTTCGAATGATGATAGATCAATGAAAAATATTCTTATCAATTTATTAATTGATTTGAGATTTATTTGAGATTTATTTGAGATTTATTTGAGATTTTAGTTCAATTAGGTTACTTTTATGCATTTTTAATTGATTTAAAATAGTTTCTGACTTCTAAAAATGCTGAAATTTTTTGTCAAACTTTGTTTGACCTTGTTGAACTTGGGATAATTCACTTGAACTTTTCAAAGTTGATTTGAAGTGAGTTTGAAGTTTGACATTTCTTTATTATTTTAATTCAAGTTTTATTTTAATATTGAAAAATACCAAAAATATTTTATTTATTTCTTGACTTCTAATCTTCATCTTACTTATGTTTTCTATTGTTTGACCTTGATCTTCTCTATTTTTGGTCAATGCTTGTTGATTATCTCATTCCATTTCCATAAATGTACTTTAATTTTCATTCTTCTTCTTCTTCTTCTTCTTCTTTTTCCTTTTTTTGATCAATGAGTTAAAGATTGGTGGTTAGCATTGATACATGGAGGTTTAACCTTCCTTGATTCAAATCTAATTCATCTTGATCATGGATCAAGTGAATGGCTTTACATTAAGGATAGGTTGCTTCCTAATCATGCAAAGAACCTAAATCAATACAAGATCATTTCTCATCTTCTTTTTGGCATGGCAAGTTGTAGGAGTTTGATTCACTAATCAAAATCTCTAACTTGTGTTGTTGCCTACATTATTATTGACCGGCCTCAGATAATTGTGACTTCTACGTAAGTCCAATTACGATTGCTTAACATAGCACTAAATTGCCTTATGGCACACTAACTCTAACACTAACCATTAACCATTAACATTTAATTCTTGATCTTTACATTTATGCAATTTACTATTCTTGTACATATTATTCATTTACTTTTTCCTTTGCTCATTTGAGCACATGTTTATGTTAATGCAATTTGTCTTTTGCTCACTTGAGCACATAATTGTGTATATATTATTGTGCTTGTGTTTTGTTGTGATTGTTGTGGACCAAATGCAAAAATGGACAAATGGACTTAGTTTCTAGGACAATCCCTATGCAAAATGGAGTAAAAAAGCTTTAATGTTGAAGATGGATTAGAAAGACCAAATCTCTAAACTCATTCTTGTCCATTCTTGATTTGCTTCATAGAACTTTTTGATGTGTGTGCTTTTGTGCTAGGGAATCCTATTTGATCCAAATTGAAGAACCATTGCAATGTTCATCCAAAATGAAAGATGCAAGAGCCATTGGGGATCTTCTAAGAGCTTGTTTGATTATGTGGATTGCTTGAGCTTACACTTATTTTACTTGCATATTCCAAAGGATGGGAGCTACTTGGATCATCAATATGATCTCAAGAGAGGAACTTCATTTGTGGTCTTGTTTCTTATCCTTCATCTCTTGTATGATTAGGACCTTATCCATTCTTCTTCTTCCCTCCACTCTAACCCAAGCCAAAACTTTTTATGCAAACATTAACACTTGTTTTCAAACATTAGAAACCTAAGCATTATGCTTTTGATTTTCAAACTTCCTTTTCATAACACTTATTTTGAATTAAATCTTTAAGTCAACTTTGACCATATTTTGTAAACACTTTTCATTGGTAATTATAACTCATCCAAATGTTTTATGGCTTCAATGGCCACTTTCTTATTAAAACTTTTCATAACCATTAGCTATTAGGTTTGAGTTATCCTTGAGATAGATATAATACTCACTTATATCCTTAGTGATGGACAATGAGTCTTCCATGCTTATTATAGGGTTAACCCCTCACTAGCATGTTGAAGTTATCCTCACATGGTGGATTTGTGGTTTTAGGTTGAGTTTTCTCCCTTGGATAACAAAAGACCTTAAGGCTTTTGGACCAATCAATTCACCAACTTCTTTTGAGATTTTTACCCCGAACTACGAGGTTTTGATCCTAATATTTTTTAAGATGGTACGTAGGAAATGGGTTTATCCATCCAAACACAAAATCGTAAATAACTTGTATATTCTTCTCTCATCTCTTCAATCATGTTTGCACAAATAAATTTTCACAAAATACCAACCTTAAAACAAGTGTGAAAAGGGCTCCCTAGGAGTACCTAGGATGTTTTGGGTGCTTAACACCTTCCTATTGCATAACCAACCTCCTTACCCCGATCTCTGACATTTTTACTAGTTTTTGATTCGATAAAACTTTTAGGTTTTTGTTCGCTTTCTAACCATTCCCTTGGATAAATAGAAGTGCGGTGGCGACTCGACTTGTATGGTTTACCTTGGATTTAGTCAATATCTCTAATGGTAACGAATACCCCGCTACACTCATCTTATAGCTGAAGCTCTTCACTTAAAGAAAGCTGAGATAGAGGCTCATTGGGTGGAGAAACAAGGATTGTTTGGGTTGCCATCTGATTTCCTCATCAAGGAAGCTACTGCCTTTGCTCAAGCCAGTAGTATGGATGCTTTTGAAGTTATCTTTGTATTGCTCATTTATGGATTAGCTTTGTTCCCTAACATCGACAGTTTTGTTGATGTTAACGCCATTAGAATCTTCTTGATTGGGAATCCTGTGCCTACTTTGTTGGGTGATATGTACTTCTCTTTGCATCTAAGGAATTCTAAGGGTGGTGGGACGATTGTCTGTTGCATTCCTCTTCTGTACAAGTGGTTTATTTCACACTTGCCTCAGACACCTGCTTTTGTGGAGAACAAACAATGTCTACGGTGGTCTCAGAGACTTATGTCTCTCACTAATGATGATATAGTTTGGTATGGTCCTTCTTTGAGCAGTGTGGAGATTATTGATAGTTGTGGTGAATTCTCTAATGTGCCTCTCATTGGTACACAATGAGGAATTAACTACAACCCTGCTTTGGCTCTTCGTAAACTTGGGTTCCCCTTGAGAGACAAACCTAATAACACTTTGTTAGAAGGTCTTTTCTATCAAGAGGGTAAAGATCGCCAACATTTGAAGCAGAAGATTGTGCATGCTTGGCATAATGTGCATAGGAAAGGAAGATCCGAGCTTGGTCCGCGCAATTGTGTAGCTTTGGAAGCTTATACTTTTTGGGTGAAGAAGAGAGCTTTGGAATTGAAGATGCCATATCCTTGTGAAAGACCTGTGTCTATGGTAGTGGTTGAGCCATTAACTCTCCCTAACCAAGATATAGAGGAGTTGGAAGACGCACTCGCCAAGATGAAGTGAGAGAAGGATATGTGGGAAGAGCGGTTCCATGCTTTGAGAAAAAAGCATGAGGAGTTGCAGCTTGAGTCTAAGGACAAAGATGCACTTATTGAGCTACTTGAAGACCGAGTGACGAAAAGACAGAGAGAGATGGAGGTTTCATCTTATAGCATGCCTCATCCTTCTGTTGCTTGGAAGAAGATTGTTGGTCAACTTGTCCTCAAGAAGACTCAGATGAAGGCTTATTTTGAGATCGAGATCCGACGTATTCGAAGGAAGTACGCGCCTACAGCCAGACCTTCTGAAGTTGTTGTTAGGGATCCTTAGGATGACTAGTCTCCTTTTCTCTTGTATTTTTCATTTGGTTTCTGAAATTCTACTCAGTGTAATCCTTCCAATTATATAAATAAAAGAGATTTTTTATGGTCATATCAAACTGTTGCAATTGTTGTTATATATATATACATATATATATATATATATATATATATATATATATATATATATATATATATATATATATATATATATATATATATATATATGCAAATAATATAGTAAGTTCCTTGAAAATAAAAATAATCAAACATTGCATTTCATGCATCATTTGTATAAGTAGGTTTCTCTTTCGCCAGATGTCTCATTAGTGTGTCTTCTGTGCTTCAGTCAAGCTGAATCATCGGTACAATACTTGCGCCAATCACTCCGGAATTATGGAACATCTTGAGCAAGAGAATAGAGACTTGAAAGAGGAGATCCCCCACCTGACTGCCATGATGGAGTCAGTTCTAGCTGCACAAAGCCAGTCTTCTCCAACACCTGCAACTCCTCCTCTTTAGAGGACTGTCATTTCAGAGGTGGCTACCTCTACTGTTCCCGCAACCGCCACTCATTTCGCGCCTGCCATGCCTGTCGGATTCTCGTGGGGAATGCCTCTGAACTTCATGGCTGAGGGCGTCACGCCTACATTTTCTTCTATGACGGCATCTAGCCAGATCATGTTTGTGCCTCCGCCTGTCGTGCATACCTTACCTCGTGTGGAAGACACCATTTATCATTCTGAGCCATCTGAGGGCCCGGATGTTTATGAGAAAATGGATGAGATGAAAGATCAATTTCTTGAGCTGCGCAAGGAATTGAAAACTTTGAGAGGTAAGGATCTATTTGGGAAAAGTGCTGCTGAATTATGTCTGGTACTGAATGTGAAGATTCCAGTGAAGTTCAAAGTGCCTGACTTTGAAAAATATAAAGGGAACACATGTCCTCTCAGTCACTTAGTGATGTATGCTCGCAAGATGTCTACCCAAACAGACAACGATCAGTTGTTGATCCACTACTTCCAAGACAGTCTGATCGGTGCCGCGCTACGATGGTATATGAGGTTGGATAGTGCAAGTATCCGCACTTTCAACGATTTGGGAGAAGCATTTGTAAAGCAGTACAAGTACAACGTTGATATGGCTCCCGACCGAGATCAGTTGAGATCACTATCTCAGAAGGAAAAGGAAACATTCAAAGAGTATGCTCAGAGGTGGAGAGAGCTCGCTGCTCAGATCAATCATCCTTTAGAGGTAAAGGAGATGACCAAGATTTTTCTGAAGATCCTTAGCTCATTTTATTATGAGAAGATGATCGCCAGTGCCCCCAGTGATTTTACCGAAATGGTAAATATGGGGATGAGGCTAGAATAAGGTATCTGAGAAGGACGGTTGTCTAAGAAGGAAGTAACGTCCAACAAGAGTTATGACAGCAGTTTTGGTAAGAAGAAGGATAATGAAACCAACACAATTACTAGTGGGAGGTAGAGAAGGCCTCAAATCAGAAGAAGTCAACCACCCCATCAACATCATCATCAAGTATCTTCCGTAATTCCTGTATTTTCAGCTAGTCAATCAACACCAGTTCAACAACAACAACGTCAACAACAACAACCACAACAACGAACAAACACCTATAACAACAATAATACCAACAATAGAATTTTGAGAGGAAGAAGGTCTCTTTCGACCCGATTCCTATGACATATGCATAGCTTTACCCATCGTTGGTTCTCAAGAACCTGCTCCAACCAAGAAACCCTTCGCAAGTACCTGAACCATTTCCCTGGTGGTACAAGTCTGAACTTCGATGTGCTTTTCATCAAGGAGCACCCGGACATGACATTGAGAATTTCTATCCACTCAAATATGAAGTTCAAAAGCTAGTGAAAAGTGGAATGGTGTCCTTTGAGGACCGTGCACCTAACGTGAAAGCTAACCCACTGCCCGCTCATGGAAATTCATCTGTCAACATGGTAGACGGCTACCCTGGGGAATTCAAAGTGTTTGACGTCTGTTTCATTCGAAGGTCCTTGGTGACGATGCATAAGGACATTTGCTTGGTGAGATATTGTGAGCATGACCATGATGGTTGTGCTATCTGCAATGTTAATTCAAGAGGTTGTGAGATTGTGAAAAGGGACATCCAGCGGTTGATGGATGAGGGTATGATTCAGATTGTTCAATCCCGTCACTTAGGTAACGATGTGAATGTGATTGTTCCTGTGTTTAAGAATCCCGAGAGAGTGGTGATTCAGTATGATAGTAGCAATGATAATAGTATCAACCAAAGATCGGTATCGCCATTGGTAATACGGTTGGAGGGCCCAGTCCCGTACGCATCCGATAAGGTTGTTCCTTATCAGTATAATGCAACTATGGTGAAGGACGATCAAGAGGTTCCATTACCTACGACCAATTCTGTCGTGAGCATTGCTGATGTTACCAAGGTGACCCGCAGTGGTCGAGAGTTTGGGCCGGTGTTCCCAAAAGATGTTGAAGATTCAACAGTCAGTAAGAAGGTGGAAGTGCCTGTAGCAGATCCGATTAACACTTCAAAGCGTCAGTCTGATGAATCCAGCAATTTGAAGAATAATGATGATGATGAGGTACTTCGATTAATAAAGAAAAGTGAGTTCAATATGGTGGAGCAGCTTCTCAACCCCCCTCAAAGATTTCAGTACTATCTCTGCTTATGAATTCAGAAGCGCACAGAGAAGCACTACAAAAAGTTCTTGAGCAAGCGTACGTAGAACATGATGTTACGGTGGATCAATTTGATCATATTATGGCTAACATCACTTCATGTAATAATCTCAGTTTCTGTGATGAAGAACTCCCAGAGGAGGGTAGGAATCATAACTTGGCTTTGCATATCTCCATGAATTGCAAAGATGACGCTTTGTCCAATGTGCTTGTTGACACCGGATCATCGTTGAATGTGCTCCCGAAGTCAACATTATCAAATATGTCATATCAAGGAGCACCTATGAAGTATAGTGGCGTAATCGTCAAAGCTTTTGACGGTTCATGCAAAACAGTGATAGGTTAAGTGAATCTTCCAGTAAAGATAGGTCTGAGTGACTTCCAGATTACTTTCTAAGTAATGGATATCCATCCGACCTACAGTTGTCTGTTGGGAAGGCCATGGATCTACGAGGCAGGAGTTGTTACCTCCACGTTACATCAGAAGCTCAAATTTGTCAAAAATGGGAAATTAGTCATTGTTGGTGGGGAGAAGGCGATGTTGGTTAGCCACCTGTCATCTTTCTCTTATGTTGAAGCTGAGGATGAGGTTGGAACTCTATTCCAAGCCTTATCTATTGTTGTTGAAAAGAGAGTTGGGGCACCTATGTCCTCATTGAGAGATGCAAAGAAGATTGTTGAAGAAGGAAATGTCGACCAGTGGGGGAGAATGGTAGAGGTCTCTGATAACAAGAATAGAACTGGTCTGGGTTTTCAGCAAGGTTCTTCAGCTGCTAGATCAGAGGACATGCAACTTAGATTCCGTAGCGGGGGGTTCATTCATGGCAATGAACAACACTTAGTTGTTGTGCTAGAGGATCACAAAGAGGAAGACTGCACCAATTTTGTGACGCATGGAAAGGCTTGCAACAATTGGATTGCTGTTGATATTCATGTTATTATGCATCGATCTAAGTAATTGCTTTTATCTATTTTTGAAAATCCTTCTCCTATGCCTAAGGGAGAAGTGAACATTGTTGGGCATTTTCAAATTTGATCATCAATAAAATATAATTCCATTCATCCACATCTATGATGTTTTTGTTTTTACTTTTTGCTTTATTCTGAAAATGGTAATCCCAAAAAACATAAATAAATAAATAAACCTGTTCATCTGCATAATATTTGGTCACAAATCACTTCTCTAAAATCAAAATATTAAATCATTATGCAGGTTGGTTTCTAACCCCATTGAATACAATGATCCTTCTCCTTCTCCAAATTTTGAATTCCATGTGTTTGAGGCCGAGGAAGAAAGTGATGAAGAAGTGAGTGATGAATTGTCTCGTCTTCTTAAGCATGAAGGAAAGGCCATCCGGGCATTCGAAGAGCAGATTGAGCTAGTCAACTTGGGTTCCGAGGATGATGTGAAGGAAGTCAAGATTGGGTCTCGACTGTGTCCAGATGCTAAGAAGGGGTTGATTGATCTTCTTCAAGAATATGCAGATGTGTTTGCTTGGTCCTATCAAGACATGCCCGGTTTGGATTCTGAGATTGTAGAGCATAGATTTCCGTTGAAGCCAGAGTGCCCGTCGATCAAGCAGAACTTGAGAAGAACACATCCTGATATGGTGGTGAAGATTAAAGAAGAACTGCAGAAGCAGATTGACGTTGGTTTCCTTGTGAGCGCTGAGTATCCGCAATGGGTGGCCAATATTGTGCCTGTACCGAAGAAGGATGGAAAAGTCCGTATGTGTGTTGACTATAAAGATTTGAATAAAGCTAGTCCGAAAGATGATTTCCCTCTGCCACACATTGATATGTTGGTAGACAATACAACTAAATTCAAAGTCTTTTCGTTTATGGACGGATTTTCCGGATATAATCAAATCAAGATGGTACCCGAAGATATGGAGAAGACCACATTCATTACACCCTGGGGAACATTCTGTTATAGAGTGATTCCTTTCGGTTTGAAGCATGCTAGTGCAACTTACCAGAGAGCAATGACTACTCTTTTTAATGATATGATGCATAAAGAGATTGAAGTCTATGTTACTAATATGATTGCTAAATCAATTGATGAAGAGGAACATGTTGAGCATTTGTTGAAGCTATTCAGTGTTGGAGGAAGTATAAACTCTGCTTGAATCCCAATAAGTGTACTTTTGGCGTTCGTTCTGGTAAGTTGTTGGGCTTTATTGTCGGTGAGAAAGGTATTAAAGTTGATCATGCTAAGGTCAAAGCAATACAAGAGATGTCGGCGCCCAAAACTAAGAAGCAAGTCATAGGTCTTCTCGGCCGCTTGAATTATATCTCAAGATTCATTTCACACATGACTGCCACATGTGCGCCTATATTCAAGCTTCTTCAGAAAGAGCATTCTTGTGATTGGACTGAAGACTTCCAGAAAGCTTTTGACAGTATCAAAGAATATCTGCTTGAGCCTCCGATTCTGTCTCCGCCTGTTGAAGGAAGACCGTTGATCATGTATTTGACTTTGCTTGAAGATAGTATGGGTTGTGTTCTTGGTCAGCAAAATGAGACTAGAAAGAAAGAATTTTCAATTTACTACCTTAGTAAGAAATTCACCGACTATGAGACTCGGTATTCTATGCTAGAGAAGACTTGTTGCGCATTGGCCTGGGCTGCTAAGCGTATACGTCAGTACATGTTGAATCATACCACTTGGTTGATATCCAAAATAGATCCAATCAAGTATATATTTGAGAAACCTGCTTTAACTGGGAGGATTGCCCGTTGGCAGATGTTGTTATCAGAGTATGATATTGAATTTCGATCTCAGAAAGCAATCAAAGGTAGTGTCTTGGCTGACCATTTGGCTCACCAACCAATTGAAGATTACCAGTCAGTACAGTATGATTTTCCTGATGAAGAGATCTTGTACTTGAAAATGAAAGATTGTGATGAACCATTGCTTGAAGAGGGGTCGGAACCTGGTTCCTGTTGGGGCATGGTGTTTGATAGAGCTGTTAATCAATATGGTAATGGCATTGGGGAAGTAATCATTATTCCTCAAGGCACACACTTTCCATTTACCGCTAGACTGACTTTCAAGTGTACAAATAATATGGCAGAATATGAAGCTTGCATTATGGGGCTTGAAGAGGCCATTGATCTCAGAATTAAGCATTTAGATGTCTTTGGATCAAAGGTGAATGGGAGACAAACCAACCCGGTTTAATACATATAGAGATTATGCGAGGAGGATTTCAACTTTCTTTACCATGGTTTAATTTCATCATGTCCCTCGAGATGAAAACTGGATGGCAGATGCTCTTGCAACGTTGGCATCAATGATTGTAGTGAAGTATTGGAATGAGGTTCCCAATTTGACTATGATGAGTCTTGATAGGCCAGCTCATGTGTTTGCTATTGAAGAGGTCAAAGACGAGAAGCTGTGGTATTATGACATAAAGTGCTTCCTCCAAGGTCATATTTACCCGCATAGGGCATCTTTGAAAGATAAGAAGACTTTGAGAAGATTAGTCGGTAACTTCTACCTAAATGGTGATGTGTTGTATAAGGGAAACTTCGATATGGTTCTGCTCAGATGCGTGGATAGACACGAAGCAGACTTGTTAATGACTGAAGTCCATGAAGGTTCCTTTGGTACTCATTCCAATGGACATGCAATGGCAAAGAAGATGTTGCGAGCAGGTTACTATTGGTTGACAATGGAATCTGACTATTGCAAATTTGTGAAGAAGTGCCACAAGTGTCAAATTTATGCTGATAAGATTCATGTTCCTCCGACACTATTGAATGTTATCTCTTCCCCATGGCCCTTCTCCATGTGGGGAAATGATATGATTGGCATGATTGAGCCCAAAGCTTCGAACGGACATCGTTTCATTTTGGTGGCAATTGATTACTTCACCAAATGGGTTGAAGCGGCATCGTACGTGAATGTAACCAAGCAAGTCGTTGTAAGGTTTATCAAGAATCAGATCATATGCCATTATGTTGTGCCAATCAAGATCATTACTGATAATGGATCGAACTTAAATATTAATATGGTGGAAGCTCTTTGCAAACACTTCAAGATTGCACATCATAATTCTTCTCCCTACAGACCCAAGATGAATGGGGTTGTTGAAGCTGCAAACAAGAACATCAAGAAGATTATCTAGAAGATGGTTGTAACATATAAGGATTGGCATGAGATGCTCCCATTTGCTTTGCACGGATATCGTACATCCATCCGCACTTCATCAGGGGTAACCCCTTTCTCACTAGTTTATGGCATGGAAGCAGTACTCCCTGTAGAGGTTGAGATTCCTTTATTATGTGTGCTCATGGAAGCCAAGTTGACTGAGGCTGAATGATGTCAGACCAGGTTTGATCAACTGAATTTGATCGAAGAGAAGAGATTGACTGCCATGTGTCATGATCAGTTATATCAGCAGAGGATGAAGAGAGCTTTTGATAAGAATGTCAGACCCCGCATGTTCAGAGAAGGTGACCTGGTGCTCAAGAAGATTTTGTCTTTTAAACCAGATTCTAGGGGAAAATGGACTCCTAATTATGAAGGCCTGTGTGTTGTTAAGAGAGCCTTTTCGGGCGGTGCTTTGATTCTTACAATTTAGGATGGTGAAGAGTCCACTCGTCCTGTGAACGCAGATGCAGTCAAGAAATACTTCGCCTAAAAAAGGAAAAGAACAGCTTGCTAAGTTGAAAACCCAAAAGGACGGCTTAGGCAAAAATGAGCATCTCGGTGGATTGAAAACCTGAAAGGGCGATCCAGGAAAAAGTTAAAGACTTAAAACAGAAAAATTTATCCCGATAAATTGAGTACCCCACCTTGGGGCAATTTATGCAAAAATTAGGGATTATGGCAAGTAACTGCATCCTGTGGATCTTCAGTGTTGAGGACACTTTTGAGCACAACGGTAGACGGTGATTCATCATCCCCGGTAGCGGTCAAAAAGCATAGTGAACATCAAGAGTTGGTAGAAGGATTAGTGATCATTTGTATTCAATGTAACCCTTTTCCATGTAAATTACCATTTTCAACTTTGTAAAAATCTATGGAGTCTTGTCATTTATAGACTACCATTCCATTAAATAAAGTTGAGCTTTTATCCAATTGTTTCTACTCTAATTTTTTTCAGCCAAATATATTTAAATTTTATTATGATCATTTTTTAAATTAAAAATCTTTGTAATCAAAATCATTTTTCTTAAACATTTAAAAGTAGTAATTTTAAAAATCGATTTCATTTAAAAAGAATATCTACAGTGGTTCAAAAGTAGTAAGCCCTAAGAGTGGAGCATTATTGGTTCCCCCCGAGCAGTCGGCGCAATTTCTCTTTCATCCCTGACGGCATTTTTTTAGCACTCGACAAGTGTTGTTCTCTATTCCCCAGAGGATAGCCAGCTGGGTTGGTTGATTAGTCCCCTGCAGAGTGTTTATCCCTCAGCGGAGTTAGTATTTATTCCCCAGCTGAGAACGGTTTCCTCAGCAGTTCGCATGGTTGCGGTAGAACTTTGGTTTCCCCATCAATCGCCATCCGATTCGCTCCCAATCAGAGTTTCCTCCTGGTTTTTGACCATCTATTTGTGTTTATCCTCTGCATGGTTGCCTCCCATTTGATATGGTGTTGACCTAAAATTCCCCGCAGACTCGATAACGGTTTTTCTCAGCAGATCTTTTCTTTCCCCAGCTAGGTTTGAGCCTTTGGGACGTTGATCTTTCTTTTCTCCAGCAGTTGTCTCCCTCTTTTGTGGATTGACCGAGAATTGTACCGATGATTCAAATTTGCGACACCTTTGTATCCTTTGCGATCGTTTTGTCAACATTATTATCACATATACATATACATGTACATATACACTCACATATTCCATTATTCCATTATCATTATTGTAGATTCACTCATGTGATTCTTATTCTCTATTATGGCGGTACCTTATCCCCATACAAATTTGGTGTCTGTCCTCCCTCCATTGTAGAGTGTTAGCCCCATAAGCAAAAAGACTTTAACCTTTCTCCTTTCCCCACTGAGTTATTTCCTCGTGGATGCTTATTATTTCAGTTTCCTCCCTAGTTGGTTATCTGGATGAAACCACTTGTAACACCCCTTTTTCTACCCCAAAATACTTAACATATAATCAGAGTAAATAAGCACGCATACAAACAAAAGGGCGTCACATCGATGTTTTCAAAAACTAAAAGCTTTCAAAAACCAAACATCAACATACAATACACCTGGTCATTTAAAATAACACATTTCATTTATCATGAATATTCAAGCATATGCTTGCGCAACGGAAAATAATGAATACTCATGCATTTCATAAAATGATCCATGTCCCATACCATGATCATCTCCCAATAATCTCTTCAAAATAAACTAAAACCATAATCAAAATATTTGGCACTATGGCCTCTCAACAGCAATTGCAAATAAGCATGTTCACAAGTAATAACGTAATACTTATCCAAATAGGATACGAGTTCAATACTACTAATCTACCCAGTGTTACATGACCAGAGCATTGACTTATTACCTAGTCTTCAACTAAAATACGGAAACTCTCCGGCTAATCTCGAGCGAGCTACGGTCCACTTACTTCAGCGATACTACTCCTGAGTATCTGCACGATACCCATGTAAAGGTAACATTCAAACAGAAAGGGTGAGAATTCAAATCATTATGAAGAAGTATAATAAGGCACAATGATTAAATCAACAATTAAAGGAATTCATCACACTTCATATTACCATGTAAATAATATTAACCAACATTTTTTTCACATGTTTCAAGCACACACAAAAACTCAAGGATTATAACATTCAAATCCAATATTGTACTCCCAATTATACACATAACTACAATTATCACATAATCCCATACTTTGTCAAGTTATGTATCCAAACATCATCAAATTCGATTACCATATCTCATACACACATCACAATCACAATAATGCATACACTCAACTATCACATAACTCTAATGTGACTCAATGCAAGACGTGTGACTCTATGCATGCGGTACCTCAATGTGAACCCAACGTTTCACCGCTTTCCGATTCAATATCTAGAATCCAAGCCACCACGTCTATTTCCAATTAAGGATCAACGTCTGCTACGCCTATTTCCAATTAAGGATCAACGTCTATATGGACCCAACGTTCCACCGCTTTCCGATTCAACATCTAGAATCCAAGCCACTACGTCTATTTCCAATTAAGGATCAACGTCTGCTACGCCTATTTCCACTCAAGGATCAACGTCTAATACCATGTGAACCCACAGTTTCACTGCTTCCACTATGAAGCCGACCATGCCATGAATGAATGTACAAATACCAATACATATGCAATTAAGATCATCTCTACCATCTTAACATTCCACATATCACCATAATTCAACTCTATGAATTATCCACCCATGGTACATATACACATTCATAACAAATACACCATTCACATCATATGCAATTAAGATCATCTCTACCATCTTAATCATTCTACATATAACCATAATTAAACTCTATGAATTATCCACCAATATTACATATACACGTTCATAACAATATATCATTCACAAATATAGGCTAGTTATCAAATATGCCCACGTAGATTTCATTCCAAAGCGAATACAGCATTTAAATATCATTTTTTTCACTTTTCAAACAGTGTTAACCGGTTAACGCATATGGTTAATCGGTTAACGCGTAACAGAATGCACTTCCTGGCAATTTTCGACAGTGTTAACCGGTTAACGCATTTGGTTAACCGGTTAACGCAAGACATAACACAATTCTAACAGGTTTTCAACAGTGTTAACCGGTTAACGCATTTGGTTAACCGGTTAACGCAAAAACAGAATGTTATTCATGCGTTAACACAAAATAGAATGTAGAATTTTCCGCGTTTTTCATCGTTGGAGGACCTTCGGACCTCCGATTTCAATTCCGTAAAAAGTCAACGTTCAGAAAATTATAACTCACACAATACTCTCAACATATAACGTTAATTTGCAGTTTTAACACAATCAATCACCACAATTCAAGAATAATCATCAAAACCTAATAATTTCAAACAACCATACAAATTTAGGGATTTTAACCTAAACATACATCTACCCATTGACCCGATCATACTAACCCATAATAATAAGGATTCCCCCCTTACCTCTTCAATTTGATGGAAACCCTAGCTTCTCTTTTGTTCTTCCCCTCTTCTCCTTACTTTTCCTCTTCTCTTTCTCTATTTTTGTCAAATGATCAAATGAATCCTATTCTCCCTCTCCTCTTACTATTTATATTAGTATTCTATTTGGGCTTAAAGCATAATACATCTAATTTAATTAATAGGCCCAATAAGACCTAACATTTAAATGTCTCTATTAAATTCAAATAATTAAACCACTCAATATGCACACCAAGTTAATTAATTCAATTATTTAATTATATCTCCTATCAACTAAATAATTAATTAACACACCAAATCTATTAATATAATCGATTATCATACCACTTAATAACCAATTAATTAATTAACACTCCAAATAAATCAAAATAAAATATAATAATAATAATAATATAATAATTACTAAAAAATTGGGTTGTTACAACTCTCCCCCACTTAAAAGATTTTCGGCCTCGAAAATACCTCAAACAAACAACTCCGGATACGATTCCTTCATCTTATCCTCGAGTTCCCAAGTAATATTGACATTGGCGACTCCGCCCCATATCACTTTCACCAAAGCAATCTCCTTACCACGAAGCTTCTTCACTTCTCGATCTTCAATTTGCATAGGTGATGTATCAACTGTCAAGTTATCCCTCACTTGAACATCATCTAATGGAACAACATGCGATGGATCCGCAATGTACCTCCTCAATTGAGACACATGGAACACATCATGAAGATTAGAAAGTGACGGTGGCAATGCAATCCGATATGCCACTTCACCTACCCTCTCAGAAATCTGATAAGGACCAATGAAACGCGGCGTCAACTTACGCGACTTCAAAGCTCTACCAACACCCGTTATTGGCGTAACTTGAAGAAACACATGCTCATCTTTCTCAAACTCAAGAGCTTTCCTCCTCTTATCATGATAACTCTTTTGACGACTCTGAGAAGCCTTCATCTTCTCTTGGATCATCTTAATCTTATCTGTGGTCTCTTGAATCAACTCGGGTCCAATCACAACACTCTCTCCCGATTCGTACCAACATAAAGGAGTTCTACACCTTCTGCCATAAAGAGCCTCAAAAGGTGCCATTCCAATACTCGAATGGAAACTGTTGTTATACGTAAACTCGATCAAAGGCAAGAAGCTATCCCAATTTCCTCCTTGTTCCAAAACATAAGACCTCAGAAGATCTTCAAGTGACTGAATAGTCCTCTCCGTTTGACCATTAGTTTGCGGATGATATGTCGAACTCAAACGCAACTTCGTACCCAAAGCACTTTGCAAACCTTCCCAGAATCTTGAAGTGAACCTCGGATCTCTATCCGAAACAATGCTCGATGGAATACCATGTAAACACACAATCCTTTCGATGTACAACTTAGCAAGTCTCTCCATCGAATAATCCATCCTCATCGGAATAAAATGAGCACATTTCGTCAACCTGTCCACAACGACCCAAATCACCTCACAATTACTCGATGTTCTCGGCAAACCGAAACAAAATCCATAGAGATACTATCCCACTTCCACTCGGGAATAGATAACGGTTGCATCAAACCAGACGGCTTTTGATGTTCAATCTTTGACTTTTGACTAGTCAAACATGAATACACAAATTCCGCTACATCCTTCTTCATACCTTGCCACCAAAACATCTTTCTCAAGTCTTGATACATTTTAGTAGCACCAGGGTGAATACTCAAACCACTTCTATGCCCTTCCTCGAGAATCCTCTTTCTCAAATCCGCAACGTCCGGAACACAAACTCGATCACGGCACCTCATGATACCATTCTCGTCAATCCGAAAGTCACCACCTTTTCCTTGATTAGTCAATGTCATAACATCGACTAATTTCAAATCTGACTTCTGACCTTCTCTAATCTCGTCAAGAATGCCACACGTAAGCTTCAACATACCAAGCTTAACACGCGAAGGCGTCGCTTCACAAACCAAGCTCAAATCTCTAAATTGCTAAAACAACTCCAACTCTCGAATCATCAACATAGACATGTGCAATGACTTCCTACTCAATGCATCGGCTACAACATTCGCCTTTCCAGGATGATAATTCAAACCAAAATCATAATCTTTCAAGAATTCCAACCATCTCCTTTGCCTCATATTCAATTCTTTCTAATCGAACAAGTACTTCAAACTCTTGTGGTCACTAAACACATCAAATCTCGATCCAAAAAAATAATGTCTCCAAAGCTTCAACACAAACACAACGGCGGCCAACTCTAAATCATGCGTCGGATAATTCCTCTCATGAACTTTAAGTTGCCTTGAAGCATAAGCTACCACTTGCCTTTTTTGCATCAAAACACCTCCCAAACCCAACAAAGAAGCATCACAATACACAACGAAAGTTTCTAATGGATCCGGTAAAATCAAAATAGGAGCCGTAGTCAATCTTCTCTTAAGCTCTTGAAAATTCGCTTCACACTGCGAAGTCCAAATGAAAGCTTGACCTTTCCTAGTCAACTGCGTCAACGGTAACGACAACTTAGAAAATCCTTCAATGAACTTCCTATAATAACCAGCCAAACCAAGGAAACTTCTAATCTCAGCAACAGACTTAGGAGCTTCCCATTGAGATACAGCTTCAATCTTCGTAGGATCCACAGAAATACCACCACTCGAAATCACATGTCCAAGAAAACTTACTTCACTCAACCAAAACTCACATTTAGAGAGTTTAGCAAACAACTTCCTCTCTTTCAACACCGATAACACAACCTTCAAATGCTCGGCATGATCCTCTTTACTCTTGGAATAAATCAATATATCATCGATGAACACAACAACAAACTTATCTAGATAATCATGAAAAATTCTATTCATATACTCCATAAATACACCAGGTGCATTAGTCACACCAAAAGGCATCACGGAGTACTCGTAGTGACCATACCTTGTCCGAAAAGCAGTCTTTTAAATATCCTCAACCTTTACACGAATCTGATGATACCCAGACCTCAAATCAATTTTGCTAAACACACAAGCTCCAACCAGCTGATCCATCAGATCATCAATCCTCGGAAGTGGATACTTGTTCTTAATCATCACTTTATTCAGTTGTCTATAATCAACACATAGCCGGGTCGTCGCTGAATGTGTTGCCTAAGCAGATTCTGAAGAAGATTGATGTGGAAGGGTTTGTGCTTACTCCTAGTGACCTGATCGTTCATGCTTTCGACGGCTCCAAATGTTCTGTGTGTGGGGAAGTTACCTTGCCTGTGAAGATAGGTCCTGAGGTATTCGATATCATCTTCTATGTTATGGACATCCAGCCTGCCTATAGTTGTTTATTGGGGCGTCCATGGATTCATGCAGCAGGGGCAGTCTCGTCGACTCTCCATCAAAAGCTCAAGTATGTCTGGAACGGTCAGATTGTGACCGTGTGCGGTGAAGAAGAGATTCTGGTGAGTCATCTATCCTCGTTCAAATATGTTGAGGTGGATGGCGAGATCCACGAAACCTTATGCCAGGCGTTTGAGACTGTGGCTCTTGAGAAAGTGGCGTACGCTGAGCAGAGGAAGCCAGGTGCTTCAATTACTTCTTACAAGCAGGCTAAGGAGGTTGTTGATTCTGGAAAAGCTGAAGGCTGGGGCAAGATGGTGGACTTGCCTGTCAAAGAAGACAAATTTGGCGTTGGTTATGAGCCTCTCCAAGCAGAGCAGAATGGTCAAGCGGGTCCGAGTACCTTTACCAGCGCTGGGCTGATGAATCATGGCGACGTCTCTGCAACCGGTAGTGAAGACTGTGACAGTGATTGTGATTTGGACAACTGGGTTCGCCCGTGTGCACCAGGGGGGTCTATCAACAACTGGACGGCTGAAGAAGTGGTTCAAGTTACTCTTCTGACAGAGTAATTTTCTGTTGTTTTTGTCATTTTGCATGAAAATCCTACGATCTGCCCAAGGCGTAGTGATTCATTGTAGGGCCTCATCATGTTTTAATGATTATCATTAATGAAGGACATTTTTTGCAATCAAACTTTGTGATCCCTGTCTTTCTATTTTTTGTTTTCATCTCTTTTCAAAAACAATAAAAATGACAATGTTTTTGTTTTTTGTGACTTTATTGAACTCTTTTTCTAAAACAAAGCATTAAACATGCAGAAGCGATCTTATGGCATTCACTATGAACAGTTCTGTTATGGCTCAGTATGATTTCGATAATCCCATCTACCAAGCTGAAGAGGAGAGTGAGGAAGACTGTGAACTTCCTGCAGAATTGGTCAGATTGCTGAAGCAAGAGGAAAGGGTCATCCAACCTCATCAGGAGGAGTTGGAGGTCGTTAATTTGGGTACTGAGGACGCCACAAGAGAAATCAAGATTGGGGCCGCTTTAGAGGACTCTGTCAAGAGGAGGCTGATTGAGATGCTGAGAGAATATGTGGAGATATTCGCCTGGTCATATCAAGATATGCCTGGGTTGGATACAGACATTGTGGTGCATCGATTACCTCTTAGAGAAGGATGTCCTTCGGTCAAGCAGAAGCTTCGTAGAACGAGTCCTGATATGGCAACTAAGATCAAGGAAGAGGTTCAGAAGCAGTGGGATGCAGGTTTTTTGGCTGTTACAAGTTATCCCCCATGGGTGGCCAACATCGTTCCTGTGCTGAAGAAGGATGGTAAAGTCAGAATGTGTGTCGATTACCGGGATTTGAATAGAGCGAGTCCGAAAGATGATTTCCCATTACCTCACATTGATGTATTGGTTGATAATACGGCTCAATCCTCGGTATTCTCTTTCATGGATGGTTTCTCTGGATATAATCAGATCAAGATGGCGCCAGAGGACATGGAAAAGACGACATTCATTACACCTTGGGGCACGTTCTGCTATAAGGTGATGCCATTTGGGCTAAAGAATGCTGGTGCTACCTATCAGAGGGCAATGACGACTCTCTTTCATGACATGATGCACAAAGAAATTGAAGTGTACGTAGATGATATGATTGCGAAGGCGCAGACAGAAGAGGAGCACCTGGTTAATTTGCAGAAGCTGTTTGACCGATTGAGAAAATTCAAGCTGAGGTTGAATCCGAACAAGTGTACGTTTGGGGTGAGATCAGGGAAGCTTTTAGGCTTCATTGTCAGTGAGAAAGGGATTGAGGTTGATCCAGCGAAAGTCAAAGCTATTCAAGAGATGCCTGAACCAAAAACGGAAAAGCAGGTCCGTGGGTTTTTAGGGAGATTGAACTACATTGCAAGGTTCATATCTCACCTGACTGCCACATGTGAACCAATTTTCAAACTGCTCAGAAAGAATCAGGCGATCAAGTGGAATGATGATTGTCAGAAGGCTTTTGACAAGATTAAAGAGTATTTACAGAAACCTCCAATCCTTATACCTCCAGTTCCAGGGAGACCTCTGATAATGTACCTGTCAGTGACTGAGAACTCGATGGGGTGTGTTTTGGGACAACATGACGAGTCTGGTCGAAAAGAGCATGCCATATACTACCTTAGCAAAAAGTTTATCGACTGTGAAACAAGATATTCACTGCTCGAGAAAACTTGCTGTGCTTTGGCCTGGGCTGCTCGTCGACTGAGGCAGTATATGTTGAACCATACTACCTTGTTGATTTCTAAGATGGATCCAGTGAAGTACATCTTTGAGAAACCGGCTCTCACCGGACGCGTTGCTCGTTGGCAGATGATTCTAACAGAATATGATATTCAGTACACGTCACAAAAGGCCATCAAAGGTAGTATTCTGTCAGACTACCTCGCCGAGCAACCGATTGAAGATTATCAGCCTATGATGTTTGAGTTCCCTGACGAAGACATCATGTATCTTAAGATGAAAGATTGCGAAGAGCCTCTTGTCGAGGAGGGACCGGATCCGGATGACAAATGGACACTGATGTTTGATGGGGCTGTGAATATGAATGGTAACGGTGTCGGGGCAGTATTGATTAATCCTAAAGGTGCTCATATACCTTTTTCTGCCAGATTGACATTTGACGTCACCAACAACGAAGCTGAGTATGAGGCTTGTATCATGGGGGTAGAAGAAGCCATTGATCTGAGGATCAAAACGCTTGACATTTATGGAGATTCCGCTCTGGTGATCAATCAAGTCAACGGAGATTGGAATACGAACCAGCCGCATTTGATTCCGTATAGAGATTACACCAGAAGAATACTGACGTTCTTCAAGAAGGTGAAGTTGCACCATGTCCCCCGGGATGAGAATCAAATGGCTGATGCTTTGGCAACTTTGTCGTCTATGATCAAAGTTCATTGGTGGAATCATGTGCCACATGTTGCGGTGAATCGACTCGAGAGGCCTGCGTATGTGTTTGCAGCCGAGTCTGTTGTGATTGATGAGAAGCCGTGGTATTATGACATCAAGAACTTCCTCAAGACTCAGGAGTATCCTGAAGGTGCGTCGAAGAATGACAAGAAAACCCTGAGAAGGCTAGCTGGAAGCTTCTATTTGAATCAGGATGATGTGCTGTATAAGAGAAACTTTGACATGGTCTTGCTCAGATGCGTGGACAGACCCGAGGCAGACATGTTAATGCAGGAAGTTCATGAAAGTTCCTTTGGTACTCATGCCGGCGGACATGCAATGGCTAAGAAATTGTTGAGAGCGGGTTATTACTGGATGACTATGGAATCCGATTGTTTCAAGTATGCTCGGAAGTGCCATAAGTGTCAAATTTATGCTGATAAGGTGCATGTACCACCAAGCCCTCTGAATGTCATGAATTCGCCTTGGCCATTTGCCATGTGGGGCATTGATATGATTGGAAAGATTGAGCCTACTGCTTCGAATGGACATCGCTTCATCTTGGTCGCGATTGACTATTTCACCAAATGGGTGGAAGCAGCTTCCTATGCTAACGTTACCAAACAAGTGGTTACCCGGTTCATCAAGAAAGAAATCATATGTCATTATGGAGTTCCTGAGAGAATCATCACTGACAATGGTTCGAATCTCAATAACAAGATGATGAAGGAGCTGTGTAAAGATTTCAAGATTGAACATCACAATTCTTCTCCTTACAGACCGAAGATGAATGGTGCTGTAGAAGCGGCGAACAAGAATATCAAGAAGATTGTGCAGAAGATGGTCGTTACGTACAAGGATTGGCATGAGATGCTGCCTTTCGCTTTGCATGGGTACCGTACCTCAGTACGTACGTCGACCGGGGCAACCCCTTACTCCCTTGTGTATGGTATGGAAGCTGTCCTACCTGTTGAAGTGGAGATTCCTTCTCTGAGAGTTTTATTGGATGTCAAGCTGGACGAGGCCGAGTGGATTCGAACAAGGTTTAACGAGTTGAGCCTTATCGAAGAGAGACGGCTAGCAGCTGTATGTCATGGACAGTTGTATCAGAGAAGGATGAAGCGAGCCTTTGATCAGAAAGTGCGTCCTCGAAGCTATCAGATCGGTGATCTAGTTTTGAAGAGGATCCTCCCTCCCGGTGCAGATAACAGGGGCAAGTGGACTCCTAATTATGAAGGTCCTTATGTTGTGAAAAAGGTATTCTCCGGTGGAGCCTTGATGCTTACAACTATGGATGGTGAAGATTTTCCGTCTCCTGTTAACTCAGATGTAGTCAAAAAATACTTCGCATAAATTGACCCGCTGGACAAAAAGAAAAAAGAGTCCAGGCAAAAGAAAAGGGCATCCCGGCGAACCAAAAACAGAAAGAAAAGGTTCGGGCAAAAATTAGGGATAAAAATGAAAAGAATTTGTACACCCGGTAAGTCGAAAACCCGCAAGGGTGGCTTAGGCAAAAATGGGTATCCCGGTGGATTGAAAACCCGAAAGGGCGATCCAGCCAAAAGAGGGATTAAAGCGAAGACTACAGTCTGAGTTGTCTGTACTTCATCGAGCTTTGTCGTCTGCCATCTCGAAAGATGTGTTCCGTCCAGTCATTCTTCTCAGAAAGCAAGGAGTTGGGAGGAAAACTGATGATTTGTGAGTTATAACAGAATTGGGAAATAGTGGATGCCGTGTTCACATTGCCATTAGGATAGATTTTTCCTTTTATGCGCAATTACCTTTTTCTAGGAATTGCTTCCCCATGTATTTGCCTTTTCAGGCGCATTTTCAATCAATAAAAGTCGTTATTCAGATAAATGGCTCTTTTGTTTTTATTTTTACTGTTTTGTTTGCAAAAATGTCCGAATTTTTGATAAGCATTGCATATAAGAACATGAAGGCTACACAATAACGTGCAAAAAGACAAAACATTTGAAAATCATTTTGAATGTTGAGGACACTTGAGCGTATCTTGTCCATGTATCCCCTGGGGCATTTTGTTGTGCTGTTTTTCGGGTTGGCGTCTGTGAGGACGTTTCCCCAGCAGATATTTTCCCCAAGCAAGTTTGGAAGCTATCAGAGCTATGTTCCCCTACGGAGACGTCTTTGGATAGTGCCTTCTATTCCCCAACAGATCTAAGGATTGCCTATCCCCAGCAGGCCTGTATTTGCCGATTTCCTCCCGAGTGAGGCAGGCTCATTGAAATTTATCTCCAACATTTATCCTATCTGTGGACTGAAGGATATCCCCAGCGGAGTTTTCCTTTCCCCGGCAGCAGTGCTATTCTCCAACATGAGTGAGAAGTCGTTGCTCTCCCTGCAGAGTCTCCCCGCAGAGTTGGAGTACCCGATCAGTTTTGGCTCCCCAGCCGGAGTTTTTCATCATTTTTGCATTTTTGCATTTTAGTGATCATTGCATCCTCAAACTGCGTAGCATTCCCATTCAATATGGAGCATTACGCCATAGAAAAATTCAAACATATGCATTCATGTGTTAACCCAATCAGACAATATCCCCGGCAAAGGCGGATCATTTTGTTCAACATCGGTGCAATACGCCTGCTACAGTGGCTCCTGACAGCACTCAGGATTGATATTCCCCAGAGAGGTTTATTTCCTCACCCGTCCGAGGACGGAAAGTTTGTTTCTCCCAGTGAGACCCCCAGCAAGTGGTCAACCTTGCCTTGACATATCTAAGATGTCGGTCTTGTGATACCGGTAAGTGTCATGCCAGCGCCCGCGTGTGTTTCTTTGTTGGTGTCGGTAAACACCATTGTTTCGGTGTCTGTAAACATCGGGTATTCTCCCCATTCATCGGTAAATGTCTGGTCATCATTTTTGGTGTCGGTAAACACCATTGCTTCGGTGTCTGTAAACATCGGGTTTTCTCCCCAGTCATCGGTAAATGTCTGTTCATTTTTTTGATGTCGGTAAACATCATCTTTCGATGTCGGTAAACATCGAGTCTTTTCTGCAGTCATCGGTAAATGTCTGATAATCCCCAGCTAGAGATCCCCAGTAGAGTCATCGGTAAATGTCCTATCTGGTTTCCAGTTGCAAATATTTGTTTTTTCCTTAGTGAAGTGTTCCCCGGTCATCGGTAAATGTCTGGTCGTTTGTTTTGATGTCGGTAAACATCATCTTTCGATGTCGGTAAACATCGAGTCTCATCCCAGTCATCGGTAAATGTCTGGTCATGCTTTGTTTCCTTGTTGATAAAATCAAGATCCCCAGAAGTCGTCGGTAAACGTCTTGTCTGATTACACCACAAAGATTTTGTTCCTCCTCAAGTGGAGACGCCATCGGTAAATGGCCCCGTTTTCTTCGATATCGGTAAATATCGGATCCCCAGTTGCAGTAGCCATCGGTAAATGGTCGAGTTGAAGTTGATATCGGTAAATGTCAAGTTTCTTTGAAACCACCATCGGTAAATGGTTTTGCTTCCTTTTACATCAGAAGTTGTTTCCCAGCAGCCATCGGTAAATGGTCTTGCTGAAGTTGATATCGGTAAATATCAAGTTTCCAGTTTCTAACCATCGGTAAATGGTTTCGCCTTTCTGAAATTGTCAATGGCAGGCGTCATCAGTAAATGACATGGTTCTTCTTGTATCATATCCGGCAGAGTGCAAATTTCTACGGTTCTTGGTATTCAATCCCTGTTTACCCTGGAAGTCTGACAGCCGTTGCTATCATCCGTTCGGGTTCCCAGCTGATTGAATAGGGGCAGCTGTAGCACCTCAAATTTGCACCTACTTCTTGTACATACATTCTCATATTAGGTCATAACATAACATGGTCCACTGCATAACATTGCATTGTCCCCTTTGCCTCAAGTACAAGTCATCAGAAGAATTAGGTCAAACTGGTCAGGAGATCAGTCAATCAAGCAAGCAAGCACAATTTTCATTGAGCCAAGGTCTTAGGGTTGGTCCAACATGTTCACATGACTTGGGGATCCATTTGAAGTGTTTTGGTCAAGGATTGGATGTTCAGAAGTCATCAGTCAATGCACAGCTTGCCAGAAACCCTAAAAAGTCAAACTTGGTCAACTGTGTCTGATTTTATGGTTTTGATGGTTGGATTTGGTTTGAGAGAGCTTATTCATGTCCAAATAGGCCTCATATATCATGTCAAACACCATCATTGAAGAATTTGAAGCCAAATCAGAAATTTCCAAAAATAGAAATTGGACCTGTAATTGAAACCTGCCAAAAATGGAAACTTCTTGATCCCAAAATTACATCATGATACAAGCTTCAAATGAAATTTTGTCCAACATGAAAGTTGAAGATCTTGTTCTCCCATTTCCAAAAAGTCTAAGAACACTCAATTCCCATCTATGGTTGGCAATTTATGATCAAATCATTCTCAAAAATTTTGAACTTCAAAGTGGCATATCTTCCAAACCATTTGGCCAAATTGGGTGGGGTTTTTTGCAACAAGTCACATTTGACCTCCTCTTTCCAAAAATGTAACCCTCATGCACCAAAACCTCATGGATCAAAATGGCCTTTTTGAACTTGCTTGAATTAATTTCAAGTGAGGTTGAAATTTGACTTTTCCAAATAAACATTTTTAATCATTTTGGCCAATTGGGAATGTCTTGAAGTGTCATTTGAAACATGTTGGAAGGCCCATTTTAGTGCTCTTGCCATTACACCTCACCATGTGGACAAAAGTGGCCAATTAGCAACTTTGATTTTAAAAACAAAACATGATTAGCACCTTGCTTATGCAACCTAAAACAGACATATATAAGCACATTTTCTGCCAAAAGAAACCCTAGCAGCCAACAAAAACCAACAGAACTCTCACTCTCTCAATTTCTCATCTTCTTCCATTCTTGAAAATTCTGTCAAAAAACCTCAAGGACCCGACCTGGCCTTGGTTGCTCCATCATCCATCACCCTTGTTGAGCTGATTCCAACCCTCACACACCAACTGTAAGGCCTGTTTACACGACTGCTACATCAAGCTTCACTCATGGCAGATTGGGATGGAAGCAAAACCAGGCACTCTTGAGCAAAATTTCTTCAAGCATTCATCATTGGGAAGCTGGGTGAGCAACTGTTTTGAGCCAACATCACCAAATCCCAACTGTTTCACCATTTTCTTCAAGAACAAGTAAGATTTCGACCTCCTTATTTTGCTAAACTATGCCATGCTTCCAATAGATCTCACTTTGCTGGTTTCATTAAGCTTTGAATCGTGCATTTTGGTTGCTTGTGCTGAGAGAAATCTGACTTTAAAGTTTCATGTTCAAACTTGTTTTTGCTTATATCTCATGTGATAGCTTGAGTTGATGAAAATAAATGGTAGAATGTTGATTTGTGTTCTTAGATGTTTCGTTTGATATGTTGGATTTCATTTTCTGGGCACAAAAGTTCATTCACGATTTTGGAAGTGATGATGATGTTACTGTTGCCTGAAAACCCTAATTACCTGCCCAGAAACACGTTTCGCCTTTGCACTGCATGTTCTTCCACACTTCTGGGTCATGAAACCAATCAGCGTGTGACACGCAGGACAACAGCACGCACCGTTTCACTTAAATTTCCAAATATTTACCACAATGCCACTGCGTGTTTATTTAATCATTAATTCATTTTATTTATTCAATAATCATTTCATTTTGTATATCAATCTTACAAAAATCATTGCGCATCCAATTTTAATCCAAAATTCATGGGGTTTTTTGTGGAATGTTCATCTCCATCTCTAGTTTCTTATCATATTTTTTCCAGATTTTTTTGATGGTTGGATTTTAATTGGTGCTAGGGTTTTGTTCATGTGTCCATATTTTGTACCTTTTGCCAAAACAATTGTGAAATGATGATGCTTTATCCAATGGCTCCCAAATTTTTTGTGCTTAAACTAGACACATTCATGGTGATTTTGGTGTAGAGTTTGTGAATTTATCATCTATGGTCATTAAGTTATGATTTTTTGAATTAGGGTGTGACAATTTGTGTCACACCAATGATGTGCAACTTGATGATTTTCAATACCATGCCTCTTGACCTCAAATTGGATTGAATTTTTGCATGAAAGTACTTGAGTATGTCTAGTTTACATGTGATTTTTCTTGGAATTATTTGTGGCATTTCCCAATTGTTTGAGATTTTTCTCCCCTGTTTGGTCATATGTTAACTTTTTGTGATACATGTTCCCATTTCATTTGTGAAATTCTCATACTTTATTAGATGGACATGAAATTTGACATGTGATTAGTAGACATCTTAAGCTTTGCCATGGTTTTAGTACCATTCATTTATCATATGCCATCCCTGATTTATGAATTTTTTCAAGTTGATGCATGTTTGGTTGACTTCTTTGAGCATGTTCAAAATCACCTTGCCTTTCTGATTTTCATTGACTATCTTCTACTTGTTCAAATGAGATGAAATTTGACATGCATACCGTGCTATGGGTTGTGATTGACCATGATTTATTTGGTGATTTTTGGAAAATGTTTAAGATTGCTTTTGAGCTAAGTCTTGCTGTTGACTTCTATGAGCTTCTGTTTGCAATACCTTGACCTAACTTGTTCATGAAATGATGATGATGATTGATATGAATGTGAAACCAATTGGTATTGTTTCTTGATTGTTTGAACCTGATTTTGGATGCTTGCCACTTGCTGTTTTAATGTTTTCATTCTCTTTTGACCCTAGGCTGGCCCTAGTGGTCCTGTTACTCACCTTTGAGTTCATTTTTTCAGGTTGATCAACAAATGACCAATGAGACCAATTCTTTTTGATTGAACTTGCTTGAATACCATGACTAACATGTTTGTTTTGTAGGTTGCTTGGCTCACATGCCTTGAGCTTTGTGCCTTGCACATTCACTTGCTTATGATTAACTGTTGATGTCTGTTTCCTTTTGCTTTGTTTTGAAGTTGTATACTAATGTCTGCTTGGCTATTTCAGGTGCTTTTAGTTGCTCAGTTCCTTTGTGAACTTTTGCTTTGCTTTGCTTATTAAGCAATTGGCATTGAGGTATATTTCTGATCTTCATGTAGTCTGGAAGACCTGGCCTGTTACTTGGCCAGGCAACTGTCTGAAGTCCTCCTTAAGAGGCAATGTTTGTGGATGTTCAATTTTGTCCCTGTACATATTCAAAGACCTCCTAAGTGAAGAGGCAATTGGCAGAACCCAAGGGATATGCAACCTATCCCCTGCTATTCTGTGTGTCATCTGCTTTGCTCACACCACTGTGTTGATGCATTGCAGATACAAACCCAAGATCTTGTACAATTGTACAGTTGAGTCAGTATCAAATGTGTAGAAGGGTTCCCATCTTCTGAACCCACACATTCTTGTCTTAAGCTCTCCCAGGCCAGGGATAAGAGCAATGAGGCACACCCCTCATCTCCTTTCATCTGCTTCACCTTGGCTCTCAATGTCAAGGTTAAGAGCACCTACTACCCAGTTCCAGTGGTTTGTTTGTTGAGGTTGATATGACCCCTCAACTAAAACCTAACCCTTGTTTGAGCCCCTTGCTTGTGTATAGTGTGTGCTACCTGTGCTTGTATGTTTGTTTGACTTGCTTCCTGTGTAAGTTAGGGTTAGTTTAGACTTGCTTCCTGTGCAAGTTAGGTTTTGCTTGGCTTGCTTCCTGTGCAAGTTAAGTGTGTGTGTGGCTTGCTTCCTGTGCAAGTCATGACTAGGATAGGCTGGCTCCCTGTGCCAGTTAGCTAGAAACCTTAACTTAGGGATGATTTTGCATGACAACATCTAGGCTCGAGTCGTAGTCTCCCTAGTGTTGTGTCTCCCTCTGTTATCTGGTTAGGCTAGTCCTGTATCCCTCCGTAGGGGAACTACGTCGCCCTGATCCTCATACCAGATGAGGTACGTAGGCAGGAGATGAGCTGATCTCTCCGGGCGCCTGTGTCTTTGTTTTGTCTTGTTGTGTGCTTGGAAGCTGATGTAAGTCCATCGAGTGGCATTCGGGTTCCAGTGTGGGTTTGTTGGTTCGGATGCTGATGTAAGTCCAGTGATTGGCATTCAGGCTCCACGTTTGCCTTCTTGTGTGTGTTTTGGTTCGGATGCTGATGTAAGTCCAGTGATTGGCATACAGGCTCCACGTTTGCCTTTGCCAGTGTTTGTTTGTGTGTGTGTCAGCCGAGCTACGAATGCTCTGATTCTTCTCTCGTCCGAGGAGATAGGTATGCATAGGATGCGACATCCTAGCGAGCCTGTGTCGTTTCCCCAGTCCGAACTACTTTGACTCTGATGTCTATGCCTGATAGACTAAGTAGGCCCAGGATGTGATATCCTGCCGAGTCAGTCTTGTTTGTTTTCTTGTGTCTCTTTCAGCCAGTTGTGTGTGTGTGAGCAGTGTTTTAGCAACCATTTTCCTTCCTTTTGTGCGTGGATCCCGTCGAGTACGACGGATGCGTAGGGGTGCTAATACCTTCCCTTCGCATAACCGACTCCCGATCCCATTCTCTTTGGTCGCGAGACCATGTCTTTTCCAGGTTTACTTCGAGCGTTTCCTTTCCCTCTTTTGGGATAAATAACGCACGGTGGCGGCTCTGTTGTTCTTGTTTTCCCGCCGGTTTTTCGCGTGATGCGACAGCTGGCGACTCTGCTGGGGACTAGAGAAGTTGACCTGTGCTGGTCCGTCTTCCCTGAGCGAGTCTCTCCTATCGCTCTCTAGGATAGGGTTTGGTTGCTATTGGCTGTTACTTATTGCATTCATTCGTATATATGTGCATTTATCGTTTGCATTTATTGTTTGCATTAATGTTTGCATTCATTCATTATTTACCTGGCTGGCTGGTTGTCTGTTTCTCTCTGTTGGGGTGGGAGTTACATGAGGTAAAAGGCCCAATACCCAGGCCATGAGTGAAATCTAGGATACCTAGGAATAGAGTGATTCATGGGAAGCGGGTGGTATCGCGCCACTTAGCGGAACATTGATATCACGAGCAGTTCAGACCCTGGTGGGATATTATCGTTACATACTTCGGGTGTGTATATGATGATATTCTGCGAAAGGTTATTTATGCTGCGTTTCTCTCGACCTTACCCTGGCCTAGATGACACCCGTGAGTGGGGAGGGAATGATCATTATTACAGGTACAGTTGGTGACTCGTTGGTGACTTGTTGGTGACTTGCGATCCTGTTGGTGACTATTGGTTCAGAATTTTGGGGTCTCAGATGACTTTGGGTTTCAGATGAATTTGTGGTTCCGAGTTCAAGCCGAAGCTTTGATCCTGTGTTCTGAGAGACACAGCCAACCAGTCTTGTCTGCATCATTTGCATCATAACATTTTTATTTTCAAAAAAATACGCAATAAAAAAAAAGAAAAAAAAGGGGAAAAGGAAAAGAAAAAAAACTAATCCCTGCATGCATATCATTTCTCAGGTACATTCCAGAGCTTGTTCACTGATAGAGATGGCAACAGTCCCAGAGTTGAAGCGGAAGACTTGTTCCTACAGCTTTCACCGTGAACCTTTGACGTCTCTGATTGAGTTGAGCAACCTTATGACCAGTGGTAACCAGAAGGGGTTTGTCGACCAGTATGGAGATATTCTGACACTGTTGAAGATGGTAGTCGATCCGGTGCCGTTGCAGACTCTTCTACAGTTCTACGACCCAAAGCTTCATTGTTTCACCTTTCAAGATTATCAGTTGGTGCCTACTCTTGAGGAGTACTCCATTCTGCTGAGTGTCCCGGTCTGGTATCAGGTTCCTTTCTTGGATGTGCCCAAGGAGGTTGATTTCAGAGTTGTTGCCAGAGCTCTCCATTTGGGTATCAAGGAAGTCAGCGATAGTTGGAAGTCCAGTGGGGATGTTGTAGGATTGCCTTTGAAGTTTCTGTTGAGGGTAGCTAGAGAAGAAGCAGAGAAGGGAAGATGGGAAGCCTTTCATGCTCAGTTGGCCGTCATGATCTATGGGATCGTCCTGTTTCCGAGTATGCCCAATTTTGTTGACTATGCTGCAGTCAGTATTTTCATTGGAGGAAATCCAGTTCCTACTCTGTTGGCTGACACTTACTATTCTATTCACAGTAGGCATGGTAAGGGTGGGGCTATCAGGTGTTGTCTCCCGCTTTTGCTCAGATGGTTCTTGTCTCTCCTGCCAGTCAGTGGACCTTTTGTGGATGCTCAGAGCACGCATAAGTGGACTCAGAGGGTTATGTCTCTTACCTCCTATGATATCAGGTGGCAATCTTACCGGATGGATGTGCGTAACGTCGTTATGAGCTGTGGAGGATTCCGTAATGTGTCACTCATAGGGACTAGGGGTTGCATCAATTACAACCCGGTTCTTTCTCTTCGCCAGTTGGGGTTTGTGATGAAGGGAAGACCACTTGAGGCTGAGGTAGCAGAAAGTGTGTATTTTGAGAAGCAGAGTGACCCGGATAGATTGGAGCAGATAGGAAGAGCTTGGAAGTCTATTGGTGTGAAGGATGGATCTGTCTTAGGGAAGAAGTTTGCCGTTGCTATGCCTGATTACACTGATTGGGTCAAGGAGAGAGTAGGAACTTTGTTGTTACCCTACGATAGGATGGAGCCGTTGCAGGAGCAACCACCTTTGATCCTTGCTGAGAGTGTGCCTGCGGAGCACTACAAGCAAGCCCTGATGGAGAATCGCCGTTTGAGAGAGAAGGAGCAAGATACCCAGATGGAGTTGTACAAAGCCAAAGCTGATAGTTTGAACTTGGCTCATCAACTCAGAGGAGTGCGAGAAGAAGATGCTAGCAGACTGAGAAGCAAGAAGAGATCCTACGAGGAGATGGAGAGCATGTTAGATGCAGAACACCGGGAGCGCTTAAGGTTGCAGAGAGTTGAGGCCAGCTATCAGAAGAAGATCAGAGACTTGGAGAAGCAACTCAGAGATAAAGACATCCAGTTGAAGAAGGAAGTAGACTTGAGACAGGCATCAGAGAACCACCTTGGAGGAGAAGTGGTAGAGCTTAGACGACAACTGAAGGAGAAGATCACTCTTTTGCCAGAATGTTCAGAATGTGACCTGTTGATAGACCAGTGTCAGTACTTGAAGACTCTCATTCCGGGAGGCCGTTTGTCTTAGCTTGTATCTTTGATATGTATGTTGAGAATCACCTCCAGGCTTGTTGGATGGGATTCATTGTTGTACTCCGATTGTTTGGATTTTCTTTGTCGACTTTGTTGTATGATCCTGTTACTCATATAGATGAGGTTGTTGGTTTCACCTTGTACTCATCACTCTTGTGTATGTTGTTTCTGTGCTTCTGTGTTGTTCTTGCTGCAGGTTGCCATCTTTTGAGGATGACTCAGGCTCTTTGAATGCCTGAGGAATGAACATATCATGTGCATCATACGCATCATTAGCACCATACTCATATCATTTTGCATAACAGGTGTTCTTGGTCGTGACTTCTCACTCTTGGTTCCTGTTCAGGCAGGATAGCTGATCAACGTCCGCACCGCTACTCAACAAGACTAAATCAACAGAGAGGTATGGATCAAGTTCAAGCAGAGTTGGCTGAGATGAAGGCTAACATGGCCCAGTTTATGAATATGATGCAAGGGGTTGCACAAGGTCAAGAAGAACTTCGAGCCATGGTTCAGAGACAAGAGGCTGCAATTCCACCGGTCAACCATGCTCCGCCAGAGGGAGGCCCGGTCAATGATAATAATGTTGTTGCTGCTGTACCCATCAACAACTATGCTGTAGGTGATGAGTTGGGGGGTATTCGAATCAACGGTCAACCTATTGCTCCAGATGCCGCTAATGCCAGAGCAGTCCGTGCCCCGGCCCGTAATCCTGCTCCGATTGTTGACAGACAAGAGGATATGTTCACTCTGCTCAGTGAAGACGAAGACGTTCTGGGAAGGGTTGATGAGAGGGATCGTAAAGTTGATGCCCTTGCTGAGAAAATTAGAGCTATGGAATGTCAGAATTCTCTCGGTTTTGATGTTACCAATATGGGGTTGGTGGAAGGTTTGAGAATCCCTTACAAGTTCAAAGCACCGTCCTTCGATAAATACAACGGTACTTCTTGCCCTCGCACCCATGTGCAGGCTTATTATCGAAAAATCTCTGCGTATACCGATGATGAAAAGATGTGGATGTATTTTTTCCAAGATAGTCTATCTGGGGCTTCTTTAGACTGGTACATGGAATTAAAGAGAGATTCGATCCGATGCTGGAGGGATCTGGGTGAGGCCTTCTTGAGGCAATATAAACATAACATGGACATGGCGCCTAGCCGGACTCAGCTGCAGAGTCTATGTCAGAAATCCGGAGAGAGCTTCAAGGAGTACGCCCAGAGGTGGCGTGAACTGGCTGCTAGAGTTCAACCCCCTATGCTGGAGAGGGAGTTGACAGATATGTTTATCGGTACTCTTCAGGGTGTGTTTATGGACCGGATGGGGAGCTGCCCATTCGGTAGTTTTTCTGATGTTGTCATTTGTGGAGAGAGGACTGAGAGCTTGATTAAAACTGGGAAGATCCAAGATGCTGGTTCCTCTTCTTCTAAGAAGCCATTTGCTGGGGCACCTCGTCGAAGAGAGGGTGAAACTAATGTTGTTCAACACCGCAGAGATCAGAACAGAAGTGAATACCGTCAAGCTGCTGCAGTGACCATTCCGGCACCTCAACCTCGTCAACAACAACAACAAAGAGTTCAACAACCGCAACAACAACAACAGCAACGTCCGTATCAGCCCAGACAAAGGATGCCTGATCGACGTTTTGATTCGCTACCCATGTCGTACGCCGAACTGCTGCCCGAACTACTCAGGTTGGGGTTGGTTGAGTTGCGTACAATGGCTCCGCCTACAGTATTGCCTCCTGGGTACGACGCCAACGTCCGTTGTGACTTTCACTCTGGGGCACCAGGGCATCATACTGAGAAGTGTCGGGCTCTCCAGCACAAGGTCCAAGATTTGATCGATGCCAAGGCGATCAACTTCGCTCCAGTGCCTAACGTCGTAAACAACCCTATGCCTCAGCATGGTGGGCATAGAGTGAACAATATTGAGGGGAAGGAAGCTGAAGATCTGGTTGTTAATGTTGATGATGTTCAGACTTCTCTGCTAGTTGTGAAGGGTCGTCTGCTGAATGGGGGTGTCTGCTCGGGTTGTGATGAGGATTGTTTGGGCTGTGCAGAATCTGAGAATGGTTGCGACCAGTTAAGGGCCGGTATCCAGGGTATGATGGATGAGGGTTGTTTGCAATTCAGTAGGGCTGTAAAAGATCGTGGGACAGTGTCAACTATCACCATTTACTTTAAACCGTCTGAAGGACGTGGACAAAGGGTCGTTAGTGCACCTGCAACAAATGGTACCCCAGTTACCATTTCCGTGCCTGTAACCATCAGTGCTCCAACTACTATCGTTGCGTCTGGAAGAAGGGCTGTTGAGAATAGTAGAGCCGTGCCGTGGAAGTATGATAATGCTTACCGCAGTAACAGAAGGGCTGAAAGTCAGACGAGACCAGTGAATCAAACTCCAGTGACATTGGTTTACCGAATAGAGTTCCTGCAACTGTTGGTCCGGCTGTGGATAATGTAGGGGGTCCAGGAGGTTTTACCAGAAGCGGTCGTCTGTTCGCACCGCAGCCTTTGAGGGACAATAATGCTGAGGCTCTCGCCAAAGCAAAGGGTAAGCAAGCTGTGGTTGAGGAAGAACCTGTCCAGAAGGAAGCGCCCGAGGGGTCATTTGAGAAGGACGTGGAGGAGTTTATGAAGATAATCAAGAAGAGTGACTACAAGATTGTAGATCAGTTGAACCAAACTCCGTCCAAGATTTCTATACTTTCACTGTTGTTGTGCTCTGAGGCACACCGTAATGCCTTGCTGAAGATGTTGAATCTGGCTTACGTGCCTCAGGAGATTTCTGTCAATCAACTGGAGGGTGTGATGGCCAATGTGAGCACCAGGCATGGTGTAGGATTCACCAACCTGGACTTACCGCCTGAAGGGCGGAACCATAACAAAGCCTTGCACATCACCATGGAGTGCAAGGGGGCAGTGTTGTCTCACGTATTGGTAGACACCGGGTCGTCGCTGAATGTGTTGCCTAAGCAGATTCTGAAGAAGATTGATGTGGAAGGGTTTGTGCTTACTCCCAGTGACCTGATCGTTCGTGCTTTCGACGGCTCCAAACGTTCTGTGTGTGGGGAAGTTACCTTGCCTGTGAAGATAGGTCCTGAGGTATTCGATATCATCTTCTATGTTATGGACATCCAGCCCGCCTATAGTTGTTTATTGGGGCGTCCATGGATTCATGCAGCAGGGGCAGTCTCGTCGACTCTCCATCAAAAGCTCAAGTATGTCTGGAACGGTCAGATTGTGACCGTGTGCGGTGAAGAAGAGATTCTGGTGAGTCATCTATCCTCGTTCAAATATGTTGAGGTGGATGGCGAGATCCACGAAACCTTATGTCAGGCGTTTGAGACTGTGGCTCTTGAGAAAGTGGCGTACGCTGAGCAGAGGAAGCCAGGTGCTTCAATTACTTCTTACAAGCAGGCTAAGGAGGTTGTTGATTCTGGCAAAGCTGAAGGCTGGGGCAAGATGGTGGACTTGCCTGTCAAAGAAGACAAATTTGGCGTTGGTTATGAGCCTCTCCAAGCAGAGCAGAATGGTCAAGCGGGTCCGAGTACCTTTACCAGCGCTGGGCTGATGAATCATGGCGACGTCTCTGCAACCGGTAGTGAAGACTGTGACAGTGATTGTGATTTGGACAACTGGGTTCGCCCGTGTGCACCAGGGGGGTCTATCAACAACTGGACGGCTGAAGAAGTGGTTCAAGTTACTCTTCTGACAGAGTAATTTTCTGTTGTTTTTGTCATTTTGCATGAAAATCCTACGATCTGCCCAAGGCGTAGTGATTCATTGTAGGGCCTCATCATGTTTTAATGATTATCATTAATGAAGGACATTTTTTGCAATCAAACTTTGTGATCCCTGTCTTTCTATTTTTTGTTTTCATCTCTTTTCAAAAACAATAAAAATGACAATGTTTTTGTTTTTTGTGACTTTATTGAACTCTTTTTCTAAAACAAAGCATTAAACATGCAGAAGCGATCTTATGGCATTCACTATGAACAGTTCTGTTATGGCTCAGTATGATTTCGACAATCCCATCTACCAAGCTGAAGAGGAGAGTGAGGAAGACTGTGAACTTCCTGCAGAATTGGTCAGATTGCTGAAGCAGGAGGAAAGGGTCATCCAACCTCATCAGGAGGAGTTGGAGGTTGTTAATTTGGGTACTGAGGACGCCAAAAGAGAAATCAAGATTGGGGCTGCTTTAGAGGACTCTGTCAAGAGGAGGCTGATTGAGATGCTGAGAGAATATGTGGAGATATTCGCCTGGTCATATCAAGATATGCCTGGGTTGGATACAGACATTGTGGTGCATCGATTACCTCTTAGAGAAGGATGTCCTTCGGTCAAGCAGAAGCTTCGTAGAACGAGTCCTGATATGGCAACTAAGATCAAGGAAGAGGTTCAGAAGCAGTGGGATGCAGGTTTTTTGGCTGTTACAAGTTATCCCCCATGGGTGGCCAACATCGTTCCTGTGCCGAAGAAGGATGGTAAAGTCAGAATGTGTGTCGATTACCGGGATTTGAATAGAGCGAGTCCGAAAGATGATTTCCCATTACCTCACATTGATGTATTGGTTGATAATACGGCTCAATCCTCGGTATTCTCTTTCATGGATGGTTTCTCTGGATATAATCAGATCAAGATGGCGCCAGAGGACATGGAAAAGACGACATTCATTACACCTTGGGGCACGTTCTGCTATAAGGTGATGCCATTTGGGCTAAAGAATGCTGGTGCTACCTATCAGAGGGCAATGACGACTCTCTTTCATGACATGATGCACAAAGAAATTGAAGTGTACGTAGATGATATGATTGCGAAGGCGCAGACAGAAGAGGAGCACCTGGTTAATTTGCAGAAGCTGTTTGACCGGTTGAGAAAGTTCAAGCTGAGGTTGAATCCGAACAAGTGTACGTTTGGGGTGAGATCAGGGAAGCTTTTAGGCTTCATTGTCAGTGAGAAAGGGATTGAGGTTGATCCAGCGAAAGTCAAAGCTATTCAAGAGATGCCTGAACCAAAAACGGAAAAGCAGGTCCGTGGGTTTTTAGGGAGATTGAACTACATTGCAAGGTTCATATCTCACCTAACTGCCACATGTGAACCAATTTTCAAACTGCTCAGAAAGAATCAGGCGATCAAGTGGAATGATGATTGTCAGAAGGCTTTTGACAAGATTAAAGAGTATTTACAGAAACCTCCAATCCTTATACCTCCAGTTCCAGGGAGACCTCTGATAATGTACCTGTCAGTGACTGAGAACTCGATGGGGTGTGTATTGGGACAGCATGACGAGTCTGGTCGAAAAGAGCATGCCATATACTACCTTAGCAAAAAGTTTACCGACTGTGAAACAAGATATTCACTGCTCGAGAAAACTTGCTGTGCTTTGGCCTGGGCTGCTCGCCGACTGAGGCAGTATATGTTGAACCATACTACCTTGTTGATTTCTAAGATGGATCCAGTGAAGTACATCTTTGAGAAACCGGCTCTCACCGGACGCGTTGCTCGTTGGCAGATGATTCTAACAGAATATGATATTCAGTACACGTCACAAAAGGCCATCAAAGGTAGTATTCTGTCAGACTACCTCGCCGAGCAACCGATTGAAGATTATCAGCCTATGATGTTTGAATTCCCTGATGAAGACATCATGTATCTTAAGATGAAAGATTGCGAAGAGCCTCTTGTCGAGGAGGGACCGGATCCGGATGACAAATGGACACTGATGTTTGATGGGGCTGTGAATATGAATGGTAACGGTGTTGGGGCAGTATTGATCAATCCTAAAGGTGCTCATATACCTTTTTCTGCCAGATTGACGTTTGACGTCACCAACAACGAAGCTGAGTATGAGGCTTGTATCATGGGGATAGAAGAAGCCATTGATCTGAGGATCAAAACGCTTGACATTTATGGAGATTCCGCTCTAGTGATCAATCAAGTCAACGGAGATTGGAATACGAACCAGCCGCATTTGATTCCGTATAGAGATTACACCAGAAGAATACTGACGTTCTTCAAGAAGGTGAAGTTGCACCATGTCCCCCGGGATGAGAATCAAATGGCTGATGCTTTGGCAACTTTGTCGTCTATGATCAAAGTTCATTGGTGGAATCATGTGCCACATGTTGCGGTGAATCGACTCGAGAGGCCTGCGTATGTGTTTGCAGCCGAGTCTGTTGTGATTGATGAGAAGCCGTGGTATTATGACATCAAGAACTTCCTCAAGACTCAGGAGTATCCTGAAGGTGCGTCGAAGAATGACAAGAAAACCCTGAGAAGGCTAGCTGGAAGCTTCTATTTGAATCAGGATGATGTGCTGTATAAGAGAAACTTTGACATGGTCTTGCTCAGATGCGTGGACAGACCCGAGGCAGACATGTTAATGCAGGAAGTTCATGAAGGTTCCTTCGGTACTCATGCCGGCGGACATGCAATGGCTAAGAAATTGTTGAGAGCGGGTTATTACTGGATGACTATGGAATCCGATTGTTTCAAGTATGCTCGGAAGTGCCATAAGTGTCAAATTTATGCTGATAAGGTGCATGTACCACCAAGCCCTCTGAATGTCATGAATTCGCCTTGGCCGTTCGCCATGTGGGGCATTGATATGATTGGGAAGATTGAGCCTACTGCTTCGAATGGACATCGCTTCATCTTGGTCGCGATTGACTATTTCACCAAATGGGTGGAAGCAGCTTCCTATGCTAACGTTACCAAACAAGTGGTTACCCGGTTCATCAAGAAAGAAATCATATGTCGTTATGGAGTTCCTGAGAGAATCATCACTGACAATGGTTCGAATCTCAATAACAAGATGATGAAAGAGCTTGGTAAAGATTTCAAGATTGAACATCACAATTCTTCTCCTTACAGACCGAAGATGAATGGTGCTGTAGAAGCGGCGAACAAGAATATCAAGAAGATTGTGCAGAAGATGGTCGTTACGTACAAGGATTGGCATGAGATGCTGCCTTTCGCTTTGCATGGGTACCGTACCTCAGTACGTACGTCGACCGGGGCAACCCCTTACTCCCTTGTGTATGGTATGGAAGCTGTCCTACCTGTTGAAGTGGAGATTCCTTCTCTGAGAGTTTTATTGGATGTCAAGCTGGACGAAGCCGAGTGGATTCGAACAAGGTTTAACGAGTTGAGCCTTATCAAAGAGAGACGGCTAGCAGCTGTATGTCATGGACAGTTGTATCAGAGAAGGATGAAGCGAGCCTTTGATCAGAAAGTGCGTCCTCGAAGCTATCAGATCGGTGATCTAGTTTTGAAGAGGATCCTCCCTCCCGGTGCAGATAACAGGGGCAAGTGGACTCCTAATTATGAAGGTCCTTATGTTGTGAAAAAGGTATTCTCCGGTGGAGCCTTGATGCTTACAACTATGGATGGTGAAGATTTTCCGTCTCCTGTTAACTCAGATGTAGTCAAAAAATACTTCGCATAAATTGACCCGCTGGACAAAAAGAAAAAAGAGTCCAGGCAAAAAAAAGGGCATCCCGGCGAACCAAAAACAGAAAGAAAAGGTTCGGGCAAAAATTAGGGATAAAAATGAAAAGAATTTGTACACCCGGTAAGTCGAAAACCCGCAAGGGCGGCTTAGGCAAAAATGGGTATCCCGGTGGATTGAAAACCCGAAAGGGCGATCCAGCCAAAAGAGGGATTAAAGCGAAGACTACAGTCTGAGTTGTCTGTACTTCATCGAGCTTTGTCGTCTGCCATCTCGAAAGATGTGATCCGTCCAGTCATTCTTCTCAGAAAGCAAGGAGTTGGGAGGAAAACTGATGATCTGTGAGTTATAACAGAATTGGGAAATAGTGGATGCCGTGTTCACATTGCCATTAGGATAGATTTTTCCTTTTATGCGCAATTACCTCTTTCTAGGAATTGCTTCCCCATGTATTTGCCTTTTCAGGCGCATTTTCAATCAATAAAAGTCGTTATTCAGATAAATGGCTCTTTTGTTTTTATTTTTACTGTTTTGTTTGCAAAAATGTCCGAATTTTTGATAAGCATTGCATATAAGAACATGAAGGCTACACAATAACGTGCAAAAAGACAAAACATTTGAAAATCATTTTGAATGTTGAGGACACTTGAGCGTATCTTGTCCATGTATCCCCTGGGGCATTTTGTTGTGCTGTTTTTCGTGTTGGCGTCTGTGAGGACGTTTCCCCAGCAGATATTTTCCCCAAGCAAGTTTGGAAGCTATCAGAGTTATGTTCCCCTGCGGAGACGTCTTTGGATAGTGCCTTCTATTCCCCAACAGATCTAAGGATTGCCTATCCCCAGCAGGCCTGTATTTGCCGATTTCCTCCCGAGTGAGGCAGGCTCATTGAAATTTATCTCCAACATTTATCCTATCTGTGGACTGAAGGATATCCCCAGCGGAGTTTTCCTTTCCCCAGCAGCAGTGCTATTCTCCAACATGAGTGAGAAGTCGTTGCTCTCCCTGCAGAGTCTCCCCGCAGAGTTGGAGTACCCGATCAGTTTTGGCTCCCCAGCCGGAGTTTTTCATCATTTTTGCATTTTTGCATTTTAGTGATCATTGCATCCTCAAACTGCGTAGCATTCCCATTCAATATGGAGCATTACGCCATAGAAAAATTCAAACATATGCATTCATGTGTTAACCCAATCAGACAATATCCCCGGCAAAGGCGGATCATTTTGTTCAACATCGGTGCAATACGCCTGCTACAGTGGCTCCTGACAGCACTCAGGATTGATATTCCCCAGAGAGGTTTATTTCCTCACCCGTCCGAGGACGGAAAGTTTGTTTCTCCCAGTGAGACCCCCAGCAAGTGGTCAACCTTGCCTTGACATATCTAAGATGTCGGTCTTGTGATACCGGTAAGTGTCATGCCAGCGCCCGCGTGTGTTTCTTTGTTGGTGTCGGTAAACACCATTGTTTCGGTGTCTGTAAACATCGGGTATTCTCCCCAGTCATCGGTAAATGTCTGGTCATCATTTTTGGTGTCGGTAAACACCATTGTTTCGGTGTCTGTAAACATCGGGTTTTCTCCCCAGTCATCGGTAAATGTCTGTTCATTTTTTTGATGTCGGTAAACATCATCTTTCGATGTCGGTAAACATCGAGTCTTTTCTGCAGTCATCGGTAAATGTCTGATAATCCCCAGATAGAGATCCCCAGTAGAGTCATCGGTAAATGTCCTATCTGGTTTCCAGTTGCAAATATTTGTTTTTTCCTTAGTGAAGTGTTCCCCGGTCATCGGTAAATTTCTGGTCGTTTGTTTTGATGTCGGTAAACATCATCTTTCGATGTCGGTAAACGTCGAGTCTCATCCCAGTCATCGGTAAATGTCTGGTCATGCTTTGTTTCCTTGTTGATAAAATCAAGATCCCCAGAAGTCGTCGGTAAACGTCTTGTCTGATTACACCACAAAGATTTTGTTCCTCCTCAAGTGGAGACGCCATCGGTAAATGGCCCCATTTTCTTCGATATCGGTAAATATCGGATCCCCAGTTGCAGTAGCCATCGGTAAATGGTCGAGTTGAAGTTGATATCGGTAAATGTCAAGTTTCTTTGAAACCACCATCGGTAAATGGTTTTGCTTCCTTTTACATCAGAAGTTGTTTCCCAGCAGCCATCGGTAAATGGTCTTGCTGAAGTTGATATCGGTAAATATCAAGTTTCCAGTTTCTAACCATCGGTAAATGGTTTCGCCTTTCTGAAATTGTCAATGGCAGGCGTCATCAGTAAATGACATGGTTCTTCTTGTATCATATCCGGCAGAGTGCAAATTTCTACGGTTCTTGGTATTCAATCCCTGTTTACCCTGGAAGTCTGACAGCCGTTGCTATCATCCGTTCGGGTTCCCAGCTGATTGAATAGGGGCAGCTGTAGCACCTCAAATTTGCACCTACTTCTTGTACATACATTCTCATATTAGATCATAACATAACATGGTCCACTGCATAACATTGCATTGTCCCCTTTGCCTCAAGTACAAGTCATCAGAAGAATTAGGTCAAACTGGTCAGGAGATCAGTCAATCAAGCAAGCAAGCACAATTTTCATTGAGCCAAGGTCTTAGGGTTGGTCCAACATGTTCACATGACTTGGGGATCCATTTGAAGTGTTTTGGTCAAGGATTGGATGTTCAGAAGTCATCAGTCAATGCACAGCTTGCCAGAAACCCTAAAAAGTCAAACTTGGTCAACTGTGTCTGATTTTATGGTTTTGATGGTTGGATTTGGTTTGAGAGAGCTTATTCATGTCCAAATAGGCCTCATATATCATGTCAAACACCATCATTGAAGAATTTGAAGCCAAATCAGAAATTTCCAAAAATAGAAATTGGACCTGTAATTGAAACCTGCCAAAAATGGAAACTTCTTGATCCCAAAATTACATCATGATACAAGCTTCAAATGAAATTTTGTCCAACATGAAAGTTGAAGATCTTGTTCTCCCATTTCCAAAAAGTCTAAGAACACTCAATTCCCATCTATGGTTGGCAATTTATGATCAAATCATTCTCAAAAAATTTTGAACTTCAAAGTGGCATATCTTCCAAACCATTTGGCCAAATTGGGTGGGGTTTTTTGCAACAAGTCACATTTGACCTCCTCTTTCCAAAAATGTAACCCTCATGCACCAAAACCTCATGGATCAAAATGGCCTTTTTGAACTTGCTTGAATTAATTTCAAGTGAGGTTGAAATTTGACTTTTCCAAATAAACATTTTTAATCATTTTGGCCAATTGGGAATGTCTTGAAGTGTCATTTGAAACATGTTGGAAGGCCCATTTTAGTGCTCTTGCCATTACACCTCACCATGTGGACAAAAGTGGCCAATTAGCAACTTTGATTTTAAAAACAAAACATGATTAGCACCTTGCTTATGCAACCTAAAACAGACATATATAAGCACATTTTCTGCCAAAAGAAACCCTAGCAGCCAACAAAAACCAACAGAACTCTCACTCTCTCAATTTCTCATCTTCTTCCATTCTTGAAAATTCTGTCAAAAAACCTCAAGGACCCGACCTGGCCTTGGTTGCTCCATCATCCATCACCCTTGTTGAGCTGATTCCAACCCTCACACACCAACTGTAAGGCCTGTTTACACGACTGCTACATCAAGCTTCACTCATGGCAGATTGGGATGGAAGCAAAACCAGGCACTCTTGAGCAAAATTTCTTCAAGCATTCATCATTGGGAAGCTGGGTGAGCAACTGTTTTGAGCCAACATCACCAAATCCCAACTGTTTCACCATTTTCTTCAAGAACAAGTAAGATTTCGACCTCCTTATTTTGCTAAACTATGCCATGCTTCCAATAGATCTCACTTTGCTGGTTTCATTAAGCTTTGAATCGTGCATTTTGGTTGCTTGTGCTGAGAGAAATCTGACTTTAAAGTTTCATGTTCAAACTTGTTTTTGCTTATATTTCATGTGATAGCTTGAGTTGATGAAAATAAATGGTAGAATGTTGATTTGTGTTCTTAGATGTTTCGTTTGATATGTTGGATTTCATTTTCTGGGCACAAAAGTTCATTCACGATTTTGGAAGTGATGATGATGTTACTGTTGCCTGAAAACCCTAATTACCTGCCCAGAAACACGTTTCGCCTTTGCACTGCATGTTCTTCCACACTTCTGGGTCATGAAACCAATCAGCGTGTGACACGCAGGACAACAGCACGCACCGTTTCACTTAAATTTCCAAATATTTACCACAATGCCACTGCGTGTTTATTTAATCATTAATTCATTTTATTTATTCAATAATCATTTCATTTTGTATATCAATCTTACAAAAATCATTGCGCATCCAATTTTAATCCAAAATTCATGGGGTTTTTTGTGGAATGTTCATCTCCATCTCTAATTTTTTATCATATTTTTTCCAGATTTTTTTGATGGTTGGATTTTAATTGGTGCTAGGGTTTTGTTCATGTGTCCATATTTTGTACCTTTTGCCAAAACAATTGTGAAATGATGATGCTTTATCCAATGGCTCCCAAATTTTTTGTGCTTAAACTAGACACATTCATGGTGATTTTGGTGTAGAGTTTGTGAATTTATCATCTCTGGTCATTAAGTTATGATTTTTTGAATTAGGGTGTGACAATTTGTGTCACACCAATGATGTGCAACTTGATGATTTTCAATACCATGCCTCTTGACCTCAAATTGGATTGAATTTTTGCATGAAAGTACTTGAGTATGTCTAGTTTACATGTGATTTTTCTTGGAATTATTTGTGGCATTTCCCAATTGTTTGAGATTTTTCTCCCCTGTTTGGTCATATGTTGACTTTTTGTGATACATGTTCCCATTTCATTTGTGAAATTCTCATACTTTATTAGATGGACATGAAATTTGACATGTGATTAGTAGACATCTTAAGCTTTGCCATGGTTTTAGTACCATTCATTTATCATATGCCATCCCTGATTTATGAATTTTTTCAAGTTGATGCATGTTTGGTTGACTTCTTTGAGCATGTTCAAAATCACCTTGCCTTTCTGATTTTCATTGACTATCTTCTACTTGTTCAAATGAGATGAAATTTGACATGCATACCGTGCTATGGGTTGTGATTGACCATGATTTATTTGGTGATTTTTGGAAAATGTTTAAGATTGCTTTTGAGCTAAGTCTTGCTGTTGACTTCTATGAGCTTCTGTTTGCAATACCTTGACCTAACTTGTTCATGAAATGATGATGATGATTGATATGAATGTGAAACCAATTGGTATTGTTTCTTGATTGTTTGAACCTGATTTTGGATGCTTGCCACTTGCTGTTTTAATGTTTTCATTCTCTTTTGACCCTAGGCTGGCCCTAGTGGTCCTGTTACTCACCTTTGAGTTCATTTTTTCAGGTTGATCAACAAATGACCAATGAGACCAATTCTTTTTGATTGAACTTGCTTGAATACCATGACTAACATGTTTTGTTTTGTAGGTTGCTTGGCTCACATGCCTTGAGCTTTGTGCCTTGCACATTCACTTGCTTATGATTAACTGTTGATGTCTGTTTCCTTTTGCTTTGTTTTGAAGTTGTATACTAATGTCTGCTTGGCTATTTCAGGTGCTTTTAGTTGCTCAGTTCCTTTGTGAACTTTTGCTTTGCTTTGCTTATTAAGAAATTGGCATTGAGGTATATTTCTGATCTTCATGTAGTCTGGAAGACCTGGCCTGTTACTTGGCCAGGCAACTGTCTGAAGTCCTCCTTAAGAGGCAATGTTTGTGGATGTTCAATTTTGTCCCTGTACATATTCAAAGACCTCCTAAGTGAAGAGGCAATTGGCAGAACCCAAGGGATATGCAACCTATCCCCTGCTATTCTGTGTGTCATCTGCTTTGCTCACACCACTGTGTTGATGCATTGCAGATACAAACCCAAGATCTTGTACAATTGTACAGTTGAGTCAGTATCAAATGTGTAGAAGGGTTCCCATCTTCTGAACCCACACATTCTTGTCTTAAGCTCTCCCAGGCCAGGGATAAGAGCAATGAGGCACACCCCTCATCTCCTTTCATCTGCTTCACCTTGGCTCTCAATGTCAAGGTTAAGAGCACCTACTACCCAGTTACAGTGGTTTGTTTGTTGAGGTTGATATGACCCCTCAACTAAAACCTAACCCTTGTTTGAGCCCCTTGCTTGTGTATAGTGTGTGCTACCTGTGCTTGTATGTTTGTTTGACTTGCTTCCTGTGTAAGTTAGGGTTAGTTTAGACTTGCTTCCTGTGCAAGTTAGGTTTTGCTTGGCTTGCTTCCTGTGCAAGTTAAGTGTGTGTGTGGCTTGCTTCCTGTGCAAGTCATGACTAGGATAGGCTGGCTCCCTGTGCCAGATAGCTAGAAACCTTAACTTAGGGATGATTTTGCATGACAACATCTAGGCTCGAGTCGTAGTCTCCCTAGTGTTGTGTCTCCCTCTGTTATCTGGTTAGGCTAGTCCTGTATCCCTCCGTAGGGGAACTACGTCGCCCTGATCCTCATACCAGATGAGGTACGTAGGCAGGAGATGAGCTGATCTCTCCGGGCGCCTGTGTCTTTGTTTTGTCTTGTTGTGTGCTTGGAAGCTGATGTAAGTCCATCGAGTGGCATTCGGGTTCCAGTGTGGGTTTGTTGGTTCGGATGCTGATGTAAGTCCAGTGATTGGCATTCAGGCTCCACGTTTGCCTTCTTGTGTGTGTTTTGGTTCGGATGCTGATGTAAGTCCAGTGATTGGCATACAGGCTCCACGTTTGCCTTTGCCAGTGTTTGTTTGTGTGTGTGTCAGCCGAGCTACGAATGCTCTGATTCTTCTCTCGTCCGAGGAGATACGTATGCATAGGATGCGACATCCTAGCGAGCATGTGTCGTTTCCCCAATTCGAACTACTTTGACTCTGATGTCTATGCCTGATAGACTAAGTAGGCCCAGGATGCGATATCCTACCGAGTCAGTCTTGTTTGTTTTCTTGTGTCTCTTTCAGCCAGTTGTGTGTGTGTGAGCAGTGTTTTAGCAACCATTTTCCTTCCTTTTGTGCGTGGATCCCGTCGAGTACGACGGATGCGTAGGGGTGCTAATACCTTCCCTTCGCATAACCGACTCCCGATCCCATTCTCTTTGGTCGCGAGACCATGTCTTTTCCAGGTTTACTTCGAGCGTTTCCTTTCCCTCTTTTGGGATAAATAACGCACGATGGCGGCTCTGTTGTTCTTGTTTTCCCGCCGGTTTTTCGCGTGATGCGACAGCTGGCGACTTTGCTGGGGACTAGAGAAGTTGACCTGTGCTGGTCCGTCTTCACTGAGCGAGTCTCTCCTAGCGCTCTCTAGGATAGGGTTTGGTTGCTATTGGCTGTTATTTATTGCATTCATTCGTATATATGTGCATTTATCGTTTGCATTTATTGTTTGCATTAATGTTTGCATTCATTCATTATTTACCTGGCTGGCTGGTTGTCTGTTTCTCTCTGTTGGGGTGGGAGTTACATGAGGTAAAAGGCCCAATACCCAAGCCATGAGTGAAATCTAGGATACCTAGGAATAGAGTGATTCATGGGAAGCGGGTGGTATCGCGCCACTTAGCGGAACATTGATATCACGAGCAGTTCAGACCCTGGTGGGATATTATCGTAACATACTTCGGGTGTGTATATGATGATATTCTGCGAAAGGTTATTTATGCTGCGTTTCTCTCGACCTTACCCTGGCCTAGATGACACCCGTGAGTGGGGAGGGAATGATCATTATTACAAGTACAGTTGGTGACTCGTTGGTGACTTGTTGGTGACTTGCGATCCTGTTGGTGACTATTGGTTCAGAATTTTGGGGTCTCAGATGACTTTGGGTTTCAGATGAATTTGTGGTTCCGAGTTCAAGCCGAAGCTTTGATCCTGTGTTCTGAGAGACACAGCCAACCAGTCTTGTCTGCATCATTTGCATCATAACATGTTTATTTTCAAAAAAATACGCAATAAAAAAAAAGAAAAAAAAAGGGGAAAAGGAAAAGAAAAAAAACTAATCCCTGCTGTAGCACCTCAAATTTGCACCTATCATTATACATACCATATCATATTAGGTCATACCATATCATGGTCCATTGCATAGCATTGCATTGTCCCCAGTTGCCTCAAGAGCAAGCAAGTCAAGAATTAGGTCAAACTGATCAGGAGATCAGTCCACCAAGCAAGCAAGGTTGTTTCTCAAGGAGCCAAGGCCTTAGGGTTTGTCCAACAAGTTCACATGACTTGGAGGTCCATTTGAAGTGTTTAAGTCAAGGGTTGGATGTTCAGAAGCCATCAGTTCATGCACAGACAGTCAAAAACCCTAGAAAGTCAAAGTTGGTCAACTGTGGTTGATTTTGATAGTTTTAATGGATGGATTTGGTTTGAAAGAGCTCATTCATGTCCCAATAGGCCTCACATATCATGGCAATCAACATCATTGAAGAATTTGAAGCCAATCAAAAAATTTCCAAAAATAGAAACTGGACCTGTAATTTTAATTGCCAAAAATGGAAACTTCTTGATCCCAAACCTACATCATGATACAAGCTTCAAATGAATTTTTTCCCAACATGAAAGTTGAAGATCTTGTTCTCCCATTTTCAAAAAGTCCAAGAACTCTCAATTCCCATGCATGGTTGTCAAGATATGATCAAATCATTTTCACAAAATCTTGAACTTCAAAAGGCCATATCTCTCAAACCATTTGGCCAATTTTGGTGGGGTTTTTTCCTACAAACCGCATTTCATCTCCTCTTTCCAAAAATATAAATTTCATACACCAAAACCTTGCCAATCAAAATGGCATTTTTTGACTTGTTCCATTTAAAATTCAAGTGGACCAAAAGTTGACTTTTTGAATTAAAGGTTTTCACTCACTTTGGCCAATTGGGATTCATTTAAATTGATATTTGAAACATGTTCCAAGCCCAAACTCGGGCAGACTTGCACACTCCATTTGCTTTTGGTGCAAAATTAGCAATTTTGCATTTTGGTTCATTTAGCATAAATTTGATTAGCACATGATTAACAAAACCTAAACAGAGGTATATAATCATTTTTCTGAGCATCTGGTAAAGACCTAGCAGCTGCAAACATACAGAATCCTCTCATTTCTCTCATTGTCCATTTTTGACATTTTGAAAATTCTGCTCAAACTCCAAAAAGACTCGAGTCTCCCTTCATTGAATCATCACTAGGCCATCACTTGGAAGAGATTTGGGGCATCAAAACTCAGCTGTAAGCAGCCCTGATCCGACTGTCCTCTTCAAGCATCTCCCATGGCAAATTTGATTCAGAGTTGAATTGTTGTGTTTCAAGCTAAGCTTTCTTCACCTTTCAACCATTGGAAGCATAAAGAACCACTGTCTCAAGCATTTGCAAGCAGAAAGCTGCTGAATCTCCATCTGCTCTCCAATTTGGTAGGTTTTCGATTTACTTATTTTGCCAAGCCATGCCATGTTTAGTATAAATCCTAACATGCTGATCATCATGCACTTTGTCTCGTGTGAAATGGTCAAGTGGTTTGCAAGAAATCTGAAAATTAAAATTGATGTTCATATGCACTTCTGCTCGATTCTCTTTCAATAGTGTGTTTCCATGAAAAATGATGATGGATATGTCTTTACCATGCTTGAATGAACCTATATGTATGCTATTTATTCATTTCTGGAAATGTTTGTTCATGAGCCAAGTTTGACATTGAGTTTTCTTCTGCTCGATTCAGAGTACGTGTGTTGTTTAAATGGAAATTGATGGTGGTTTATTGCTTGCCATGCCATGCTGAACATGTATGTGTGTTTGATTTTGGATTCTGGAAATTTCTTGTTGGAACATGATTTGGGGACGATGAAGGTTGTACCCCTGCCCAGAAAACCCTAGTTCTTTTGAATGCCATGCCCAGTTCTGTTGCAATCTCACGTGTGTGCATATATTTCACTGTTCCATTGGAACGAGCCAATGGGAACATTTCCTTGGCCATAAGCAAAACACAGTCGTTTAGATTAGTGAGGGCATAATTACATCCGTGCCATTCTCCACTTATTTATTCAATATTTATTTCATTCAATTTCACATGATTATTTCATTTGGTCATCAATTTTACAAAAATCATATCTTGCTCATTTCAAGTCCAAATCCAGTGGGGTTTTTTGCATCATGATCATGAGATTGTCTAGTTTTTTATCATTATTTTTACTGATTTTTTGGATCATTGGTTTTTAAATGGCCTTAGGGTTTGTATCATGTGACCAAAAATTGTACCTCTTGCCATTTCCATTGTGAAATAATCATGTTGCATCCATTTGATCTGAAATTTTTTGTGGTTAATCTACACTCATCCATGCTTATTTTGGTGTAAATATCATGATTTTATCATATGTGGTTTGTGTGATATGAATTTTGGAAGTAGGGTGTGACAATTTGTGTCACACCAATGTTATGCAAGTTCATGATTTTTGTTGACATGCTTCCTGGCTTCCAATTAATGTGAAATTTTGCATGAACCTTATCTTATATGTCTAGTTGATGTGTGAATTTTCCTGGAATTAATTCTGCCATTTCCTATTCATTTGAGATTTTTCTTCCCTGCCTAGTCAAATGTTGACTTTGTGTGACATACCTTGCCATTTCATTTGGGAAATTCTCACATCTTATTGAATGATCATGAAATTTCACATGTGCATACTAGACATCTTGAGCTTTGCATTGGTGTTGATCCCATCCATTTCTCATCTGTTTTCATTTAGTTATGATTTTTTTGAAAATGACACATGTTTTGTTGACTTCTTTATGCATGCTTGGAATTGTGTTGACTTCATGATTTTCATTGACTGCCCTCCACTTGTCCAATTGTGATGAAATTTTACATGCTTACCATGCTAGGTGTTAAGATTGATCATGAATTATTTGGTGATTTTTGAAAATGTTTGAGTTGACTTTTGATGCAAGTCTTTCTGTTGACTTTTATGTGCCCTCATTTGCCATGCTTTGCCTTCCTTTGCTTATGAAATCATGATGATGAATGATATGCATGTGGGACCAATTGTGCTTGCTTCTTAAATGTTTGAACTTGACTTTGGTTGACTTTCATTTGCTGCTTTGACTTTTTCATTTGTTTTTGACCCTAGGCTTGTCCTAGTGGTCTTTTGGGCTTATGATTGAGTTTATGTTTCAGGTTAAGCAACAATGCCTCAAAGATCATACAAATTTGATTGAGTTTGATTACATATCATGTGATAACCCTTGTTTTGTAGGTGGCTTGACTCATTTGACTTGAGTTTGTGCTTTGCACATTGGTTCCTCTGTGTTGACTTTTGTTTACCAATTCCTTTTGCTTTAAACTGTTGAGCTGTATACTGATTAGTTTGACTATTTCAGGTACCCTTAGTTGCTTAAGTTCTTTGAACTTGCTTTGCTTTGCTATTTAGCAACTTGCTTGAGGTATAATTCCTTTTTCTTCATGTAGTCTGGAGACCCGGCCTGTTATTTGGCCGGGCAAACTGTCTGAAGTCCTCCTTAAGAGGCAATGCTTGTGTATGTTTAAATTGTCCTTGTACAGAGTCAAAGACCTCCTAAGTGAAGAGGCAATTGGCAGAACCAAGGGATAAGCAACCTATCCCCTGCTATTCAGTGTGTCTTCTGTTATGCTCACACCACTGTGTTGATGCACTACAGATAAAAACCCAAGATCTTGTGCAATTGCACAGTTGAGTCAGTATCAAATGTGTAGAAGGGTTCCCACTTTCTGAACCCACACATTCTTGTCAAATGCTCTCCCTGGCCAGGGATAGAAGCAATGAGGCACACCCCTCATCTCCTTTCATCTGCTTCACCTTAGCCCCTTAATGGCAAGGTTAAGAGCACCCTTTACCCAGTTCCAGAGGTTTGTTTGTTGAGGTTGATATGACCCCTCGACTAAAACCTAACCCTTGTGTGAGCCTCTTGTGTGTATATAGTGTGTGCTACTTGTGCTTGTATGTTTGTTTGACTTGCTTCCTGTGCAAGTTAGGTTTAGTTTAGACTAATCCTTGTTTGCCTTCGCCCTCGTTGCGATCCTTTCTCTCGCCCTCGTTGCGATCGAGACTTTCCCTTTCTCTTGCCCTAGTTGCAATCGAGACCTTTGTCCCTCCGTAGCCGAACTACGGCAACTCTGATTCTCATGTCCAGATGAGATACGTAGGCACGAGGTGCGATGTCTTGTCGAGTTTGACTAACAACTAACACTAATTCTTTTCTCTCGCCCTCGTTGCGATCGAGACCTCCCCTTTCTCTTGCCCTAGTTGCAATCGAGACCCTCCTTGCTTCCTGTGCAAGTTGGTGTGTGTGTGGCTTGCTTCCTGTGCAAGTCATGTCTAGGATAGGTTGGCCCTTGTGCCATTTAGCTAGAAACCTTAACTTAGGGTTGATTTTGCATGACAACATCTAGGCTCGAGTCGTAGTCTCCCTAGAGTTGTGTCTCCCTCTGTTATCTGGTTAGGCTAGATCATTGTCCCTGCGTAGGGGAACTACATCGCCCTGATCTTCATACCAGATGAAGTATGTAGGCAGGAGATTGAGCTGATCTCTCCGGGCGCCTTTTTTCTTTTTGTGCGTTTGTTTGACAGTTGCTAGGCTCGAGTGCCTGACTCCTTAGCAATTTGTTGTCTGTTTGTTTGAGTGTGTGCTTGACAGTTATAGGCTCGAGTCCCCGACTCCCTATTAACTTGTTGTGTTGTCGTGTGCTTGGAAGCCGATGTAAGTCCATCGAGTGGCATTTGGGTTCTAGTGTGTGTGTTTAGGTTCGGATGCTGATGTAAGTCCAGTGATTGGCATTCGGGCTCCACGTTTGCCTTTGCCTGTGTGTCTTGTTTGTGTTTGTGTGCGTGTCAGCCGAGCTACGAATGCTCTGATTCTCCTTCGTCCAAGGAGATACGTATGCATAGGATGCGATATCCTAGCGAGCATGTGTTTTCCCCAGTCCGAACTACTTCGACTCTGATGTCTATGCCTGATAGACTAAGTAGGCCCAGGATACGATGTCCTGCCGAGTCAGTCTTGTCTGTTTCTCTTGTCTCTTTTCAGCCAGTGTGTGTGAGTATTTGAGCAGTGTTTAGCAACCAATTATCCTTCCTTTTGTGCGTGGATCCCGTAGGGTACTACGGATGCGTAGGGGTGCTAATACCTTCCCTTCGCATAACCGACTCCCGAACCCACTCTCTTTGGTCGCGAGACCATGTTCTTTCCCAGGTTTACTTCGAGCGTTTCCTTTCCCTCTTTTGGGATAAATAACGCACGGTGGCGGCTCTGTTGTTTCTTTCTTTTCCCGCCGGTTTTTTCGCGTGATGCGACAGCTGGCGACTCTGCTGGGGATAATAGAGAAGTTGACCTCTTGCTGGTCCATCTTCCCTAAGCGAGTCTCTCCTAGCGCTCTCTAGGATAGGGTTTTGGTTGCTGTTTGCTGTTTGACTTATTGCATTCATGTTATTTATTGTTTGCATTTATTGTTTGCATTTATGTTTGCATGCATCATACTGTCATTGAGCTGTCTCCTGTGCAGGTGGTTCCTCTGTTTTGGGGTGGGTGTTCTGAGTGAGGCCCAATACCCAGGCCTGAGTACACACCTAGGATTAGTGTGGTCTCATGTATCTTCACATGTTGTACGACATGATGAGGAGACATGTCACCACAGCCGGACGAGGTTCATTTGAGAGAGTTCTTCCGGGTGGAGTTATTCCGCTTAGGTCGGATTATCTCTTATGAGCTGTTGACTTCGGTGACCGTTCTTTCCCGGATATTTGGTTTAGACGATCTTAAGAGAGCTACAACAGCACACCCGAGAGGACAAACCCGTTGAGTATCTTTGCCCGATTGTCGAGACCATTGTCCGCCTTAGGATGACCTTGTTAAAATTCACCTGTGAGGGGAGGGTTTGATTCCTGCAAGTACAATTTCTGCCAGTGATGCTGTGTTGATGATCTTGAGTCGGATTTATGGATCGTTATCCTTGGACGCCGGAGGTTTGACCCCGGTATTGGTCAGAGGGTTCCGTTTATTTTGGATCCCTGGGCTGAATTTGAGGGTACTCGCTCAGATGGCGACTCAGTTCTCCAGACATGGGTTCAGATGCCACCTCCTCAGATGACTTTGGGGTTTCAGATGGTTCCTCAGATGCCAGTTCCTGCCAGTCTTGGCTCCATCATTTGCATCATAGCATGTTTATTTTCCAAAAAAATAGTAATGCATGAAAATGAAAAAAGTTAACTCGCATACGCATATCCTTTTCAGGATCATTCATGATAAAATAGCATCCGCATCCGCATCATGCATATCATGCACATACTTGCATTACAAACATGTTTGGAAAGACTCCTCACTTTGGTTCCTGACTGAGACAGGATAGCTGATCAGAGACCGCATCGGAACTCAACCAGACTCAATCAACAGAGAAGTATGGATCAGGTTCAGACAGAGCTGGCCGAGATGAGGGCAAACATGGCCCAGTTCACGACAATGATGCAAGGGGTCGTTCAGGGGCAAGAGGAGCTGCGTGCCTTAGCCCAGAGACAGGAAGTTGTGATTCCAACATCCAACCGTGCTTCGCCTGTTGCTGCACCCGCTCATGAGACTATCAATGTTGCTGCTCCCACTAACGACTACGCCGTCGGGGAAGAGTTGAGAGGAATAAGAATCAATGGACAGCCTCTTGCTGCGGAGGTCAATGTCAGAGCTACCCGGATTCCAGTTCATCGTCCTGCTTCACTTGTTGACAAACAAGAGGACACGTTTACTCTCCTCAGTGAGGACTATGATGTTGTGAAAACCGAAGAGAGGGACAGAAAAGTGGATGCTCTCGCTGAGAAAATCCGAGTCATGGAATGTCAGAACTCCCTTGGGTTTGATGTGGCCGACATGGGTCTGGTGGAAGGGTTGAAGATCCCGTACAAGTTCAAAGCACCCTCTTTTGACAAGTACAATGGCACTTCCTGTCCTCGCACCCACGTGCAGGCTTACTTCAGGAAGATATCCGCTTACACTGATGACGAAAAGATGTGGATGTACTTTTTCCAAGATAGTCTATCTGGGGCATCTTTGGACTGGTACATGGATCTGAAGCGAGAATCAGTCAGAAGCTGGAAAGATTTGGGTGAGGCCTTCCTAAGGCAATACAAACACAACATGGACATGGCGCCAAGTCGAACTCAGTTACAGAGTTTGTATCAGAAAGATAAGGAGAGCTTCAAAGAGTATGCCCAGAGGTGGCGTGAACTAGCCGCAAGAGTGCAACCTCCGATGTTGGAGAGAGAACTGACTGACATGTTCATTGGGACCTTGCAAGGAGTGTTCATGGATCGCCTGGGAAGTTGCCCGTTCAGCAGCTTTTCTGATGTTGTTGTCTGTGGGGAGAGGACTGAAAGCCTTATCAAAGCAGGAAGGATACAAGATCCTGGCTCTTCAAACTCTTCAAATTCTAAGAAGCCATTCTCTGGGGCACCCAAAAGGGGAGAGAATGAAACGAATGCTGTGCACCGTCGAAGGGGTGCAAACAGGGGACCATATCGGCAAGTTGCTGCTGTGATTATTCCAGCAACTCAAACTCAACAACAACAGAGAAGACCAGCTCAGCAGCATCAGCGTCAACAACATCGTCCTCAACAGCAGGCTTACCAGCCTCCCATTGACAATAAAGCTGGTACAAGTAATGAGAGGAAGAAGATCATTTTTGATCCGATCCCCATGTCCTACGCCGAACTGTATCCCACTCTGATAGAGCGGAGCTTGATTACTCCCAGGGACCCGCCGCCCATACTTGTCAACCCTCGGTGGTGGTATAGGCCTGAACAGCATTGTGTATATCATTCGGGTGCTCCTGGTCATGATGTGGACAGTTGTTTCCAGCTGAAGATGAAGGTTCAAGACCTTGTGAGGTCAGGTATTCTGATCTTGGAGGATTTAGGTCCCCGTGCTAATCAAGCTTGAAGATAACAAGTCCTGGGTTGGCGCCGACTTTTCTTCAGAAGGGTTGTTCAGAAAACAGAAGCTGCTAATGCAAAAGATATTGACAGTTGTCATCCCTGGGGGGATCTATCACAATTGGGTCACTGTGGGCGTTCCTACAGCTGTTCATAAGTCTTTGTAATAATCACTTTGTTTAAAAACCCTTCTCCCATGCCAAAAGGAGAAGTGATGGCATTGTTGGCAACATTTTGTGCAATGATATTTTCATTCAAATAAATTCGTGTTAAAACATTTGTTTTTCCAATTGTTTTCCCTTTTCGCTTTTTGCATGAAATTGGTGATCACAAAAAACCTTTAAAAACAAGAACAAAAGCAATCTTTTCATCTGCATAACGATTGTCTTGTTTGATTTTCAAAGAGCTTTTCATATCAAATCTTTATGCAGATTGTTCCTCAAACCCATTGAACATAATGATCGGACGTCATCTCCCAATTTTGAATTCCCTGTATTCGAAGCGGAAGAAGATGATGTTGAAAGGGATTCCTGACGAGATTTCCCGACTTCTTGAGCAAGAAAAGAAGATCACTCAGCTGCATCTCGAGAATCAGCATAACAGCCAACTGGGGCATAAAAAATGACAAAAAAAAAAAAGAGGAAAGAAAGAGGAGGGTGTAAAATCAAAAGAAATCAAAAGAAAATCAAAAGAAAGAAAAAGAAAGAAAAAAACAGAAATAAAAGAAAATAGCACCCTCAAAGTCCCAAGTTGACTAATGCTGAATTCGACGGAAAGAACGAAGAGATCAACTGCCATGTGTCATGGTCAAGTTATATCAGCAGAGAGTGAAAAAGCATTCAACAAGAAGGTCAAGCCTCGTGTGTTCCGAGAAGGGACCTTGTGCTCAAGAAAGTCTTGCCTTTCATGCCCAAGTCCAGGGGCAAGTGGACTCCAAGCTATGAATGTCCATATGTTGTCAAGAGAGCCTCTTCAGGCAATGTTTCGACACTTACAACAATGGATGGAGAAGTTCACTCGTCCTGTGAATTCCGATGCAGTCAAGAAATACTTTGCCTAAAAGAAAAAACAGAATAGCTCGCTAAGTCGAACACCCCAAAGGGCGACTTAGGCAAAAAGGAGCGTCTCGGTGGATTGAAAACCCGAAAGGGCGATCCAGGCAAAAGTTAGAGACATTGAAAAAAGAATTTGCATCCCGCTAGATTGATCACCTCACACTGGGGCAATCTAGGTAAAAATTAGGGATTTGGCAAGTAACTACATCTTGACAAGACTGTGCTGTACATCCGTCATCCGTCAGGAATTCTCGATTCGTCGTCGACTGAAGCTTTGAATACATCGAAAATTCAGAATGGTAGAGGAAAGGTCATTATGTTCAATGTAGCCCTCTCCCAATATATATCACCGATTTCAAACTTGTACAGATCTATGGAGTCTCGCCCTTTGCAGACTACCATTCCATCACATCAATTTGAGCTTTTATCCAATTATTTGCACTCTTATTTGTTTCAACTCAACAAATGTTTTGCACGTTTTAACTGATAAAGTATCATTGTTTTCAAAATAAACACAAATTTTTCAAAATTGTTCTTAAACAAAGTGAACGTTCACAATGATGGAAAGATACTTAGGAGACCCACAGTGCTCTCCCGAGGGTGGTATGATTACCAACAGGTAAGACAATTGTTCGTATCTCGAGCATAACTGTATCTTTGTCCTGCAGAACCTCGTATGGTCTCTCCTCAGTGAATTTGCCCGACGCAGTGTTGTTTGAAGTTGTTCATCTTCATGTTCCCGGCAGTACAGATTCTTCCTCCAAATCCCTGATAGCTCTATTATGGGGCATCCCCAGTAGAGTGCTGTTTGGGCCCTATCGTGGGGCACCCCCAGCAAGTTTGCTGTTTCGGACATTATTGTGGGGCAGCTCCCCTAGCAGAGTGTTTACTGAAGACTTCAACTTTCGCCTCTCCAGCAGAGCAGTCTTCATCCCCCCAGCATGGGTGCTTTTCTTGGAAGATTCAGTATTCGGTGAATTGACATCCCAGTACTCCATCATGTCATCAGATGGATCCCCAGCGGAGTTGTTGGCATGAGGAGCTTTCTCAATGCCTATCTATCCTCATCAGAGATCTGGTTGCTCCTTGGTATCTTTGATTTCCAGAACGAGTTGTTGTGGCGCGTCCGCCAGTATGTTGAACTCTGTTCTCCGGTGGTGACCGACGATCCCTCCGGAAGCCTCTGGTGGCCTTCCTCCCCTGCAGGATGATGATTGTTCCCTATTGTCCCAGTCTCCAGTGGATTTTCTTGGCTCTCTGGTGACTTTGGTTTTCTCTCCGGATGATTGATTCCTGGACCTGTGTTTACATGTCCGTTCGTCAGCATTCATCATACATTTTTAGGTAGAATGCATACATGCATAATCATAGCATTTGGATACTCATGATGCAGCTGTTGCCGTGTATCTGTTGATGGTTGTCTCCTGCTATTTGGTGATACAGATCTCTCCAGTAGTTTTTCCTAGCAGAGTTGGGTGTGTCTGATCTCTCCATGTAGAGCCAACCCCTTAAGTAGAAAGTGTCTATCCTTTCCTGCCATTTCCCCACTGAGATACATCCTCGTGGATGACGATTGTTTCCGTTCCCTCCCTAACGGGATGGGTTTTCCCTATTGAGTTCTTTCCTCATTAGGATGAGTCCTGTTTCAGTCTGCCTTTTTGGATCGATCCTAAATTGGCTTCCTGTTGACTGTTTCTTGTGCTTCCCTGGGACATAAATGAATAGTCGCTCACTAACCGGCACTCATTCATCTTATCCTCAGCGGAATTTGTTTGGCTTCTACCTACAAACCGGTAGTTGTAAGTCCTATCGTCGTGGTTTTCTACCCACTAGCTGGTAGTTGTAAAATCCCACTTTCATCCCCTTGTTGGAGTTAACCCTTTGTGCTCATCCCGATGATGACTGGTTACTTTTCCGTGGTTTTCTGCCTACAAACCGGTAGATGTAATCCCCTCTTTGTGGTATTAATGGTCTTGTCCCCTTTGGATACTTGCCTTGATCAAGCAGTATTGTCCCCATTGGGTCTTTCCCTTCCTTTTGGATATTTGCTCCGAGTTAGCAACTTTATCCTCTTTTGATTGGTCATCTTTTGCATACCTAGTCTGGTACCCAGATGCCTTTCTTTTCGGTCGTTTATCCATTTAGCAACCTACAACCCGGTTATGGATAATCTTCCACGCGAGGTTATTATCTACGTTTTGACGGCTATAGATAATATATCTCATGCACTCTTTGGTCAGTCTTTCGATTGTTATCACCAGCAGAGTAGGATTCGTATTCCTCGTGGAATCGAATGTCCATCCTTTAACAAGTTTGTCGTTGCTCTCTTCAGGATGATGTCGGTCGATTATTCATTTAACAACCTACAACCCGGTTATGGATAATCTACCATGCGAGGTTATTATCTACGTTTTGACGGCTATAGATAATATATCTCATGCACTCTTTGGTCAATCTTTCGATTGTTATCTCTAGCAGAGTAAGATTCGTATTCCTTGTGGAATCGAATGTTCATCCTTTAACAAGTTTGCTTTCGCTCTCTTCAGGATGTTTTCGGTCGTTTATCCATTTAACAACCTACAACCCGATTATGGATAATCTACCATGCGAGGTTATTATCTACGTTCTGACGGCTATAGATAATATGTCTCATGCGCTCTTGGGTCGAAGTCGTCCTCCCCAGTCGAGTAAGATTCGTATTTCTTGTGGAATCGAATGTCCATCCTTTAACAAGACTGCTTTTCTAGCCCTCTTCAGGATGTTGAGTGTTTTGGAACGCAAACCAATTCACGCTTTGGCACTCAGGCCAATTTCCCGGTATTCAGACCGAAGAAGTTTCCGACGATCAGGTCGATGTACTTATGTTTTTTTCCGGTATTCAGACCGAAGGAGTTTCCGACGATCAGGTCGATGTACTCATGGCACTCAGGCCAATTTTCCGGTATTCAGACCGAAGAAGTTTCCGACGATCAGGTCGATGTACTTATGTTTTTCCGGTTTTCAGACCGAAGGAGTTTCCGACGATCAGGTCGATGTACTTATGTTGTTTTTTCCGGTTTTCAGACCGAAGAAGTTTCCGACGATCAGGTTGATGTACTTACGGCGCTCAAGCCATGGTTATCCCTGTGTTACCATTTATTTTGGTATCCAGGTCGACGTTTTCTGTTTCGGTACTCAGGCCGATTTTCTTTTCTCCATTCAAGACTGTTTCTTTGCCGATCTTGACAGGCATTTTTGTATTATATCCTGCCGGTGCAAATTTCTCCGGTTCTTTTGTATTCAATCCCTGTTTACCCTGAAAGTCTGACAGCAATCGCTATCATCCGTTCGGGTTCCCAGCTGATTGAATAGGGGCAGCTGTAGCACCTCAAATTTGCACCTATCATTATACATACCATATCATATTAGGTCATACCATATCATGGTCCATTGCATAGCATTGCATTGTCCCCAGTTGCCTCAAGAGCAAGCAAGTCAAGAATTAGGTCAAACTGATCAGGAGATCAGTCCACCAAGCAAGCAAGGTTGTTTCTCAAGGAGCCAAGGCCTTAGAGTTTGTCCAACAAGTTCACATGACTTGGAGGTCCATTTGAAGTGTTTAAGTCAAGGGTTGGATGTTCAGAAGCCATCAGTTCATGCACAGACAGTCAAAAACCCTAGAAAGTCAAAGTTGGTCAACTGTGGTTGATTTTGATAGTTTTAATGGATGGATTTGGTTTGAAAGAGCTCATTCATGTCCCAATAGGCCTCACATATCATGGCAATCAACATCATTGAAGAATTTGAAGCCAATCAGAAAATTTCCAAAAATAGAAACTGGACCTGTAATTTTAATTGCCAAAAATGGAAACTTCTTGATCCCAAACCTACATCATGATACAAGCTTCAAATGAATTTTTGCCCAACATGAAAGTTGAAGATCTTGTTCTCCCATTTTCAAAAAGTCCAAGAACTCTCAATTCCCATGCATGGTTGTCAAGATATGATCAAATCATTTTCACAAAATCTTGAACTTCAAAAGGCCATATCTCTCAAACCATTTGGCCAATTTTGGTGGGGTTTTTTCCTACAAACCGCATTTCATCTCCTCTTTCCAAAAATATAAATTTCATACACCAAAACCTTTCCAATCAAAATGGCATTTTTTGACTTGTTCCATTTAAAATTCAAGTGGACCAAAAGTTGACTTTTTGAATTAAAGGTTTTCACTCACTTTGGCCAATTGGGATTCATTTAAATTGATATTTGAAACATGTTCCAAGCCCAAACTCGGGCAGACTTGCACACTCCATTTGCTTTTGGTGCAAAATTAGCAATTTTGCATTTTGGTTCATTTAGCATAAATTTGATTAGCACATGATTAACAAAACCTAAACAGAGGTATATAATCATTTTTCTGAGCATCTGGTAAAGACCTAGCAGCTGCAAACATACAGAATCCTCTCATTTCTCTCATTGTCCATTTTTGACATTTTGAAAATTCTGCTCAAACTCCAAAAAGACTCGAGTCTCCCTTCATTGAATCATCACTAGGCCATCACTTGGAAGAGATTTGGGGCATCAAAACTCAGCTGTAAGCAGCCCTGATCCGACTGTCCTCTTCAAGCATCTCCCATGGCAAATTTGATTCAGAGTTGAATTGTTGTGTTTCAAGCTAAGCTTTCTTCACCTTTCAACCATTGGAAGCATAAAGAACCACTGTCTCAAGCATTTGCAAGCAGAAAGCTGCTGAATCTCCATCTGCTCTCCAATTTGGTAGGTTTTCGATTTACTTATTTTGCCAAGCCATGCCATATTTAGTATAAATCCTAACATGCTGATCATCATGCACTTTGTCTCGTGTGAAATGGTCAAGTGGTTTGCAAGAAATCTGAAAATTAAAATTGATGTTCATATGCACTTCTGCTCGATTCTCTTTCAATAGTGTGTTTCCATGAAAAATGATGATGGATATGTCTTTACCATGCTTGAATGAACCTATATGTATGCTATTTATTCATTTCTGGAAATGTTTGTTCATGAGCCAAGTTTGACATTGAGTTTTCTTCTGCTCGATTCAGAGTACGTGTGTTATTTAAATGGAAATTGATGGTGGTTTATTGCTTGCCATGCCATGCTGAACATGTATGTGTGTTTGATTTTGGATTCTGGAAATTTCTTGTTGGAACATGATTTGGGGACGATGAAGGTTGTACCCTTGCCCAGAAAACCCTAGTTCTTTTGAATGCCATGCCCAGTTCTGTTGCAATCTCACGTGTGTGCATATATTTCACTGTTCCATTGGAACGAGCCAATGGGAACATTTCCTTGGCCATAAGCAAAACACAGTCGTTTAGATTAGTGAGGGCATAATTACATCCGTGCCATTCTCCACTTATTTATTCAATATTTATTTCATTCAATTTCACATGATTATTTCATTTGGTCATCAATTTTACAAAAATCATATCTTGCTCATTTCAAGTCCAAATCCAGTGGGGTTTTTTGCATCATGATCATGAGATTGTCTAGTTTTTTATCATTATTTTTACTGATTTTTTGGATCATTGGTTTTTAAATGGCCTTAGGGTTTGTATCATGTGACCAAAAATTGTACCTCTTGCCATTTCCATTGTGAAATAATCATGTTGCATCCATTTGATCTGAAATTTTTTGTGGTTAATCTACACTCATCCATGCTTATTTTGGTGTAAATATCATGATTTTATCATATGTGGTTTGTGTGATATGAATTTTGGAAGTAGGGTGTGACAATTTGTGTCACACCAATGTTATGCAAGTTCATGATTTTTGTTGACATGCTTCCTGGCTTCCAATTAATGTGAAATTTTGCATGAACCTTATCTTATATGTCTAGTTGATGTGTGAATTTTCCTGGAATTAATTCTGCCATTTCCTATTCATTTGAGATTTTTCTTCCCTGCCTAGTCAAATGTTGACTTTGTGTGACATACCTTGCCATTTCATTTGGGAAATTCTCACATCTTATTGAATGATCATGAAATTTCACATGTGCATACTAGACATCTTGAGCTTTGCATTGGTGTTGATCCCATCCATTTCTCATCTGTTTTCATTTAGTTATGATTTTTTTGAAAATGACACATGTTTTGTTGACTTCTTTATGCATGCTTGGAATTGTGTTGACTTCATGATTTTCATTGACTGCCCTCCACTTGTCCAATTGTGATGAAATTTTACATGCTTACCATGCTAGGTGTTAAGATTGATCATGAATTATTTGGTGATTTTTGAAAATGTTTGAGTTGACTTTTGATGCAAGTCTTTCTGTTGACTTTTATGTGCCCTCATTTGCCATGCTTTGCCTTCCTTTGCTTATGAAATCATGATGATGAATGATATGCATGTGGGACCAATTGTGCTTGCTTCTTAAATGTTTGAACTTGACTTTGGTTGACTTTCATTTTCTGCTTTGACTTTTTCATTTGTTTTTGACCCTAGGCTTGTCCTAGTGGTCTTTTGGGCTTATGATTGAGTTTATGTTTCAGGTTAAGCAACAATGCCTCAAAGATCATACAAATTTGATTGAGTTTGATTACATATCATGTGATAACCCTTGTTTTGTAGGTGGCTTGACTCATTTGACTTGAGTTTGTGCTTTGCACATTGGTTCCTCTGTGTTGACTTTTGTTTACCAATTCCTTTTGCTTTAAACTGTTGAGCTGTATACTGATTAGTTTGACTATTTCAGGTACCCTTATTTGCTTAAGTTCTTTGAACTTGCTTTGCTTTGCTATTTAGCAACTTGCTTGAGGTATAATTCCTTTTTCTTCATGTAGTATGGAGACCCGGCCTGTTATTTGGCCGGGCAAACTGTCTGAAGTCCTCCTTAAGAGGCAATGCTTGTGTATGTTTAAATTGTCCTTGTACAGAGTCAAAGACCTCCTAAGTGAAGAGGCAATTGGCAGAACCAAGGGATAAGCAACCTATCCCCTGCTATTCAGTGTGTCTTCTGTTTTGCTCACACCACTGTGTTGATGCACTACAGATAAAAACCCAAGATCTTGTGCAATTGCACAGTTGAGTCAGTATCAAATGTGTAGAAGGGTTCCCACTTTCTGAACCCACACATTCTTGTCAAATGCTCTCCCTGGCCAGGGATAGAAGCAATGAGGCACACCCCTCATCTCCTTTCATCTGCTTCACCTTAGCCCCTTAATGGCAAGGTTAAGAGCACCCTTTACCCAGTTCCAGAGGTTTGTTTGTTGAGGTTGATATGACCCCTCGACTAAAACCTAACCCTTGTGTGAGCCTCTTGTGTGTATATAGTGTGTGCTACTTGTGCTTGTATGTTTGTTTGACTTGCTTCCTGTGCAAGTTAGGTTTAGTTTAGACTAATCCTTGTTTGCCTTCGCCCTCGTTGCGATCCTTTCTCTCGCCCTCGTTGCGATCGAGACTTTCCCTTTCTCTTGCCCTAGTTGCAATCGAGACCTTTGTCCCTCCGTAGCCGAACTACGGCAACTCTGATTCTCATGTCCAGATGAGATACGTAGGCACGAGATGCGATGTCTTGTCGAGTTTGACTAACAACTAACACTAATTCTTTTCTCTCTCCCTCGTTGCGATCGAGACCTCCCCTTTCTCTTGCCCTAGTTGCAATCGAGACCCTCCTTGCTTCCTGTGCAAGTTGGTGTGTGTGTGGCTTGCTTCCTGTGCAAGTCATGTCTAGGATAGGTTGGCCCTTGTGCCATTTAGCTAGAAACCTTAACTTAGGGTTGATTTTGCATGACAACATCTAGGCTCGAGTCGTAGTCTCCCTAGAGTTGTGTCTCCCTCTGTTATCTGGTTAGGCTAGATCCTTGTCCCTGCGTAGGGGAACTACATCGCCCTGATCTTCATACCAGATGAAGTATGTAGGCAGGAGATTGAGCTGATCTCTCCGGGCGCCTTTTTTCTTTTTGTGCGTTTGTTTGACAGTTGCTAGGCTCGAGTGCCTGACTCCTTAGCAATTTGTTGTCTGTTTGTTTGAGTGTGTGCTTGACAGTTATAGGCTCGAGTCCCCGACTCCCTATTAACTTGTTGTGTTGTCGTGTGCTTGGAAGCCGATGTAAGTCCATCGAGTGGCATTTGGGTTCTAGTGTGTGTGTTTAGGTTCGGATGCTGATGTAAGTCCAGTGATTGGCATTCGGGCTCCACGTTTGCCTTTGCCTGTGTGTCTTGTTTGTGTTTGTGTGCGTGTCAGCCGAGCTACGAATGCTCTGATTCTCCTTCGTCCAAGGAGATACGTATGCATAGGATGCGATATCCTAGCGAGCATGTGTTTTCCCCAGTCCGAACTACTTCGACTCTGATGTCTATGCCTGATAGACTAAGTAGGCCCAGGATACGATGTCCTGCCGAGTCAGTCTTGTCTGTTTCTCTTGTCTCTTTTCAGCCAGTGTGTGTGAGTATTTGAGCAGTGTTTAGCAACCAATTATCCTTCCTTTTGTGCGTGGATCCCGTAGGGTACTACGGATGCGTAGGGGTGCTAATACCTTCCCTTCGCATAACCGACTCCCGAACCCACTCTCTTTGGTCGCGAGACCATGTTCTTTCCCAGGTTTACTTCGAGCGTTTCCTTTCCCTCTTTTGGGATAAATAACGCACGGTGGCGGCTCTGTTGTTTCTTTCTTTTCCCGCCGGTTTTTTCGCGTGATGCGACACCTGCATGCATATCATTTCTCAGGTACATTCCAGAGCTTGTTCACTGATAGAGATGGCAACAGTCCCAAAGTTGAAGCCGAAGACTTGTTCCTACAGCTTTCACCGTGAACCTTTGACGTCTCTGATTGAGTTGAGCAACCTTATGACCAGTGGTAACCAGAAGGGGTTTGTCGACCAGTATGGAGATATTCTGACACTGTTGAAGATGGTAGTCGATCCGGTGCCGTTGCAGACTCTTCTACAGTTCTACGACCCAAAGCTTCATTGTTTCACCTTTCAAGATTATCAGTTGGTGCCTACTCTTGAGGAGTACTCCATTCTGCTGAGTGTCCCGGTCTGGTATCAGGTTCCTTTCTTGGATGTGCCCAAGGAGGTTGATTTCAGAGTTGTTGCCAGAGCTCTCCATTTGGGTATCAAGGAAGTCAGTGATAGTTGGAAGTCCAGTGGGGATGTTGTAGGATTGCCTTTGAAGTTTCTGTTGAGGGTAGCTAGAGAAGAAGCAGAGAAGGGAAGATGGGAAGCCTTTCATGCTCAGTTGGCCGTCATGATCTATGGGATCGTCCTGTTTCCGAGTATGCCCAATTTTGTTGACTATGCTGTAGTCAGTATTTTCATTGGAGGAAATCCAGTTCCTACTCTGTTGGCTGACACTTACTATGCTATTCACAGTAGGCATGGTAAGGGTGGGGCTATCAGGTGTTGTCTCCCTCTTTTGCTCAGATGGTTCTTGTCTCTCCTGCCAGTCAGTGGACCTTTTGTGGATGCTCAGAGCATGCATAAGTGGACTCAGAGGGTTATGTCTCTTACCTCCTATGATATCAGGTGGCAATCTTACCGGATGGATGTGCGTAACGTCGTTATGAGCTGTGGAGGATTCCGTAATGTGCCACTCATAGGGACTAGGGGTTGCATCAATTACAACCCGGTTCTTTCTCTTCGCCAGTTGGGGTTTGTGATGAAGGGAAGACCACTTGAGGCTGAGGTAGCAGAAAGTGTGTATTTTGAGAAGCAGAGTGACCCGGATAGATTGGAGCAGATAGGAAGAGCTTGGAATCTATTGGTGTGAAGGATGGATCTGTCTTAGGGAAGAAGTTTGCCGTTGCTATGCCTGATTACACTGATTGGGTCAAGGAGAGAGTAGGAACTTTGTTGTTACCCTATGATAGGATGGAGCCGTTGCAGGAGCAACCACCTTTGATCCTTGCTGAGAGTGTGCCTGCGGAGCACTACAAGCAAGCCCTGATGGAGAATCGCCGTTTGAGAGAGAAGGAGCAAGATACCCAGATGGAGCTGTACAAAGTCAAAGCTGATAGTTTGAACTTGGCTCATCAACTCAGAGGAGTGCGAGAAGAAGATGCTAACAGACTGAGAAGCAAGAAGAGATCCTACGAGGAGATGGAGAGCATGTTAGATGCAGAACACCGGGAGCGCTTGAGGTTGCAGAGAGTTGAGGCCAGCTATCAGAAGAAGATCAGAGACTTGGAGAAGCAACTCAGAGATAAAGACATCCAGTTGAAGAAGGAAGTAGACTTGAGACAGGCATCAGAGAACCACCTTGGAGGAGAAGTGGTAGAGCTTAGACGACAACTGAAGGAGAAGATCACTCTTTTGCCAGAATGTTCAGAATGTGACCTATTGATAGACCAGTGTCAGTACTTGAAGACTCTCATTCCGGGAGGCCGTTTGTCTTAGCTTGTATCTTTGATATGTATGTTGAGAATCACCTCCAGGCTTGTTGGATGAGATTCATTGTTGTACTCCGATTGTTTGGATTTTCTTTGTCGACTTTGTTGTATGATCCTGTTACTCATATAGATGAGGTTGTTGGTTTCACCTTGTACTCATCACTCTTGTGTATGTTGTTTCTGTGCTTCTGTGTTGTTCTTGCTGCAAGTTGCCATCTTTTGAGGATGACTCAGGCTCTTTGAATGCCTGAGGAATGAACATATCATGTGCATCATACGCATCATTAGCACCATACTCATATCATTTTGCATAACAGGTGTTCTTGGTCGTGACTTCTCACTCTTGGTTCCTGTTCAGGCAGGATAGCTGATCAACGTCCGCACCGCTACTCAACAAGACTAAATCAACAGAGAGGTATGGATCAAGTTCAAGCAGAGTTGGCTGAGATGAAGGCTAACATGGCCCAGTTTATGAATATGATGCAAGGGGTTGCACAAGGTCAAGAAGAACTTCGAGCCATGGTTCAGAGACAAGAGGCTGCAATTCCACCGGTCAACCATGCTCCGCCAGAGGGAGGCCCGGTCAATGATAATAATGTTGCTGCTGCTGTACCCATCAACAACTATGCTGTAGGTGATGAGTTGGGGGGTATTCGAATCAACGGTCAACCTATTGCTCCAGATGCCGCTAATGCCAGAGCAGTCCGTGCCCCGGCCCGTAATCCTGCTCCGATTGTTGACAGACAAGAGGATATGTTCACTCTGCTCAGTGAAGACGAAGACGTTCTGGGAAGGGTTGATGAGAGGGATCGTAAAGTTGATGCCCTTGCTGAGAAAATTAGAGCTATGGAATGTCAGAATTCTCTCGGTTTTGATGTTACCAATATGGGGTTGGTGGAAGGTTTGAGAATCCCTTACAAGTTCAAAGCACCGTCCTTCGATAAATACAACGGTACTTCTTGCCCTCGCACCCATGTGCAGGCTTATTATCGAAAAATCTCTGCGTATACCGATGATGAAAAGATGTGGATGTATTTTTTCCAAGATAGTCTATCTGGGGCTTCTTTAGACTGGTACATGGAATTAAAGAGAGATTCGATCTGATGCTGGAGGGATCTGGGTGAGGCCTTCTTGAGGCAATATAAACATAACATGGACATGGCGCCTAGCCGGACTCAGCTGCAGAGTCTATGTCAGAAATCCGGAGAGAGCTTCAAGGAGTACGCCCAGAGGTGGCGTGAACTGGCTACTAGAGTTCAACCCCCTATGCTGGAGAGGGAGTTGACAGATATGTTTATCGGTACTCTTCAGGGTGTGTTTATGGACCGGATGGGGAGCTGCCCATTCGGTAGTTTTTCTGATGTTGTCATTTGTGGAGAGAGGACTGAGAGCTTGATTAAAACTGGGAAGATCCAAGATGCTGGTTCCTCTTCTTCTAAGAAGCCATTTGCTGGGGCACCTCGTCGAAGAGAGGGTGAAACTAATGTTGTTCAACACCGCAGAGATCAGAACAGAAGTGAATACCGTCAAGCTGCTGCAGTGACCATTCCGGCACCTCAACCTCGTCAACAACAACAACAAAGAGTTCAACAACCGCAACAACAACAACAGCAACGTCCGTATCAGCCCAGACAAAGGATGCCTGATCGACGTTTTGATTCTCTACCCATGTCGTACGCCGAACTGCTGCCCGAACTACTCAGGTTGGGGTTGGTTGAGTTGCGTACAATGGCTCCGCCTACAGTATTGCCTCCTGGGTACGACGCCAACGTCCGTTGTGACTTTCACTCTGGGGCACCAGGGCATCATACTGAGAAGTGTCGGGCTCTCCAACACAAGGTCCAAGATTTGATCGATGCCAAGGCGATCAACTTCGCTCCAGTGCCTAACGTCGTAAACAACCCTATGCCTCAGCATGGTGGGCATAGAGTGAACAATATTGAGGGGAAGGAAGCTGAAGATCTGGTTGTTAATGTTGATGATGTTCAGACTTCTCTGCTAGTTGTGAAGGGCCGTCTGCTGAATGGGGGTGTCTGCTCGGGTTGTGATGAGGATTGTTTGGGCTGTGCAGAATCTGAGAATGGTTGCGACCAGTTAAGGGCCGGTATCCAGGGTATGATGGATGAGGGTTGTTTGCAATTCAGTAGGGCTGTAAAAGATCGTGGGACAGTGTCAACTATCACCATTTACTTTAAACCAACTGAAGGACGTGGACAAAGGGTCGTTAGTGCACCTGCAACAAATGGTACCCCAGTTACCATTTCCGTGCCTGTAACCATCAGTGCTCCGACTACTATCGTTGCGTCTGGAAGAAGGGCTGTTGAGAATAGTAGAGTTGTGCCGTGGAAGTATGATAATGCTTATCGCAGTAACAGAAGGGCTGAAAGTCAGACGAGACCAGTGAATCAAACTCCAGTGACCATTGGTTTACCGAATAAAGTTCCTGCAACTGTTGGTCCGGCTGTGGATAATGTAGGGGGTCCAGGAGGTTTTACCAGAAGCGGTCGTCTGTTCGCACCGCAACCTTTGAGGGACAATAATGTTGAGGCTCTCGCCAAAGCAAAGGGTAAGCAAGCTGTGGTTGAGGAAGAACCTGTCCAGAAGGAAGCGCCCGAGGGGTCATTTGAGAAGGACGTGGAGGAGTTTATGAAGATAATCAAGAAGAGTGACTACAAGATTGTAGATCAGTTGAACCAAACTCCGTCCAAGATTTCTATACTTTCACTGTTGTTGTGCTCGGAGGCACACCGTAATGCCTTGTTGAAGATGTTAAATCTGGCTTACGTGCCTCAGGAGATTTCTGTCAATCAACTGGAGGGTGTGATGGCCAATGTGAGCACCAGGAATGGTGTAGGATTCACCAACCTGGACTTACCGCCTGAAGGGCGGAACCATAACAAAGCCTTGCACGTCACCATGGAGTGCAAGGGGGCAGTGTTGTCTCACGTATTGGTAGACACCGGATCGTCGCTGAATGTGTTGCCTAAGCAGATTCTGAAGAAGATTGATGTGGAAGGGTTTGTGCTTACTCCCAGTGACCTGATCGTTCGTGCTTTCGACGGCTCCAAACGTTCTGTGTGTGGGGAAGTTACCTTGCCTGTGAAGATAGGTCCTGAGGTATTCGATATCATCTTCTATGTTATGGACATCCAGCCCGCCTATAGTTGTTTATTGGGGCGTCCGTGGATTCATGCAGCAGGGGCAGTCTCGTCGAGTCTCCATCAAAAGCTCAAGTATGTCTGGAACGGTCAGATTGTGACCGTGTGCGGTGAAGAAGAGATTCTGGTGAGTCATCTATCCTCGTTCAAATATGTTGAGGTGGATGGCGAGATCCACGAAACCTTATGCCAGGCGTTTGAGACTGTGGCTCTTGAGAAAGTGGCGTACGCTGAGCAGAGGAAGCCAGGTGCTTCAATTACTTCTTACAAGCAGGCTAAGGAGGTTGTTGATTCTGGCAAAGCTGAAGGCTGGGGCAAGATGGTGGACTTGCCTGTCAAAGAAGACAAATTTGGCGTTGGTTATGAGCCTCTCCAAGCAGAGCAGAATGGTCAAGCGGGTCCGAGTACCTTTACCAGCGCTGGGCTGATAAATCATGGCGACGTCTCTGCAACCGGTAGTGAAGACTGTGACAGTGATTGTGATTTGGACAACTGGGTTCGCCCGTGTGCACCAGGAGGGTCTATCAACAACTGGACGGCTGAAGAAGTGGTTCAAGTTACTCTTCTGACAGAGTAATTTTCTGTTGTTTTTGTCATTTTGCATGAAAATCCTACGATCTGCCCAAGGCGTAGTGATTCATTGTAGGGCCTCATCATGTTTTAATGATTATCATTAATGAAGGACATTTTTTGCAATCAAACTTTGTGATCCCTGTCTTTCTATTTTTTATTTTCATCTCTTTTCAAAAACAATAAAAATGACAATGTTTTTGTTTTTTGTGACTTTATTGAACTCTTTTTCTAAAACAAAGCATTAAACATGCAGAAGCGATCTTATGGCATTCACTATGAACAGTTCTGTTATGGCTCAGTATGATTTCGACAATCCCATCTACCAAGCTGAAGAGGAGAGTGAGGAAGACTGTGAACTTCCTGCAGAATTGGTCAGATTGCTGAAGCAAGAGGAAAGGGTCATCCAACCTCATCAGGAGGAGTTGGAGGTTGTTAATTTGGGTACTGAGGACGCCAAAAGAGAAATCAAGATTGGGGCCGCTTTAGAGGACTCTGTCAAGAGGAGGCTGATTGAGATGCTGAGAGAATATGTGGAGATATTCGCCTGGTCATATCAAGATATGCCTGGGTTGGATACAGACATTGTGGTGCATCGATTACCTCTTAGAGAAGGATGTCCTTCGGTCAAGCAGAAGCTTCGTAGAACGAGTCCTGATATGGCAACTAAGATCAAGGAAGAGGTTCAGAAGCAGTGGGATGCAGGTTTTTTGGCTGTTACAAGTTATCCCCCATGGGTGGCCAACATCGTTCCTGTGCCGAAGAAGGATGGTAAAGTCAGAATGTGTGTCGATTACCGGGATTTGAATAGAGCGAGTCCGAAAGATGATTTCCCATTACCTCACATTGATGTATTGGTTGATAATACGGCTCAATCCTCGGTATTCTCTTTCATGGATGGTTTCTCTGGATATAATCAGATCAAGATGGCGCCAGAGGACATGGAAAAGACGACATTCATTACACCTTGGGGCACGTTCTGCTATAAGGTGATGCCATTTGGGCTAAAGAATGCTGGTGCTACCTATCAGAGGGCAATGACGACTCTCTTTCATGACATGATGCACAAAGAAATTGAAGTGTACGTAGATGATATGATTGCGAAGTCGCAGACAGAAGAGGAGCACCTGGTTAATTTGCAGAAGCTGTTTGACCGGTTGAGAAAATTCAAGCTGAGGTTGAATCCGAACAAGTGTACGTTTGGGGTGAGATCAGGGAAGCTTTTAGGCTTCATTGTCAGTGAGAAAGGGATTGAGGTTGATCCAGCGAAAGTCAAAGCTATTCAAGAGATGCCTGAACCAAAAACGGAAAAGCAGGTCCGTGGGTTTTTAGGGAGATTGAACTACATTGCAAGGTTCATATCTCACCTAACTGCCACATGTGAACCAATTTTCAAACTGCTCAGAAAGAATCAGGCGATCAAGTGGAATGATGATTGTCAGAAGGCTTTTGACAAGATTAAAGAGTATTTACAGAAACCTCCAATCCTTATACCTCCAGTTCCAGGGAGACCTCTGATAATGTACCTGTCAGTGACTGAGAACTCGATGGGGTGTGTATTGGGACAACATGACGAGTCTGGTCGAAAAGAGCATGCCATATACTACCTTAGCAAAAAGTTTACCGACTGTGAAACAAGATATTCACTGCTCGAGAAAACTTGCTGTGCTTTGGCCTGGGCTGCTCGCCGACTGAGGCAGTATATGTTGAACCATACTACCTTGTTGATTTCTAAGATGGATCCAGTGAAGTACATCTTTGAGAAACCGGCTCTCACCGGACGCGTTGCTCGTTGGCAGATGATTCTAACAGAATATGATATTCAGTACACGTCACAAAAGGCCATCAAAGGTAGTATTCTGTCAGACTACCTCGCCGAGCAACCGATTGAAGATTATCAGCCTATGATGTTTGATTCCCTGACGAAGACATCATGTATCTTAAGATGAAAGATTGCGAAGAGCCTCTTGTCGAGGAGGGACCGGATCCGGATGACAAATGGACACTGATGTTTGATGGGGCTGTGAATATGAATGGTAACGGTGTCGGGGCAGTATTGATTAATCCTAAAGGTGCTCATATACCTTTTTCTGCCAGATTGACGTTTGACGTCACCAACAACGAAGCTGAGTATGAGGCTTGTATCATGGGGGTAGAAGAAGCCATTGATCTGAGGATCAAAACGCTTGACATTTATGGAGATTCCGCTCTGGTGATCAATCAAGTCAACGGAGATTGGAATACGAACCAGCCGCATTTGATTCCGTATAGAGATTACACCAGAAGAATACTGACGTTCTTCAAGAAGGTGAAGTTGCACCATGTCCCCCGGGATGAGAATCAAATGGCTGATGCTTTGGCAACTTTGTCGTCTATGATCAAAGTTCATTGGTGGAATCATGTGCCACATGTTGCGGTGAATCGACTCGAGAGGCCTGCGTATGTGTTTGCAGCCGAGTCTGTTGTGATTGATGAGAAGCCGTGGTATTATGACATCAAGAACTTCCTCAAGACTCAGGAGTATCCTGAAGGTGCGTCGAAGAATGACAAGAAAACCCTGAGAAGGCTAGCTGGAAGCTTCTATTTGAATCAGGATGATGTGCTGTATAAGAGAAACTTTGACATGGTCTTGCTCAGATGCGTGGACAGACCCGAGGCAGACATGTTAATGCAGGAAGTTCATGAAGGTTCCTTTGGTACTCATGCCGGCGGACATGCAATGGCTAAGAAATTGTTGAGAGCGGGTTATTACTGGATGACTATGGAATCCGATTGTTTCAAGTATGCTCGGAAGTGCCATAAGTGTCAAATTTATGCTGATAAGGTGCATGTACCACCAAGCCCTCTGAATGTCATGAATTCGCCTTGGCCGTTTGCCATGTGGGGCATTGATATGATTGGAAAGATTGAGCCTACTGCTTCGAATGGACATCGCTTCATCTTGGTCGCGATTGACTATTTCACCAAATGGGTGGAAGCAGCTTCCTATGCTAACGTTACCAAACAAGTGGTTACCCGGTTCATCAAGAAAGAAATCATATGTCGTTATGGAGTTCCTGAGAGAATCATCACTGACAATGGTTCGAATCTCAATAACAAGATGATGAAGGAGCTGTGTAAAGATTTCAAGATTGAACATCACAATTCTTCTCCTTACAGACCGAAGATGAATGGTGCTGTAGAAGCGGCGAACAAGAATATCAAGAAGATTGTGCAGAAGATGGTCGTTACGTACAAGGATTGGCATGAGATGCTGCCTTTCGCTTTGCATGGGTACCGTACCTCAGTACGTACGTCGACCGGGGCAACCCCTTACTCCCTTGTGTATGGTATGGAAGTTGTCCTACCTGTTGAAGTGGAGATTCCTTCTCTGAGAGTTTTATTGGATGTCAAGCTGGACGAAGCCGAGTGGATTCGAACAAGGTTTAACGAGTTGAGCCTTATCGAAGAGAGACGGCTAGCAGCTGTATGTCATGGACAGTTGTATCAGAGAAGGATGAAGCGAGCCTTTGATCAGAAAGTGCGTCCTCGAAGCTATCAGATCGGTGATCTAGTTTTGAAGAGGATCCTCCCTCCCGGTGCAGATAACAGGGGCAAGTGGACTCCTAATTATGAAGGTCCTTATGTTGTGAAAAAGGTATTCTCCGGTGGAGCCTTGATGCTTACAACTATGGATGGTGAAGATTTTCCGTCTCCTGTTAACTCAGATGTAGTCAAAAAATACTTCGCATAAATTGACCCGCTGGACAAAAAGAAAAAAGAGTCCAGGCAAAAAAAAGGGCATCCCGGCGAACCAAAAACAGAAAGAAAAGGTTCGGGCAAAAATTAGGGATAAAAATGAAAAGAATTTGTACACCCGGTAAGTCGAAAACCCGCAAGGGCGGCTTAGGCAAAAATGGGTATCCCGGTGGATTGAAAACCCGAAAGGGCGATCCAGCCAAAAGAGGGATTAAAGCGAAGACTACAGTCTGAGTTGTCTGTACTTCATCGAGCTTTGTCGTCTGCCATCTCGAAAGATGTGATCCGTCCAGTCATTCTTCTCAGAAAGCAAGGAGTTGGGAGGAAAACTGATGATCTGTGAGTTATAACAGAATTGGGAAATAGTGGATGCCGTGTTCACATTGCCATTAGGATAGATTTTTCCTTTTATGCGCAATTACCTCTTTCTAGGAATTGCTTCCCCATGTATTTGCCTTTTCAGGCGCATTTTCAATCAATAAAAGTCGTTATTCAGATAAATGGCTCTTTTGTTTTTATTTTTACTGTTTTGTTTGCAAAAATGTCCGAATTTTTGATAAGCATTGCATATAAGAACATGAAGGCTACACAATAACGTGCAAAAAGACAAAACATTTGAAAATCATTTTGAATGTTGAGGACACTTGAGCGTATCTTGTCCATGTATCCCCTGGGGCATTTTGTTGTGCTGTTTTTCGGGTTGGCGTCTGTGAGGACGTTTCCCCAGCAGATATTTTCCCCAAGCAAGTTTGGAAGCTATCAGAGCTATGTTCCCCTGCGGAGACGTCTTTGGATAGTGCCTTCTATTCCCCAACAGATCTAAGGATTGCCTATCCCCAGCAGGCCTGTATTTGCCGATTTCCTCCCGAGTGAGGCAGGCTCATTGAAATTTATCTCCAACATTTATCCTATCTGTGGACTGAAGGATATCCCCAGCGGAGTTTTCCTTTCCCCAGCAGCAGTGCTATTCTCCAACATGAGTGAGAAGTCGTTGCTCTCCCTGCAGAGTCTCCCCGCAGAGTTGGAGTACCCGATCAGTTTTGGCTCCCCAGCCGGAGTTTTTCATCATTTTTGCATTTTTGCATTTTAGTGATCATTGCATCCTCAAACTGCGTAGCATTCCCATTCAATATGGAGCATTACGCCATAGAAAAATTCAAACATATGCATTCATGTGTTAACCCAATCAGACAATATCCCCGGCAGAGGCGGATCATTTTGTTCAACATCGGTGCAATACGCCTGCTACAGTGGCTCCTGACAGCACTCAGGATTGATATTCCCCAGAGAGGTTTATTTCCTCACCCGTCCGAGGACGGAAAGTTTGTTTCTCCCAGTGAGACCCCCAGCAAGTGGTCAACCTTGCCTTGACATATCTAAGATGTCGGTCTTGTGATACCGGTAAGTGTCATGCCAGCGCCCGCGTGTGTTTCTTTGTTGGTGTCGGTAAACACCATTGTTTCGGTGTCTGTAAACATCGGGTATTCTCCCCAGTCATCGGTAAATGTCTGGTCATCATTTTTGGTGTCGGTAAACACCATTGTTTCGGTGTCTGTAAACATCGGGTTTTCTCCCCAGTCATCGGTAAATGTCTGTTCATTTTTTTGATGTCGGTAAACATCATCTTTCGATGTCGGTAAACATCGAGTCTTTTCTGCAGTCATCGGTAAATGTCTGATAATCCCCAGCTAGAGATCCCCAGTAGAGTCATCGGTAAATGTCCTATCTGGTTTCCAGTTGCAAATATTTGTTTTTTCCTTAGTGAAGTGTTCCCCGGTCATCGGTAATTGTCTGGTCGTTTGTTTTGATGTCGGTAAACATCATCTTTCGATGTCGGTAAACGTCGAGTCTCATCCCAGTCATCGGTAAATGTCTGGTCATGCTTTGTTTCCTTGTTGATAAAATCAAGATCCCCAGAAGTCGTCGGTAAACGTCTTGTCTGATTACACCACAAAGATTTTGTTCCTCCTCAAGTGGAGACGCCATCGATAAATGACCCCGTTTTCTTCGATATCGGTAAATATCAGATCCCCAGTTGCAGTAGCCATCGGTAAATGGTCGAGTTGAAGTTGATATCGGTAAATGTCAAGTTTCTTTGAAACCACCATCGGTAAATGGTTTTGCTTCCTTTTACATCAGAAGTTGTTTCCCAGCAGCCATCGGTAAATGGTCTTGCTGAAGTTGATATCGGTAAATATCAAGTTTCCAGTTTCTAACCATCGGTAAATGGTTTCGCCTTTCTGAAATTGTCAATGGCAGGCGTCATCAGTAAATGACGTGGTTCTTCTTGTATCATATCCGGCAGAGTGCAAATTTCTACGGTTCTTGGTATTCAATCCCTGTTTACCCTGGAAGTCTGACAGCCGTTGCTATCATCCGTTCGGGTTCCCAGCTGATTGAATAGGGGCAGCTGTAGCACCTCAAATTTGCACCTACTTCTTGTACATACATTCTCATATTAGGTCATAACATAACATGGTCCACTGCATAACATTGCATTGTCCCCTTTGCCTCAAGTACAAGTCATCAGAAGAATTAGGTCAAACTGGTCAGGAGATCAGTCAATCAAGCAAGCAAGCACAATTTTCATTGAGCCAAGGTCTTAGGGTTGGTCCAACATGTTCACATGACTTGGGGATCCATTTGAAGTGTTTTGGTCAAGGATTGGATGTTCAGAAGTCATCAGTCAATGCACAGCTTGCCAGAAACCCTAAAAAGTCAAACTTGGTCAACTGTGTCTGATTTTATGGTTTTGATGGTTGGATTTGGTTTGAGAGAGCTTATTCATGTCCAAATAGGCCTCATATATCATGTCAAACACCATCATTGAAGAATTTGAAGCCAAATCAGAAATTTCCAAATATAGAAATTGGACCTGTAATTGAAACCTGCCAAAAATGGAAACTTCTTGATCCCAAAATTACATCATGATACAAGCTTCAAATGAAATTTTGTCCAACATGAAAGTTGAAGATCTTGTTCTCCCATTTCCAAAAAGTCTAAGAACACTCAATTCCCATCTATGGTTGGCAATTTATGATCAAATCATTCTCAAAAAAATTTGAACTTCAAAGTGGCATATCTTCCAAACCATTTGGCCAAATTGGGTGGGGTTTTTTGCAACAAGTCACATTTGACCTCCTCTTTCCAAAAATGTAACCCTCATGCACCAAAACCTCATGGATCAAAATGGCCTTTTTGAACTTGCTTGAATTAATTTCAAGTGAGGTTGAAATTTGACTTTTCCAAATAAACATTTTTAATCATTTTGGCCAATTGGGAATGTCTTGAAATGTCATTTGAAACATGTTGGAAGGCCCATTTTAGTGCTCTTGCCATTACACCTCACCATGTGGACAAAAGTGGCCAATTAGCAACTTTGATTTTAAAAACAAAACATGATTAGCACCTTGCTTATGCAACCTAAAACAGACATATATAAGCACATTTTCTGCCAAAAGAAACCCTAGCAGCCAACAAAAACCAACAGAACTCTCACTCTCTCAATTTCTCATCTTCTTCCATTCTTGAAAATTCTGTCAAAAAACCTCAAGGACCCGACCTGGCCTTGGTTGCTCCATCATCCATCACCCTTGTTGAGCTGATTCCAACCCTCACACACCAACTGTAAGGCCTGTTTACACGACTGCTACATCAAGCTTCACTCATGGCAGATTGGGATGGAAGCAAAACCAGGCACTCTTGAGCAAAATTTCTTCAAGCATTCATCATTGGGAAGCTGGGTGAGCAACTGTTTTGAGCCAACATCACCAAATCCCAACTGTTTCACCATTTTCTTCAAGAACAAGTAAGATTTCGACCTCCTTATTTTGCTAAACTATGCCATGCTTCCAATAGATCTCACTTTGCTGGTTTCATTAAGCTTTGAATCGTGCATTTTGGTTGCTTGTGCTGAGAGAAATCTGACTTTAAAGTTTCATGTTCAAACTTGTTTTTGCTTATATTTCATGTGATAGCTTGAGTTGATGAAAATAAATGGTAGAATGTTGATTTGTGTTCTTAGATGTTTCGTTTGATATGTTGGATTTCATTTTCTGGGCACAAAAGTTCATTCACGATTTTGGAAGTGATGATGATGTTACTGTTGCCTGAAAACCCTAATTACCTGCCCAGAAACACGTTTCGCCTTTGCACTGCATGTTCTTCCACACTTCTGGGTCATGAAACCAATCAGCGTGTGACACGCAGGACAACAGCACGCACCGTTTCACTTAAATTTCCAAATATTTACCACAATGCCACTGCGTGTTTATTTAATCATTAATTCATTTTATTTATTCAATAATCATTTCATTTTGTATATCAATCTTACAAAAATCATTGCGCATCCAATTTTAATCCAAAATTCATGGGGTTTTTTGTGGAATGTTCATCTCCATCTCTAATTTTTTATCATATTTTTTCCAGATTTTTTTGATGGTTGGATTTTAATTGGTGCTAGGGTTTTGTTCATGTGTCCATATTTTGTACCTTTTGCCAAAACAATTGTGAAATGATGATGCTTTATCCAATGGCTCCCAAATTTTTTGTGCTTAAACTAGACACATTCATGGTGATTTTGGTGTAGAGTTTGTGAATTTATCATCTCTGGTCATTAAGTTATGATTTTTTGAATTAGGGTGTGACAATTTGTGTCACACCAATGATGTGCAACTTGATGATTTTCAATACCATGCCTCTTGACCTCAAATTGGATTGAATTTTTACATGAAAGTACTTGAGTATGTCTAGTTTACATGTGATTTTTCTTGGAATTATTTGTGGCATTTCCCAATTGTTTGAGATTTTTCTCCCCTGTTTGGTCATATGTTGACTTTTTGTGATACATGTTCCCATTTCATTAGTGAAATTCTCATACTTTATTAGATGGACATGAAATTTGACATATGATTAGTAGACATCTTAAGCTTTGCCATGGTTTTAGTACCATTCATTTATCATATGCCATCCCTGATTTATGAATTTTTTCAAGTTGATGCATGTTTGGTTGACTTCTTTGAGCATGTTCAAAATCACCTTGCCTTTCTGATTTTCATTGACTATCTTCTACTTGTTCAAATGAGATGAAATTTGACATGCATACCGTGCTATGGGTTGTGATTGACCATGATTTATTTGGTGATTTTTGGAAAATGTTTAAGATTGCTTTTGAGCTAAGTCTTGCTGTTGACTTCTATGAGCTTCTGTTTGCAATACCTTGACCTAACTTGTTCATGAAATGATGATGATGATTGATATGAATGTGAAACCAATTGGTATTGTTTCTTGATTGTTTGAACCTGATTTTGGATGCTTGCCACTTGCTGTTTTAATGTTTTCATTCTCTTTTGACCCTAGGCTGGCCCTAGTGGTCCTGTTACTCACCTTTGAGTTCATTTTTTCAGGTTGATCAACAAATGACCAATGAGACCAATTCTTTTTGATTGAACTTGCTTGAATACCATGACTAACATGTTTTGTTTTGTAGGTTGCTTGGCTCACATGCCTTGAGCTTTGTGCCTTGCACATTCACTTGCTTATGATTAACTGTTGATGTCTGTTTCCTTTTGCTTTGTTTTGAAGTTGTATACTAATGTCTGCTTGGCTATTTCAGGTGCTTTTAGTTGCTCAGTTCCTTTGTGAACTTTTGCTTTGCTTTGCTTATTAAGCAATTGGCATTGAGGTATATTTCTGATCTTCATGTAGTCTGGAAGACCTGGCCTGTTACTTGGCCAGGCAACTGTCTGAAGTCCTCCTTAAGAGGCAATGTTTGTGGATGTTCAATTTTGTCCCTGTACATATTCAAAGACCTCCTAAGTGAAGAGGCAATTGGCAGAACCCAAGGGATATGCAACCTATCCCCTGCTATTCTGTGTGTCATCTGCTTTGCTCACACCACTGTGTTGATGCATTGCAGATACAAACCCAAGATCTTGTACAATTGTACAGTTGAGTCAGTATCAAATGTGTAGAAGGGTTCCCATCTTCTGAACCCACACATTCTTGTCTTAAGCTCTCCCAGGCCAGGGATAAGAGCAATGAGGCACACCCCTCATCTCCTTTCATCTGCTTCACCTTGGCTCTCAATGTCAAGGTTAAGAGCACCTACTACCCAGTTCCAGTGGTTTGTTTGTTGAGGTTGATATGACCCCTCAACTAAAACCTAACCCTTGTTTGAGCCCCTTGCTTGTGTATAGTGTGTGCTACCTGTGCTTGTATGTTTGTTTGACTTGCTTCCTGTGTAAGTTAGGGTTAGTTTAGACTTGCTTCCTGTGCAAGTTAGGTTTTGCTTGGCTTGCTTCCTGTGCAAGTTAAGTGTGTGTGTGGCTTGCTTCCTGTGCAAGTCATGACTAGGATAGGCTGGCTCCCTGTGCCAGATAGCTAGAAACCTTAACTTAGGGATGATTTTGCATGACAACATCTAGGCTCGAGTCGTAGTCTCCCTAGTTTTGTGTCTCCCTCTGTTATCTGGTTAGGCTAGTTCTGTATCCCTCCGTAGGGGAACTACGTCGCCCTGATCCTCATACCAGATGAGGTACGTAGGCAGGAGATGAGCTGATCTCTCCGGGCGCCTGTGTCTTTGTTTTGTCTTGTTGTGTGCTTGGAAGCTGATGTAAGTCCATCGAGTGGCATTCGGGTTCCAGTGTGGGTTTGTTGGTTCGGATGCTGATGTAAGTCCAGTGATTGGCATTCAGGCTCCACGTTTGCCTTCTTGTGTGTGTTTTGGTTCGGATGCTGATGTAAGTCCAATGATTGGCATACAGGCTCCACGTTTGCCTTTGCCAGTGTTTGTTTGTGTGTGTGTCAGCCGAGCTACGAATGCTCTGATTCTTCTCTCGTCCGAGGAGATACGTATGCATAGGATGCGACATCCTAGCGAGCATGTGTCGTTTCCCCAGTCCGAACTACTTTGACTCTGATGTCTATGCCTGATAGACTAAGTAGGCCCAGGATGCGATATCCTGCCGAGTCAGTCTTGTTTGTTTTCTTGTGTCTCTTTCAGCCAGTTGTGTGTGTGTGAGCAGTGTTTTAGCAACCATTTTCCTTCCTTTTGTGCGTGGATCCCGTCGAGTACGACGGATGCGTAGGGGTGCTAATACCTTCCCTTCGCATAACCGACTCCCGATCCCATTCTCTTTGGTCGCGAGACCATGTCTTTTCCAGGTTTACTTCGAACGTTTCCTTTCCCTCTTTTGGGATAAATAACGCACGGTGGCGGCTCTGTTGTTCTTGTTTTCCCGCCGGTTTTTCGCGTGATGCGACACCAACAACATAAACAGCTCGGCACCATCTTGCACCGATTCATCAACTTGCTTAGCAGACGCAACCAATCTTCCTTAGCACCAATCTCAGGAAAAATAACCGTCTTCTCAAAACAGTTGATATACACCATCCTTGAATCCGACCTCTCTTCGGTTCAGGAAAAGCACAACATTCTCAAACAGGTTAACTAGCCACCACTGCACTCTTGCATGCAACAACCTAATGCCCAAGCTCGATACAATTGGAACATCCAAGAGAAGCAGACGCTTCTCCCCCACTTATTTCATTCCCAACCTTCCAATGGAAAATAAAACAAGCATCGACAGTGTTCTCACACACATGTCGCATACTAGGGAACGAACATAATTAAACAACCTGGCCGCACGGACCGACCTGCTCTGATACCACTTCGGTATCAGATAAACCAGACAAACAGTATCGATCGTGTCAAATACACAAATCAAATACAACGGGATTGAAAATCCTAACGACTATTGACCAAATGGTCGACCATGCTCTGATACCACTAATGTAACACCCATTTTTCTACCCCAAAATACTTAACATATAATTAGAGTAAATAAGCACGCATACAAACAAAAGGGCGTCACATCGACGTTTTCAAAAACTAAAAGCTTTCAAAAACCAAACATCAATATACAATACACCTGGTCATTTAAAATAACACATTTCACTTATCATGAATATTCAAGCATATGCGTTCGCAGCGGAAAATAATGAATACTCATGCATTTCATAAAATGATCCATGTCCCATACCATGATCATCTCTCAATAATCTCATCATAAAAAACTAAAACCATAATCAGAATATTTGGCACTATGGCCTCTCAACAGCAATTGCAAATAAGCATGTTCACAAGTAATAACGTAATACTTATCCAAATAGGATACGAGTTCAATACTACTAATCTACCCAGTGTTACATGACCAGAGCATTGACTCATTACCTAGTCTTCAACTAAAATATGGAAACTCTCCGGCTAATCTCGAGTGAGCTACCGTCCACTTACTTCAGCGATACTACTCCTGAGTATCTGCACGATACCCATGTAAAGGTAACATTCAAACAGAAAGGGTGAGAATTCAAATCATTATGAAGAAGTATAATAAGGCACAATGATTAAATCAACAATTAAAGGAATTCATCAGACTTCATATAACCATGTAAATAATTTTAACCAACATTTATTTCACATGTTTCAAGCACACACAAAAACTCAAGGATTATAACATTCAAATCCAATATTTTACTCCCAATTATACACGTAACTACAATTATCACATAATCCCATACTTTGTCAAGTTATGTACCCAAACATCATCAAATTCGATTACCATATCTCATACACACATCACAATCACAATAATGCATACACTTAACTATCACATAACTCTAATGTGACTCAATGCAAGACGTGTGACTCTATGCATGCGGTACCTCAATGTGAACCCAACATTTCACCGCTTTCCGATTCAATATCTAGAATCCAAGCCATCACGTCTATTTCCAATTAAGGATCAACGTCTGCTACGCCTATTTCCAATTAAGGATCAACGTTTATATGGACCCAACGTTCCACCGCTTTCCGATTCAACATCTAGAATCCAAGCCACTACGTCTATTTCCAATTAAGGATCAACGTCTGCTACACCTATTTCCATTCAAGGATCAACGTCTAATACCATGTGAACCCACAGTTTCACCGCTTCCACTATGAAGTCGACCATGCCATGAATGAATGTACAAATACCAATACATATGCAATTAAGATCATCTCTACCATCTTAACATTCCACATATCACCATAATTCAACTCTATGAATTATCCACCCATGGTACATATACACATTCATAACAAATACACCATTCACATCATATGCAATTAAGATCATCTCTACCATCTTAATCATTCTACATATAACCATAATTCAACTCTATGAATTATCCACCAATAATACATATACACGTTCATAACAATATATCATTCACAAATATAGGCTAGTTATCAAATGTGCCCACGTAGATTTCATTCCAAAGCGAATACAGCATTTAAATATCAATTTTTTCACTTTTCAAACAGTGTTAACCGGTTAACGCATATGGTTAATCGGTTAACGCGTAACAGAATGCACTTCCTGGCAATTTTCGACAGTGTTAACCGGTTAACGCATTTGGTTAACCGGTTAACGCAAGACAGAACACAATTCTAACAGGTTTTCAACAGTGTTAACCAGTTAACGCATTTGGTTAACCGGTTAACGCAAAAACAGAATGCTATTCCTGCGTTAACACAAAACAGAATGCAAAATTTTCCGCGTTTTTCATCGTTGGAGGACCTTCGGACCTCCGATTTCAATTCCGTAAAAAGCCAAACGTTCAGAAAATTATAACTCACACAATACTCTCAACATATAACGTTAATTTACAGTTTTAACACAATCAATCACCACAATTCAAGAATAATCATCAAAACCTAATAATTTCAAACAACCATACAAAATTAGGGATTTTAACCTAAACATACATCTACCCATTGACCCGATCATACTAACCCATAATAATAAGGATTCCCCCTTACCTCTTCAATTTGATGGAAACCCTAGTTTCTCTTTTGTTCTTCCCCTCTTCTCCTTACTTTTCCTCTTCTCTTTCTCTATTTTTGTCAAATGATCAAATGAATCCTATTCTCCCTCTCCTCTTACTATTTATATTAGTATTCTATTTGGGCTTAAAGCATAATACATCTAATTTAATTAATAGGCCCAATAAGACCTAACATTTAAATGTCTCTATTTAATTCAAATAATTAAACCACTCAATATGCACACCAAGTTAATTAATTCAATTATTTAATTATATCTCCTATCAACTAAATAATTAATTAACACACTAAATCAATTAATATAATCGATTATCATACCACTTAATAACCAATTAATTAATTAACACTCCAAATAAATCAAAATAAAATATAATAATAATAATATAATAATTACTAAAAAATTGGGTTGTTACACCACTCCCCTTGAGTTATATCCTCATTGGGTTGAGTCTTGATTGGCCATTTCTTTCTAGATCTTACCTAGATAGATGTTTTGGGTCCCCTAAGAGTTTATTACCCAGTAACTGGTAATATTATTCTTGGTTTGCAGTTGTTACTTCTTGCCCAATACCCGGCAAAGGTTCCCATGTTCTCTCCCCGTGGAATTCCCAGCGAATTCATTTTATGTTTCCCCAAGAAGTATATTCTTGATATGTTAATCCTAACTGATGACAGATATTTTCTTCCTCTGTTGTGAGTCTATCCTTGATATGTTAATTGTAACACCCTTCTAAAATACCCCAAATATTTAATAAAAATATAACAACATATCAATCAGAGTAATATGCAAACAAGGGTGTCACACAATATTTCACAATATTCGCCATAAATATTTAGTCATGCTCATTATTTAACTCAAAACATAAAGTATTGCACAATACGCAGCGGATAGAGATCAAATCGATCATTCAAACATGTAACATATTACATGTAAAATGGTTCACAACCAATCAATAAAATATTCAAAACATCCCATCCCGATGTTACATCTATCAGAGCATGACCCACTAAGGAGACTACACTAGACTCCAAGTATTTGCTTCTACTCAACTCATTGCTCGTTACCTGAAAAATAGTTGTAAGGGTGAGTTCCTCAATCGATATAATAAGCATTATAAATTATCATGTCATGTTAAGTAAATAACACATTTCATCACCCAAGTCAGATTACACATTCAGCAACGGCAATATCAACTCAATCATACTCATACTCAGTGTCAACACAACCACACGTATAATATTGGAATACATCCATTCATATTATGCGCCATACATACATTATGCAATGAGACTCCACACATGCGGTACCGACTATTCTTGAACATATAGTTCAAGCTCACCGATCAATCCAGATACGGCTACTAAGCTCACTAGTCCCACTCATTTGAGATCTAATGACTCACTCACTAATTCCTCACCATGGGAATTAGCTACAGCCCCGAAGGCTATGCTATGCACACTAATCATCTAGCATGCAAACATCAACAACAAATCCACAATGATTCACTCACTAATTCCTCACCATGGGAATTAGCTACAGCCCCACAGGCTATGCTATGCACGCTAATCATCTAGCAATGCAACATCAACAACAATCCACAATGGACATATGCTCACACTCTAAGCCATACAACAGTCCATTCACAAATACATGCATAATATATACATTCACAGCATTATGCATATCATCATACATCATCAACACATATATCAACACATCATATCATGTCAAATAATTAAACACAGTATTAGCACACTCTACTAATACCTATACTGCTCAAAACAGCGGGAAATAATCCCTACTTTATCACACACTGATATAGGCAACCACCAATTAGGCACACAACATTTTAATTAACACTTTTTCCACTCTGCAACAGTGTTAACCGGTTAACGCCCTGGGTTAACCGGTTAACGCAGGCCAAACACGCTCACTGCCCAAAACTTATCAGTGTTAACCGGTTAACGCCCTGGGTTAACCGGTTAACGCAGGCAAAACAGCACAAATTCACAATTCGTAACAGTGTTAACCGGTTAACACCCTGGGTTAACCGGTTAATGCAGACAACACAGCAGTTCCTGCGCTAACACAAAGCAGAATGCAGAGTTCTCCGCATTTTCCGCCGTTAGAGGACTTCCGGACCTCCGATTCCAATTCCGTAAAAAGCTATACGTCCAATAAATTACGACACACACCATTATCGATTCAATTACAGTTTTTAACACAGTTTATCCAACATCATTTTCAGCATTCACAATCCCAATTAGGGTCAATTCAACGGTTTATCACTACCCATTACATGCTAACCCATAATACCCATTAAACGACGATAAACCCCCCTTACCTGATTAATCCGGCAAATCTTTGAGCTCCAAGCTCTTCTCTTCTCCAGCCTCTTCCTCTTGCTCTGCCTCTTGCCCTTTTTCCTCTTTCAGCCGCTTCTCTGAGTTTCACGTGAAAACCTTATTTTCCAAATGAACTCTTTTTACTTATTCCAACTTATATATTTTCCAAATTATATTATTATTCCAATAATAATTCAATAATTCCAAAATAATAATAATAATAATAATAATCCAATTATCTAATTAAATTAATAAATATATTATTAACTTAATTTAAATAATTATCATATTATTATCGGGGTGTTACAACTCTCCCCCACTAAAAGAGTTTTCGTCCTCGAAAACATACCTCAAGCGAACAACTCTGGGTAAGACTCCTTCATCTTACTCTCAAGTTCCCAAGTCACATTGCCACCTGCTGGTCCTCCCCAAGCTACCTTCACCAAGGCAATCTCTTTACCCCGCAACTGCTTCAACTCTCGATCCTCGATCCTCATAGGTGATGTTTCAACAGTCAGGTTATCTCTCACCTGTACATCATCTACTTGGACTACATGCGACGGATCATGAATGTACCTCCTCAGCTGAGACACATGAAAAACCTCATGCAAATTCGCAAGCGACGGCGGTAAAGCGACACGATAGGCTACCTCCCCTATCCTCTCCAAAATCTGATAAGGACCAATAAACCGAGGTGTCAACTTCTTCGACTTCAAAGCTCGACCAACACCAGTTATCGGAGTAACACGAAGAAACACATGATCTCCCTCTTGGAACTCAAGTGACTTCCTCCTCTTATCATGATAACTCTTCTGACGACTCTGAGCAATTCTCATCTTCTCCTGAATCATCTTAATCTTTTCCGTAGTTTGTTGAACAATCTCCGGTCCAACCACAACACTCTCACCGGACTCATACCAACATAACGGTGTCCAACATCTCCTACCATACAAAGCTTCAAACGGTGCCATACCAATGCTCGAATGAAAACTATTGTTGTAGGTAAACTCAATCAAAGGCAAATAACAATCCCAAGCACCTCCCTTTTCCAAAACACAATCTCTCAAAAGATCCTCTAATGACTGAATCGTCCTCTCAGTCTGACCATCAGTCTGCGGATGATATGCAGAACTCAATCTCAGCTTAGTTCCCAAAGCCCTCTGCAAACCTTCCCAGAACTTCGATGTAAATCTAGGATCTCTGTCCGAAACAATACTCGACGGAATACCATGCAAACTTACAACCTTCTCAATATACAACTCAGCTAATCTCTCTAACGGATAATCCATTCTGATCGGAATGAAATGAGCCGATTTTGTCAACCTGTCAACAATCACCCAAATGGCTTCAAAATTCTTATTTGTCCTCGGCAAACCAGAAACAAAATCCATACTGATACTATCCTACTTCCACTCTGGAATAGCCAACGGTTGCATTAGCCCAGACGGCCTCTGATGCTCAATCTTTGACTTCTGACAAGTCAAACAGGAATAAACAAAACTCGCAATTTCTCTTTTCATCCCCGGCCACCAAAATAACTTTTTCAAATCATGATACATCTTCGTAGCTCCAGGATGAATACTCAGGCCACTACGATGTCCTTCTTCAAGAATACTCTTCTTAAGTTCGATAACATCCGGAATACACACCCGATTACCAAATTTCAAAACACCATTCTCATCAACTCTGAATTCACCACCTTGGCCTTGATTCACTAAAGTCAACTTATCAACCAAAAACACATCGGATTTCTGACCCTCTCTGATCTCATCCAGAATACCACTTGTTAACTTCAACATTCCCAATTTAACACTGGTGCGAGTACTCTCACACACCAAACTCAAGTCTCTAAACTGCTCAATTAAATCCAATTCCTTAACCATTAACATAGACATATGCAATGATTTCCGACTCAATGCATCAGCCACTACGTTTGCTTTACCCGGATGGTAATTCAAACCAAAGTCATAATCCTTCAGAAACTCTAACCATCTCCTCTGTCTCATATTCAGTTCTTTCTGATCGAACAAATACTTTAAACTCTTATGGTCACTGAAAACCTCAAATCTCGACCCGTACAAGTAATGCCTCCATAACTTCAGAACAAATACCACAGCTGCCAACTCTAAATCATGTGTCGGATAGTTCCTCTCATGAACCCTCAGTTGTCTCGAAGCATAAGCTATAACCTGCTTATTCTGCATCAACACACCACCCAAACCCAACAATGAAGCATCACAGTAAACCTCAAATGGTTCCGACGGACTCGGTAATATCAGAATAGGAGCAGTAGTCAACCTTCTCTTTAACTCTTGGAAACCTCCTTCACATTTTGAGTCCCAAACAAATGCTTGCCCCTTTCTAGTCAACATCGTCAACGGTAACGCCAACTTAGAAAATCCCTCAATAAACTTCCTATAATAACCAGCCAAACCAAGGAAACTTCGAATCTCAGCAACAGACTTCGGAGCTTCCCACTTAGATACCGCTTCTATCTTAGAAGGATCAACAGCAACACCGCCTCTTGAAATCACATGACCAAGAAAACTAACCTCTTCTAACCAAAATTCACACTTGGATAGTTTAGCAAATAACTTCTTTTCTCGTAGAACTTCTAAAACCACTCTCAAATGCTCAGCATGCTCTTCTTCAGATTTCGAATACACCAAAATATCATCAATAAACACCACAACAAACTTATCTAGGTACGGATGGAAAATCCTATTCATATACTCCATGAATACTCCAGGCGCATTAGTCACGCCAAAAGGCATTACAGAATACTCATAATGTCCATACCTTGTTCTGAAAGCAGTTTTCTGAATATCCTCAGTTTTCACACGTATCTGATGATACCCAGATCTCAGATCTATCTTGCTGAACACACTCGCACCAACCAACTGATCCATCAAATCATCAATCCTCGGCAAAGGATACCGATTCTTGATCGTCACTTTATTCAGTTGCCTGTAGTCTACACACAACCTCATAGTACCTTATTTCTTCTTAACCAATAACACTGGTGCACCCCACGGTGACACACTCGGACGAATAAATTTCTTATCCAACAGATCTTCCAACTGACTCTTCAATTCAGCTAACTCAACAGCAGACATACGGTACGGAGCCATCGATATCGGCCTAGTACCAGGTACCAAATCAATCGAGAACTCAACTTCACGCTCTGGCGGTAATTCATTCACTTCTTCAGGAAACACATCAGGAAAATCACACACCACGGCTAGATCGCTAATCACCAGTCTATCTTTAGCCTCCAAAGTCGTTAACAGCATAAACAACTCTGCCCCACCTGCTACTTCCTCATTCACCTGCCTTGCTGACAGAAACAAATCCTTACCTTTCTCAATCTCAGGAAAGATCACAGTCTTATCAAAACAGTTGATATAAACTCGGTTACACACCAACCAGTTCATACCCAAGATAACATCAATCTGCACTAACGGAAGACACACAAGGTCTATCCCAAAGTCTCTACCAAAAATACTCAAAGGACAACTCAAACAAACTGAAGTAGTAGTCACTGAACCCTTCGCAGGAGTATCAATCACCATACTACCATACATCTCAGATATCTCTAACTTAAGTTTCACAGCACAGTCCAAAGATATAAAGGAATGAGTAGCACCGGTGTCAATAATAGCTACAAGAGGAAAGCCATTAATATAACACGTACCTCGGATCAAACGATCATCTGCAGCAGTCTCAGAACCTGATAAAGCAAAGACCTTGCCTCCTGACTGATTCTCTTTCTTTGGCTTAGGACACTGTGGACTGATATGACCCAACTCTCCACAGTTGAAACAAGTTACAGTCTTCAACCGACACTCTGCAGCCAAATGACCACCTTTTCCACACTTGAAACATTTCATCTCGGCACTGGTACACTCATGGACACGATGTCCAGCCCGACCACATCTATAACACTTAGCAGGGGCACTAGAGTCTCCCCCACTAGGCCTCTTCATCCCACTCTGCTTCTGGAAACCTTTGCCAGCTGCATACGGTTTTCCACGATCATTCTGATTCTTGCCTTTCCTATCAACTCTCTGTTGATAGCTCTCTGCTCTGGCTTTGGAATCCTGTTCAAAAATTCTGCAACAGTCAACCAAGTCAGAAAACACTCTGATCCGCTGATATCCAATAGCCTGTTTGATCTCGGGACGCAACCCGTTCTCAAACTTCACACATTTCGAAAATTCTCCAGCAGCCTTATTATAGGGAGTGTAATACTTCGACAGCTCTGTGAACTTAGCAGCATACTCAGTAACAGACCTGTCACCCTGCTTCAATTCCAAGACTTCTATCTCTTTCTTTCCTCTGACATCCTCTGGAAAATACTTCCTCAGAAATCTCTCTCTGAACACCGCCCAAGTGATCTCAGCATTCCCAGTAGATTCCAACTCAGTGCGGGTAGCAACCCACCAATCATCTGCTTCTTCTGACAGCATATGCGTACCGAACCTGACCTTCTGGTTATCGGCACACTCAGTCACTCGGAAGATCCTCTCGATCTCCTTCAACCACTTCTGAGCACCATCTGGGTCGTATGCTCCCTTGAACATTGGAGGATTGTTCTTCTGGAACTCACTCAGTTGACGAGCAGCTCCCATTCCCACAACATTCGGATTTCCTCCAAGTACTCCAGCTAGCATACCCAGAGCCTCAGCAATCGCAACATCATCTCTACCTCTTCCAGCCATCTCTATTCTGAAAACCCAAACAAACTAAAACAATGAGTACTGATAGGGTTACACAACACCTATACCGTACAGGGAAACAGAATAATTACGACTCGACTCGACCGACTATGCTCTGATACCACTAATGTAACACCCTTCTAAAATACCCCAAATATTTAATAAAAATATAACAACATATCAATCAGAGTAATATGCAAACAAGGGTGTCACACAATATTTCACAATATTCGCCATAAATATTTAGTCATGCTCATTATTTAACTCAAAACATAAAGTATTGCACAATACGCAGCGGATAGAGATCAAATCGATCATTCAAACATGTAACATATTACATGTAAAATGGTTCCCAACCAATCAATAAAATATTCAAAACATCCCATCCCGATGTTACATCTATCAGAGCATGACCCACTAAGGAGACTACACTAGACTCCAAGTATTTGCTTCTACTCAACTCATTGCTCGTTACCTGAAAAATAGTTGTAAGGGTGAGTTCCTCAATCGATATAATAAGCATTATAAATTATCATGTCATGTTAAGTAAATAACACATTTCATCACCCAAGTCAGATTACACATTCAGCAACGGCAATATCAACTCAATCATACTCATACTCAATGTCAACACAACCACACGTATAATATTGGATTACATCCATTCATATTATGCGCCATACATACATTATGCAATGAGACTCCACACATGCGGTACCGACTATTCTTGAACATATAGTTCAAGCTCACCGATCAATCCAGATACGGCTACTAAGCTCACTAGTCCCACTCATTTGAGATCTAATGACTCACTCACTAATTCCTCACCATGGGAATTAGCTACAGCCCCGAAGGCTATGCTATGCACACTAATCATCTAGCATGCAAACATCAACAACAAATCCACAATGATTCACTCACTAATTCCTCACCATGGGAATTAGCTACAGCCCCACAGGCTATGCTATGCACGCTAATCATCTAGCAATGCAACATCAACAACAATCCACAATGGACATATGCTCACACTCTAAGCCATACAACAGTCCATTCACAAATACATGCATAATATATACATTCACAGCATTATGCATATCATCATACATCATCAACACATATATCAACACATCATATCATGTCAAATAATTAAACACAGTATTAGCACACTCTACTAATACCTATACTGCTCAAAACAGCGGGAAATAATCCCTACTATATCACACACTGATATAGGCAACCACCAATTAGGCACACAACATTTTAATTAACACTTTTTCCACTCTGCAACAATGTTAACCGGTTAACGCCCTGGGTTAACCGGTTAACGCAGGCCAAACACGCTCACTGCCCAAAACTTATCAGTGTTAACCGGTCAACGCCCTGGGTTAACCGGTTAACGCAGGCAAAACAGCACAAATTCACAATTCGTAACAGTGTTAACCGGTTAACACCCTGGGTTAACCGGTTAATGCAGACAACACAGCAGTTCCTGCGCTAACACAAAGCAGAATGCAGAGTTCTCCGCATTTTCCGCCGTTAGAGGACTTCCGGACCTCCGATTCCAATTCCGTAAAAAGCTATACGTCCAATAAATTACGACACACACCATTATCGATTCAATTACAGTTTTTAACACAGTTTATCCAACATCATTTTCAGCATTCACAATCCCAATTAGGGTCAATTCAACGGTTTATCACTACCCATTACATGCTAACCCATAATACCCATTAAACGACGATAAACCCCCCTTACCTGATTAATCCGGAAAATCTTTGAGCTCCAAGCTCTTCTCTTCTCCAGCCTCTTCCTCTTGCTCTGCCTCTTGCCCTTTTTCCTCTTTCAGCCGCTTCTCTGAGTTTCACGTGAAAACCTTATTTTCCAAATGAACTCTTTTTACTTATTCCAACTTATATATTTTTCAAATTATATTATTATTCCAATAATAATAATAATTCAATAATTCCAAAATAATAATAATAATAATAATCCAATTATCTAATTAAATTAATAAATATATTATTAACTTAATTTAAATAATTATCATATTATTATCGGGTGTTACATTAATCCTAACCGATGACGGATACTCTCATCCTTGGTATTCTACCCAGTAAAAAGGTAGTTATAATCCCTATTTTTGTTTCCTAGAGAGTTAATCCTTGATATGTTCATCTTCACTGATGACGGGTTTCCTTCTCTTTGTGGTCTTCTGTCCAGTAACCGGTAGTTGTAAATCCTGCTTTTCTCTCCTCGCAGAGTCTATCCTTTATATGTTCATCCTAACCGATGACGGGTTTTCTCTTTGATGGTATGTTATCCAGCATTCGATAGATGTAATTCCTACTTTTTGTTCAGTTGGTTTATCCTTGATATGTTCATCTTAACCGATGACGGATATCCTCCTTGACATCCTAGGTAAGTTTATCCTTGCTATGTTCATCTTAACCAATGACAGATTTTCTTTCCTTTGAGTCTAGCCTTGATATGTTCACTCTAACCGGTGACGGGTATTCTCATCTTTTGTCTTCTACCCAGTAACTGGTAGTTGTAAATCCTATTTCTGCAGTTTTTCCCCAGCAAGGCTATTCTTACCCAGTAACCGGTAATGAATACTCCCTCCTGGCATCCCGGCGAGTCATCCTTGATATGTTCATCCTAACCGATGACGGGTGTCTTCTCTGTCAAATCTTTATTTCCTAACCCAATAACAGGTAATGGATAATAAATTTCTGCTCCTCCTGCATTGAGTTGAGTGCGTATTTCCTTGGTGAAATCACTTTTCCTGCAATGATTCAAGTACGTCAGTTTTATCCTAATCTACTCGTTTCCCCTGCAGATGTCTTTGTTCCCCCGATTGATTCTTTCCATTTTTTATGGAATTCCTCTAGTTCCTCAACAATTTTTAAGTCGTAGCCTGGCCTACGCATAACCCTTTTTATCCACCAGAGTCTCTGTCTCCCCAGTGAGTTTTCCTTACGGAATGCATTATGCTCCTGTGGACTTTCAGTCTCACCGGATTCTTTTCCTTTGTGGCAACATTTCCCCATAAAGATTTATTTTAACACTCATATCATATGAATCATGAGGTCTCTTAGGGACCAAAATTTGTTTCTGTATGTTGTTATTTAAGTCCATTCTACTGAGTCGATATGAAGATTTTAACCTTCACCTCCTCAGTTAGAACGCCCTTAAATAGGGGCAGTTGTAAGACCCCAATTTTGACCCTAAGATCCCTCATGCAATTCCATCATATGCATTAGCATTGGGATCACACACTGGCATCCTCCTTACCCCTCTTTCATTGGTTTTGTTTTGGGAGAGATCACCAAGCACTATGTGATTGTATCATACTTGCATATTATCATGTTACTAACCAAAATACCAAAAATATGTCTTTGCATTTGCCTAACTCTTTTGCAGGAAGGGCATGATCACCATTGATCCATCAAGTTCATATTTAGGGTTTAAGACCCTCATCGCTAAAAACACAACCAAGGATTGTTCCACAATATTTCTAAGCATCATATATGAGTCCCAATGATCTTTACATGTAATTTTGGTCAAGATTTCTTCAAGAGTTTGGAGTTGGTTTGCCTTGGAAACCCTAGTTTGTCTGGGTATCTTGAGTAACTTCCTCAATAAGCTTCCTCACCAATTGATCAAATTTCTCAAGGGACACTTCAAATTTCATCATCTTATGCATATATGATCTACCATGAGCCTAAAAAATTCAAGAGAATTGCAAGTTAGCAAGTTGGTTGGTGGTGGTTGACCAGATGAATTCATCTGATCAAAACTGGGTCTCCCTAGACCCTATCTCCTACAATTTGCATCATATAAAAATGATTCCAAGATAAACGTTACTCTAAATGACATTCCAAACAACTTTCATGTTGAGGTCTATAGCTAATTTTGCTTGGAAAGTCATTTTCTATGTTGAAACATTATAGGTCATTTTGTCTAAACCCTAATTTGAAAGTCAACTTCCCAAGGCCATAACTTGCTCAATTTTTATGAGATGAAATATTTATAAGTTTCAAAATCAAATTCAAGATATCTACTTCAACTTTGATGTTTGGAGTGATATCTAAATCAACTTTTATGAGCATGTGAGATAAGGATACATTATAGGTCATTTTGGACCAATACCATTGAACAAGTGATTTTCCTCAACTTCAAAAATGCATAACTCTCTCATTATAAATCCAAATGATGTCAAATTGGTGACTATTTTGAAGGTCTATGAAAGAGATACAACTTTGGTGAAGACACCTTTCTCATTTAGAGCTCACATAAAAAGTTTAGTAAGGTGGAAGATTGAAGTATATGACTTGACACTTAGAAAAAATTTCAACATTTTGAAATTTCCAAAATTCCACCTCAAAATTCACCTCGATCCAAGTTACAAATGGAAAAGTGTTTAACATAAGAGTTGTTACTCTTGATCTAAGCTTTCCAAAGAGTCCTATTTCATTCATTTTGGACAAAGATTGCTAGGGTCGCACATGGTGTTAACAGGCCTGCATCATTGGTGAAAATCAAAAGTGCAAATAACCATTTCACATTGCCTTGCCATTCAAGCTTCATTCCAACTTCAGAACAGTTGCATTTGGACCTTAGTGAGTTGCTTCATGGGCCTGTACACGCCCATGCAAGCTTGTGCATGACATTGCCAATTTTGGAAGAAATTTCAAGTGTGCAAATAACACTTCAAATTGCTATAAATAGAGACCCTCTGATCTCATTTGAGGGGATCCCTGTGTGCCAGCTTTGCTCCCTCTCTTCAAACCCTCACAATCCAAAGGAAAACCTGATAATTTTCACTTGAAAATTGAGTTTGAATCTCACTGTTTGGAGATTCAAAAAAACTCCAGGATCCAAAGCTTCTTACCATTCCTAATCCACTTCTGCAAGTCATTAGAGCAAGATCAAACAAGAATTGAAGCAAGGAAGAGCAAGTTCTGCACAGCATTGAAGGTATTTCCCATAATTTTTATTCTCTTGGATTCTCACTCAATTCTCATCAATTCTCTTGGATCTTTGGTTGTCTGAAGTCCTACCAATGTAGGCAAGAAGATTGAGTTGCTTTGAGGTCAAATCGAAGCAACTCAGTTGACATACCTCAAAATTCAACTCCTCATATCTTTCTATATATTTGGAGTTAGTTAAAATTGAGGTCAGATTCATGCTCTACGCCATTTTCTCTTTCAGATCATGTCCTCTTTTTTATTTTAATCATGGTGATGACTGAACCAGTCCGACGAGGTTCGCCTGGGAAGGTGACCGACCATTTGCTCCGGCAGTGAGGTGGCAAGGTTCTGAGCCATTGATTCAGTTTAAATTGTTTTAATCTCACGCGTTGGTTTGGATGACCACATGTGCAGCGCACTGACTAAGTTCCATCATGGAACGCGAGCTTGTGGCCACTTGATCTGCCACCTCAATTAATGAGGGAAGATCAGGTGGTCCACGTTTTTTTGTATTTTCTGATTTTCATTTTATTCCTTTGATTTTCATTAATTCATATTAATTTTAATATTGATCCAAAAAATATGAGAGTTTCACCAAAAAAAATTAAATAAAATCCTCTTTCGTATTTTGAATTAAAATTGTTTATTGGATCATTATTAACATTTTTCATGATTTAATTGATCTTGTGAATATTTTTAATTGTTTAAAAATACTTTTAAGTTTCTAAAAATTCTGAAATTTTTCTCCAAGGTCCTTTGACCTTGTTTGACCTATGATAAATCTCATGGCCATTTCTTTGGTGTTTTGATGAGGTTTTAGGAATTTGACAAACCATATTTAATTTAATGCATTATTTTTAGTATTTTTAAATTGAATAAATGCCAAATAATTATGTTGAGCCTTTTTGATTGATTTGTGTCAGTCTGACTTGTGTTGTTAGGCCTTGGTCAAGGTTGATTTGACTTTGCTAGGTAAAGATCATTGGATTTAGGGGATTGACGGAATGTACATTCCATCTCCCAAAATGAATGGATGATCTTAATTTGGTAAAAGTTCTCCCTTGTCCAATTTGAGTTTGATCCACTTCCCCTCCCTCTTCATCTCATTTCCCTTTTTTATGCATTCATGTCATAGACCTATGATATCTCTACTTCCTAAGGCTAGTTGATTGCAAAATCAACATAAGTATGGATGAGATTAGGCCACCACTTTTGCATATTCTTTTTGTGTGTGGTATGTTTCATGAGCATAGTCCATTATATTATGTCTCTAACATGCATTAACACCAAAATTCTATTGCCCGACCTCAAATAGTTGTGACTTCTACATAAGTCCAATTACGTTTACTTAACATAGTGCTAAATTTTGACACAAAAGGCATAACATTCTAGTTAGTAAGATTGTAAGTCTCCCCTCTTTCATGGTATTATGTAGAAACTTCGCCTTTTTTCCTTCCTTTGGAAGATGTCTTGTTTCAAGGATCCATGCTTGTGATAAGTGGGTTGAGTGTTCTCCAAAGAATGACTTAAAATAAAAAGCAAAAGCAATACTAACTTCTAACTCATTAACAACTAACATTTAATTTCAAATCATTTACTTTAATGCACTTTATTTTTAAGCTCTATTCATTTGTCATTATTCATACCATTCTAATTGTTTATGTTAATGTTATTTTCACTTTGTCCATTTGGACCATATTTTGTGATATATTTTACTTGTGTATATTGTGTTTGTTTGTGTGGTCTTTGACCATTAATGTACATAATAAGAACAAAAAACCTTAAAAATATCTTGTGTGGACTGTTGGTTTGATCTGAGACAATTGGACTTAGAATTTAGGCAACACTCCCTATGCAAAGGACTTGGCCAATGCCAACTTTTATGAAACCCAGTGCTTGTAATTTGAAACTTCATCTGATACATCATTGAAGATCCATTTGAGTTCATCTGCAACATGATCATTGTGAAGCTGTTATTTTGAACCTGTGATTTATGGAATTCATTTGCTACATGGGCAAATTTAAAGAAGATCATGGATTTCCTAAGCTTGGATGTGGCTATCTTTATTTGATGCCTTGCTTCTCAAGTTGATATATTGTGCATTGTTTGTTGCTTGATTTTAATGTCCAAGGGAATTTGGGGTTTCTATATGACTTTCTTGTCTATTGGATTGCAACCCATTGGTCAGATCTTTTCAACTCTTAACTTTTTAAATTTATGCTTAGGATTAGTCCCTTCATCTCTTCCCCATTTCTTTAATTTCAAAATCTCTCCCTCCTTTTAAAAACTTATTTGTGTGTGCTTCGAGGATTAACCTATCATTGATGCAAAGTATTGAAGATGATTCACAATCATCTATCAACAATTTTGAATCAAAGAAAGTTGATCAACCTCAAGTCCATCTATCAATGACTTGCGATGAGGAAGAAAACATCAACCAAGCAATCAAACCCAATTCAAAATATCAAAAAGGTCATTAAAAGAAAGTAAAATTCAATTAATAATGATTTAATATTGATTAAATAAAGGAAATAAAATAGAAATTATCAAAGAGGGGTCAAAGTATCAAATAAAAGTCCAACAAAAATGTGAGAGGTTAATAAAATTTAGAGTGAATGGACCTCAAAAATTGGGGTAAAAAATATTTGAAAATGATTAAAATAAAAATGCAAAAATGAAATTAAATGAAAAATAAAAGAAAATATGCATTTAATGCAAAAATGATTTTTAAAAATTTCAAAAAATGACATGAGGTAGAAAATATTTTTATGGAATTATGGAAAAAAATTGGATTAAAAAAATAATAAGGGAACTATTTTTAATTAATTTTAGAAGAAAAGAAAATAAAAATGAAATAAAAAGAAAAGGAAAATAATTCAAATGTAACAACTATCAAGGTGGCGTGCGTTGATTGACTGATGGATTTGAATTTAGCTCCAACACGCGCGAAACACTTCATCTTCAACCTCAAAACTTGTGATTTTGCAATATCGTGAACTCGTGTTTTTAACATGAATCAAACATGGATTCAGATGTGAAACACTTCATCGTTCATGTCTCCCTGTATCAGGGCAATAGATTTGCTTTGAGCAGGGATAATTTGCTCAAAAACTCGAAGAACCCCAGTTCTTCAAAGTTAAATAAAATGGTTAATACTGAAAATAAATGACCAATAAGTTAGGGCTTTTTATCAGTGGAACAAGGCTAAGAGTGTGGTAACTTGTTTGCTTAAGGTTGTAACTCGTATCTACCTGTTCGAATGAATCTTCAGAAGTCAACAATGTTGGATCCGGAAGCTAGGTTGCAGAAGAATTCAGACCAAAGCAAAGCTTCAAACACCTTCAGAGGATGCCGATGAAGGATTCTGGGCAAAGAAATGGAAGGAAAAGAACTCGAAACGAAAAAAGAGCTTGACTGATTTTTGGAGGTATCAGGCTTCAATGATGGCATAGTTTCTTTGGCTTTCCAAGCTTGAAAATGAATGAAATAACTTCCACTATTTATAGGGAATGAATTAGGATCCAAATACGTGTGAAATTGGCTCAAATTCATGTGAATTATGTGGGAAATTTTCAGATCTCGAGCGTGTGGGTTTTTGGTTCCAAACTCGTGATTTTAGAGGTTTTCAAGTTGTTTCAAAGTGTACTCAGATGCGTTTGTCATGGATAATTGGTTTTCACATGTGAGAAGTGGTCCCAAGTTGATTTGTGCAAGTTTCAACATTATAGGTCACAGACCAAAATAGAGTTAGGTCACCATGTTCAAGCTTGGGCCAAATCCAATCCACTCGTGCATTTTGTGATTTTCTTTAAGCCAAATGACCACCTCATGGAGTAGAAATAGATGAAAAAATAATAAATCCAAGGGTAGCTTTAAGGTTAAATTTATGGTCTTGTGAAGTTGAGGTCATGACCTGGTTTTGTGGGTTGGGCAATTGGTCAAGCACTTTGCAGCATGTTTGGTCATTTTGGGGTTCTATGTTCATGATGCCATAGCTTATGATTCCTTTGTGCATTTTGAGTCAAACTTGGGCCAAATGATATTTTACATAAACTTAACACAATTCAAAAAGAATGGGACTAAAAAATGCTTGGACTGAAAATGGCAAGGGTAGAAAGTATGGGTCATGGCAAGGTTTTAGGCCATTTTGGCAACTTGGCCATTGGCACAAATGAGGTCTTAAATCGATGAATTGATGTTTAAACCTTGTAAAAAAATTGTAGATAATGATTAAAAAGGAACATTTATCTCAAATAAGCTTGGCAATTTTGGATAAAAATTGAGAGTTATGGAGTTTGGACCAAAGGCATGGCATACTTGCAAATTAGGTCACACTACTTTGCACCCTTTTTTGCCAATGTGAAATTTTATTGCATTTTAAGCCATGAAGATGATGGAATGAGCATCCCTTGATGAAACCTTGATTAGGTCTTGAGTGATATGTGGTTTGGCTTGAAGATTGAGGGTTGTGGCATGGAGAACAACAACATGAAACACCTTTGACACAATTTGAACCAAACTTGCATTTCCCTTGATAAAAGACCTTGACTTTGCCTTGCTTTGAAGCATAATCACCTACTTAGAAACAAAGGCAAACAAGTACCAACTCTTCATGAAGTTAGGGTTAGTTTGTCAAGTAAAATAAAGTAAACCCCTAGTGTTAATATACAATACACAAAATGGTTATGTTTGTGATTCTATGACCAAATGCAATGGTCCTGCATGATATGATTTGATGTATGCAAATGAGTCTATACAAAAAGGAACGAGGGGTAAATTTTGGTGTATGAAAGATATGTATTGTTAGTGATACTCGCAATCAACCTATAACCGTCTTCATAAGACTTAGATAAAAGGGTTCCACCACTTAAGGCATCTAACACGTTCCTTGAGAAAGACACTGATCCATTATTGAAAGTCTTAAGTTGAATACAGATTAGTGTGTCATGGTGAGGACATTGTCTAAGCAACTCCTTGAATCTTTCTCAAGCATTAAATAGAGACTCATCCTCTCCTTGCCTATACTAGGGTATCTCATTTCTCATTTTAGCATCCTTGGAAGGAGGGAAATACTTGGCCAAATATTTTTTAGCCAAATCATTCCATGTGCAAAGGGAATTAGGCTCTAAGGAATTTAACCAAGTCTTGCCTCTATCCCTTAGAGAGTATGGAAAGAGCCTCAATTTTAATGCACCACCAGTGACACCCGGGATCTTAAAATTACTAACAACTTTCACGAATTGTCTCAAGCGCAAGTGAGGATCTTTGTTTGCAGAACCTAACTACTGGCCAGTAGTTTGCAACATTTGAAACATCATAGATTGAATTCAAACTGTGTTGAAATGATTTATGGTCATATAATTCCAATATTCATGGCATTCAGATCAAATATTGCATAATCTTTGATGTCCCTTGCCCTATCATTGGTAATTCCAATAACGCCGTTGTCTGCCATGACAACTTCTTCCTCTTCTCCGTCTTGCATTATCCCTTCTAAATCTGGTAAGTTAGCCAAAATCAAGGGAGGGGGACTCCCTAGAAAATGTCTAGTAAGTTTAAATCTCCTTAGTACTATGAAAGTTCTTTCAGTTTCAGGATCTCCTCTATAAACTGGATGCAACAACTGCGTATATAACAGTTAAACACCTGTCATGACACCAAAGAATAGGAAACATTAAAGTCTCAAATGCTTAAAAAATAGTAATGAATACACAATCAAAATTGTAACTTGACACTCCCCGACAACGAAGCCAAAAACTTGTTGCTTAAAATTGTGTCATATGCAAGTATACATGTATATTTAAAAGTAGCAAGTGATAAAAAGTAATGATATCATACCCACGGGAAGTGAATGTTACTTAGATTGATTTTGGAAGACATTATCTTTTGAAATTAAGCATGTGCAATGATAAAAATAATATATGAGTGTCACAAGTTTAGTTTTCTTCTTAAACCATATCTAAACAGTGTAAAGTGAGAGTGAGACAATATCAAGAGAGTGTATGTTGAGCTATGGTCCATTAATATTAGTGAAGTAAATATGTGTTCATGATGTGTAGTGTCGTGCAAGAAAATGTTAGAGTGAACTAGAAGTGTATTTATACAACATTAAAGCATGCATTATAAGGCAAGGGAACAAATCTCTAAGTCACACTTATAACCCTAAAATACGTCTATTTGTATTCTTAAAGTCCTTATAGTTGTATTTTATTATCTCTAAGTAAACTAATCAAGGGAATATCTCTATCCTACTCTTTTCAACTACTTTTATTATAAAATTTTATCGGATCTCTCGCAACAACAAGCTGTTATCTTTTCCTAAGTTGATCATTTAAAGAATCAGATTTGTATGCAAGTTATCACATAATAAAATAAGACACTAAATAACACATCACTTAACATAAAATAACATAATATTAACTTCCCATTGCTCAACAAAAGAAAGTCTAGCTCATGATGAGCTGCGTACAAACTACAAACATGGTTCTTAAAGGATACATTCTTAAACAATTAATGAAAAAGAAATGTAAACCTAAAATTAACTTGAAGACTTCTAGAGATGGATAATCAGCTAGACGTGTCTCCAGTAGCGCTAGGGCTCAACAGCTGGTACAAGAAATGGTGAGAAAAAGAAAGGTTTTTTCTCTCCACTATCCTCATGTTATTATCTTATGTATTTTCTTTTGGAAAAAAGGTTGAACTCCTTTGTCAATCTCCATCAAGGTCTATTTATATGCCTTCGCTAGGGTTCCTTGTAATGTCTTGGATCATGGGAAAAAATATGAGGAAATTAAATAAAGCCCATTACATAAATCAACACCTTCACATCATTCCTTCCTTAGTATGCAAGGAATCATGTACAAGAAAACAATTGCGGGGGACAAGGTGTCTTGTGAAAGACTGTCACAATAGGGTGCAGACGACACTGTCCTTCTATTGCTGAGCGCACAAATTAGTGGGTATACCATTGTACTTTCTTTTGTCTTCTAGCGCCCCTTGGTCTTATCCACTTGATTCAAATGAATATTCTTCAATGCAAAGCAAAGATTTCTTCCAATGCATCAATTATTCCATGTTTGCCCTAGGAACCCATATACTTTCTCAAATTTTCTCCTTTAGTTGAGTTCATCTTTTTGCTTTAGTTTACGCTCCCAGACATTGTCCATTGCAGAGCTCGACATAGTTATCCTTAAATCAAAACAACAACCACATCAAAACAACTAAAGGGAGCACCTATTGTGCTCCAAGCAAATTATTATAAAAACAACTAAAATAAATTAAAACAACAACTAAAAAACAATTAACTAATAATAAAGAAAGATTAAGATATGCAATAACTCACAAAATGTGAGTTATGAAACTCCCATTTGTCTTCGTGGATATCTGGATAAACTATATTACCACTAGCATTAAAGGACATAGATCCTCTCCTGTCCCCTCTCTCATGTTTTTCATACTGCTCCAATCTTAATCATATGTGCGTTAATTAATATTAATTATTTTTTATATTTGATCAAAATGAATGACTGAGATAGAGCAGGACCATTCAGCCACTGCAGAGGATCCAAGTTCAGCTATTAAAGTATCTAATGAATACCAATATAAATATATAAACAAATAAGAAAGGAAAATATGATCGACCTAACTATAGGCTTCATAAATTGATGAAAGGATTTGAGTTAAAAAAGAGATGGTAAAAGATAATGTTTGCAATGACAAGTTAATGGCAAAAGGGAAATGAAAGGTTTTGATATTTATAATCACAAGTACACTCTTATAACTTATAGCTATCTAGTTGCAGGAATGCAAATCAACTAAACGCCTAGGTTTATTAGTCGTTATCAAGGTAAATTTAAGGCGCACAAATTTAAAAAATGAAGTTTAAAGGGTTTTCCAAATCCAATCCACTCGTGCATTTTGTGATTTTCTTTAAGCCAAATGACCACCTCATGGAGTAGAAAAAGACGAAAAAATTAATAAATCCAAGGGTAGCTTTAAGGTTAAATTTATGGTCTTGTGAAGTTGAGGTCATGACCTGGTTTTGTGGGTTGGGCAATTGGTCAAGCACTTTGCAGCATGTTTGGTCATTTTGGGGTTCTATGTTCATGATGCCATAGCTTATGATTCCTTTGTGCATTTTGAGTCAAACTTGGGCCAAATGATATTTTACATAAACTTAACACAATTCAAAAAGAATGGGACTATAAAATGCTTGGACTGAAAATGGCAAGGGTAGAAAGTATGGGTCATGGCAAGGTTTTAGGCCATTTTGGCAACTTGGCCATTGGCACAAATGAGGTCTTAAATCGATGAATTGATGTTTAAACCTTGTAAAAAAATTGTAGATGATGAATAAAGGAACATTTATCTCAAATAAGCTTGGCAATTTTGGATAAAAATTGAGAGTTATGGAGTTTGGACCAAAGGCATGGCATACTTGCAAATTAGTTCAAACTACTTTGCACCCTTTTTTGCCAATTTGAAATTTTATTGCATTTTAAACCATGAAGATGATGGAATGAGCATCCCTTGATGAAACCTTGATTAGGTCTTGAGTGATATGTGGTTTGGCTTGAAGATTGGGGGTTGTGGCATGGAGAACAACAACATGAAACACCTTTGACACAATTTGAACCAAACTTGCATTTCCCTTGATAAAAGACCTTGACTTTGCCTTGCTTTGAAGCATAATCACCTACTTAGATAACAAGGGCAAACAAGTACCAACTCTTCATGAAGTTAGGGTTAGTTTGTCAAGTAAAATAAAGTAAACCCCTAGTGTTAATATACAATACACAAAATGGTTATGTTTGTGATTCTATGACCAAATGCAATGGTCCTGCATGATATGATTTGATGTATGCAAATGAGTCTATACAAAAAGGAACGAGGGGTAAATTTTGGTGTATGAAAGATATGTATTGGTAGTGATACTCGCAATCAACCTATAACCTGTTGGTGTAAGCCCTAGAGGCCAATACTTTTTGGTACTTGTATCGAATTATTTATTAATAATAAAAGGCATTTTCTTTATTATGGTTGATTAATAAAGTCCCTGGAATAGATAGTCCGTTTAATGTATTAAGTGTGACTTAATCATGAGAACACATTAAACATAAGGACATTGTTCTTAAAGTATCCGTAGTCGAGCTTTAGTGTGAAGTGGGATAACATTAAAGCATTAAGACTATTATGTTTGTAGACTGATGATCACATCTCATGGATCATGGATAAAGAGTTATCGAGTCTTAAACATAGGTATGAATATTATGAGTAATATTTATACCGGATTGACCCTCTATGAGAATACTAAATAGAAAGTTATGCAAAGTGTCATAAGTTATTCTCATGGTGATAATAGTGTATACCACTCTTCGACCTGAAACCACTATGGATCCTAGATATAGAGTCGAGTGCTTTATTGCTGATCCAACATTTTCCGTAACTGGATAACCATAAAGACAGTTGATGGGTACTCCACGAAGCATGCTGAGGGACATGAGTGACCTAGATGGAATTTGCCCATTCTGCATAACAGGATAAATGTCTATGGGCCCAATATTGAACTGGAAAAGGATGACACGGTCTATGCCTTGTGTTCAATATAGACATAAGGGCAAAAGGGTAATTATACACATAAGTATTATCACAGAAGGTTTTGTCAGATCACATGACATTTTCGTGTCTTGGGTAGCAGTGATGTGTTGCTAGATACCGCTCACTGTTTATTATGTTAAATGTGTGATTTAATATAATTGCCAACGTCACGAAAACCTACAGGGTCACACACAAAGGACGGATTGATGAGAGATGGAGTAACTAAAGAATACCGTAAGGTACGGTGCCCTTAAGTGAATTATAGAACATCGTAAGGTACGGTGTACTTGAGTAGAATACGAAATATGGTAAGGTACCATGGGCTTAAGTGATTTTGGGCATATTATAAGATATGGGCCAAAATACACTTAAGTGGGCTTTTTAGCTTGAAGCCCACACAAGTGGTTCTATAAATAGAACCCTTGTGCAGAAGCATTAAATGTCGGTTGCATTATTTTCGTTTTCTCTCTCTCTCTTTCTCTCTCTCTCACTCACTCAAAGCCTTCATTCGTACCAGCTAGCACTGAGATTGAAGGAACCCGTTCGTGTGGACTGAGTAGAGACGTTGTCATCGTTCAACGTTCATGATCACTTAGTGGATCTGCATCAAAGGTTTTGATCGTCACAAGAGATCTGCACCAAAGGTTTCAATCGTCACAAGAGGTAAATATTCTATCACTGATCATGACCATTCGTAAGGATCTCTAAAGGAGAAAATTTTATTTCCGCAGCGTTTTGGACCGCAAATTCTCCATCATAACCGTCTTCATAAGACTTAGATAAAAGGGTTCCATCACTTAAGGCATCTAACACGTTCCTTGAGAAAGACACTGATCCATTATAGAAAGTCTTAAGTTGAATACAGATTAGTATGTCATGGTGAGGACATTGTCTAAGCAACTCCTTGAATCTTTCTCAAGCATCAAATAGAGACTCATCCTCTCCTTGCCTATACTAGGATATCTCATTTCTCATTTTAGCATCCTTGGAAGGAGGGAAATACTTGGCCAAATATTTTTTAGCCAAATCATTCCATGTGAAAATGGAATTAGGCTCTAAGGAATTTAACCAAGTCTTGCCTCTATCCCTTAGAGAGTATGGAAAGAGCCTCAATTTGAATGCACCACCAGTGACACCCGGGATCTTAAAATTAATAACAACATTCAGGAATTGTCTCAAGCGCAAGTGAGGATCTTCGTTTGCAGAACCTAAGTACTGGCCAGTAGTTTGCAACATTTGAAACATCATAGATTGAATTCAAACTGTGTTGAAATGAATTATGGTCATATAATTCCAATATTCCTGGCATTCAGATCAAATATTGCATAATATTTGATGTCCATTGCCCTATCATTGGCAATTCCAATAACGCTGTTGTCTGCCATGACAACTTCGTCCTCTTCTCCGTCTTGCTTTATCCCTTCTAAATCTGGTAAGTTAGCCAAAATCAAGGGAGGGGGACTCCCTAGAAAATGCCTAGTAAGTTTAAATCTCCTTAATACTATGAAAGTTCTTTCAGTTTCAGGATCTACTCTATAAACTGGATGCAACAACCTGCGTATATAACAGTTAAACACCTGTCATGACACCAAAGAATAGGAAACATTAAAGTCTCAAATGCTTAAAAAATAGTAATGAATACACAATCAAAAATGTAACTTGACACTCCCCGACAACGAAGTCAAAAACTTGTTGCTTAAAATTGTGTCATATGCAAGTATACATGTATATTTAAAAGTAGCAAGGGATTAAAAGTAACGATATCATACCCACGGGAAGTGAATGTTACTTAGATTGATTTTGGAAGACATTATCTTTTGAAATTAAGCATGTGCAATGATAAAAATAATATATGAGTGTCACAAGTTTAGTTTTCTTCTTAAACCAGATCTAAACAGTGTAAAGTGAGAGTGAGACAATATCAAGAGAGTGTATGTTGAGCTATGGTCCATTAATATTAGTGAAGTAAATATGTGTTCATGATGTATAGTGTCGTGCCAGAAAATGTTAGAGTGAACTAGAAGTGTATTTATACAACATTAAAGCATGCATTATAAGGCAAGGGAACAAATCTCTAAGTCACACTTATAACCCTAAAATACGTCTATTTGTATTCTTAAATTCCTTATAGTTGTAGTTTATTATCTCTAAGTAAACTAATCAAGGGAATATCTCTATCCTACTCTTTTCAACTACTTTTATTATAAAATTTTATCGGATCTCTCGCAACTACAAGCTGTTATCTTTTTCTAAGTTGATCATTTAAAGAATCAGATTTGTATGCAAGTTATCACATAATAAAACAAGACACTAAATAACACATCACTTAACATAAAATAACATAATATTAACTTCCCATTGCTCAACAAAAGAAAGTCTAGCTCATGATGAGTTGAGTACAAACTACAAACATGGTTCTTAAAGGATACGTTCTTAAACAATTAATGAAAAAGAAATGTAAACCTAAAATTAACTTGAAGAATTCTAGAGATGGATAATCAGCTAGACGTGTCTCCAGTAGCACTAGGGCTCAACAGCTGGTACAAGAAATGGTAAGAAAAAGAAAGTTTTTTTCTCTCCACTATCCTCACGTTATTATCTTATGTATTTTCTTTTGGAAAAAAGGTTGAACTCTTTTGTCAATCTCCATCAAGGTCTATTTATATGTCTTCGCTAGGGTTCCTTGTAATGTCTTGGATCATGGGCAAAAATATGAGGAAATTAAATAAAGCCCATTACATAAATCAATACCTTCACATCATTCCTTCCTTAGTATGCAAGGATTCATGTACAAGAAAACAATTGCGGAGGACAAGGTGTCTTATGACAGACTGTCACAATAGGGTGCAGACGACACTGTCCTTCTATTGTTGAGCGCACAAATTAGTGGGTATACCATTGTACTTTCTTTTGTCTTCTAGCGCCCCTTGGTCTTATCCACTTGATTCAAATGAATATTCTTCAATGCAAAGCAAAGATTTCTTTCAATGCATCAATTATTCCACGTTTGCCCTAGGAACCCAACTACTTTCTCCATTTTTCTCCTTTAGTTGAGTTCATCTTTTTGCTTTAGTTTACGCTCCCAGACATTATCCATTGCAGAGCTCGGCATAGTTATCCTTAAATCAAAACAATAACCACATCAAAACAACTAAAGGGAGCACCTATTGTGCTCCAAGCAAACTATTATAAAAACAACTAAAATAAATTAAAACAACAACTAAAAAACAATTAACTAATAATAAAGAAAGATTAAGATATGCAATAACTCACAAAATGTGAGTTATGAAACTCCCATTTGTGTTCCTGGATATCTGGATAAACTATATTACCACTAGCATTAAAGGACATAGATCCTCTCCTGTCCCCTCTCTCATGTTTTTCATACTGCTCCAATCTTAATCATATGTGCGTTAATTAATATTAATTATTTTTTATATTTGATCAAAATGAATGGCTGAGATGGAGCAGGACCATTCAGCCACGACAGAGGATCCAAGTTCAGCTATTAAAGTATCTAATGAATACCAATATAAATATATAAACAAATAAGAAAGGAAAATATCGACCTAACTATAAGCTTCATAAATTGATGAAAGGATTTGAGTTAAAAAAGAGATGGTAAAAGATAATGTTTGCAATGACAAGTTAATGGCAAAAAGGAAATGAAAGGTTTTGATATTTATAATCACAAGTACAATCTTATAACTTATAGCTATCTAGTTGCAGGAATGCAAATCAACTAAAGGCCTAGGTTTATTAGTCGTTATCAAGGTAAATTTAAGGCGCACAAATTAAAAAAATAAAGTTTAAAGGGTTTTCCAAATCTATCCACTCAATCAATTGAACATTCTCTCTTGAGATAAATGGTTTAGATTGACCATATCTTCAATCTTATAATATCAATGTTCTTGCAAACTCGTCTGCCACAATCATATGTAAATAAAAAGAAATACTGTAAATTAAAACATACCTGATAAATTGTTGAAGATTAGAGAAAAGTTGTAAGTCTTAACACTTGATTTGATTTGGATGAAAAATGAGAGAATAATTATTCTTTTTGTTGGAGTTTAAAGTTTTTTGAATTAAAACAGATAAAATGGAGGAAGAGAAAGGTGACCATAGGATATTAACATGCTCTAAATGGATGTTTTTCGGACAAAAACTTATAGAATGGTCTTTCCGGAAGTATCCTTGACAAGGTCGAAATGGACCATTCAAAAAAAATATTAACTTGTGTCTCAAAAACACATGATATACAATTTATAAATAGAAAATTCCTAAAAAAAAAATAATAAAAACATTAATTATAAAATTGTATTGAATTTAAGACATAATTTTCAATAATTTTGTATTATATTTATCTCTTAACTTGTGCTCAAGGGCACAAGTTAGCATTACCTTTAAAAAATTATTTAAGAAATTAACGATAATTGAGATCATCCCATATTATTGGCTGAAAAAAAACTCCTTTTGTAATTTTAGCCCAATCTTTTATTGAGATGGTTCGCATGTAATAAATTTGTTTCGTTTAAAACTAATAATAATTAATTAACTTGTCTTGATATTAAAAGTTAATATTAAATACATCTCTATCGAAAAAACAATTTAATTATGTTTAAATACATATTAATTTCATTATCAACTTTGAAATATGTTACCTTTTATTTCCATAATTATCATTGACGTCAATATTACAACTAAAACTTAGTTCATGTATTATATTCTAAATTGAAGTAGTTTCGACCCAGTTTCGTAGAAACATCACAAAGTGTGGAAATTTTCGGGGTTGTGATCCACTGCAATCAGAAAAGGGTGCAGTCACTGCAGTTAGAGGTATACCAACCATTAAATCTGTTTCTCATTCAATCTCCACCTTTAAACTGTTTGTTTTAAAAAAATACATGTAGAGATATATAGACAATGATGACTGCAGGAAATCCTTCTCCAAATTCTCGTGCTTTGAATTAAACTTGAAAGTGAAAGTCGAGTTGAATGAATCAACTCATTTTTATCTTTATATCACCAAAACCAATCCTATTATTCACATTTCATACACTATTACTTGTTTGTTCTTACGCAAGAATGAAACCTCTGTTTCATTCATCTTCTTTTTGCTTTTTCTCTTTGTCACTTTTGATGATCTTGATCATAAATATTCCAACATGTCTGTGTGAGGATGATGGATATTACAAAAACTGTAACACGGCTTTTATCTGCGGAGACAACAAACAAGACCTCAGGTATCCGTTTTGGGGAGGAACCAGAGAAAGTTATTGTGGTGGTGTTGCTGATGATATTAATACGATGCTTACATGCGAAGAAAAAGTTTCAAAGATCACAATCAATAACCTTAAATACCGTATTCTTGATTGGGACAATACAACACAGAAACTCACTGTTGCTAGGGACGATTACTGGAGTGGTAATGTTTGTGATGTGAATACTAATATCGAGAACAGCACATTTGATAACACTCAATTTCAACGTTACAGTGATGATGTTGCTAACGTAACTCTCTTATATGGTTGCAATGTTGGAGCTGTAAGTTTACTGACTCCGTTTTATGATATTGGCTGTGGCGGAAGTGAATATGTTATCTACACCATTGTTTATTCTGCTTCATTGTCTTCCTTCTGCACTCCGACTCGTAAGGTCGTAATTCCGATTTTTGGAACTCAAGCTGCACAACTGGGATCTGGCAACGGAACACTGAGCGAGGCATTAAAAGATGGTTTTGAGTTGAAATGGATTGGAAATTACACGGAGTGCCAGAGTTGTGTTACTTATGGTGGAGCGTGTGGGAATGATGGAGGTAATCAATTCAGATGTTTCTGCAATGATGGAACTCATGCAACTTCATGCCATTCACCATCGGTCCCATCCACGACCACAAGTATGTCTAGAATATCACTTTTCTCCAATTCCTATTTATATTTCTTTCTACAACTAAATTCTATATAGTATTGGCCTTAATTAAAATCTTGAAACTTCAATGCATCTAGTTTAAACATATTGATCCAACAACATGTCCGCAATTATATAAATCAGGATGTTTTCTCTTCATTGCTGCTGCAAAATACAAAGCAATTAGGAAACAAATGACCATCAGTTTCTCTTCAAGAGACAATGTATGATTATTATAACTTCTGTCTGATTTTATTTTGTTTTTTTTGACGTAGGTTCAAAACTTAACTGGAGGCCTATTGTGATAGGTAAGAACAATAAACAATATTACATTTTATGACATAGCGTTTCTCATCTCCCATTATAGTTGCATGAATTTTTCTTTTAAAAAAAAAGGCTGAAAATACTTTTTTTTTCTTTGATAAATTCAGGTGCTGCAGGATTTGTAGTAATAGTATTCTTTATAATTATTATGATTAGATGTCACCTTAAAAGGGGTATTGGTAGACAACAAAAGAGTATTTTCGAGAACAAAAGAGAGCTTGTTGAGCACAATGTGGACGTTTATATGCAAAATTATAATTTATCCATGCCAAGAAGATATAGTTATACAGAAGTAAAATGGATCACAAGCTCATTTCGGGAGAAATTAGGCCAAGGAGGATATGGTGTTGTGTACAAAGCAAGTTTAAACGATGGTCGTCAAGTGGCGGTGAAACTTATAAACGAATCAAAGGGAAATGGAGAAGAATTCGTAAACGAAGTTGCTAGCATTAGTAGAACATCACACATGAACATTGTGTCACTTTTAGGTTTTTGTTATGAAGGGAACAAAAGAGCACTAATATATGAGTTCATGCCCAAAGGTTCATTGGATAGGTTCATCTATAAAAGTGAATTTCCTAATGCTATTTGTGACTTTGATTGGAACACTCTATTCCAAATTGCAATAGGCATTGCTAGAGGACTAGATTACTTGCATCAAGGATGCAATTCAAGGATTTTACATCTTGATATCAAACCCCAAAACGTTCTTTTGGATGAAGATTTTTGTCCAAAAATATCTGATTTTGGTTTGGCTAAAATATGCCAAAGGAAGGATAGTATCGTGTCAAAACTAGGGGTAAGAGGAACTATAGGATATATGGCACCTGAAATATTCAGTAGAGCATTTGGTGGAGTTTCTTACAAGTCTGATGTGTACAGTTATGGCATGCTGATTCTTGAGATGATCGGAGGAAGAAAGAACTATGACACCAGAGGGTCATGTACTTCTGAAATGTACTTTCCTGATTGGATTTATAAAGATCTTGAGCAAGGTAATACCAGCAATACTCTTTTAAATAGTTTGACAATATCAGAGGAAGAAAATGATATGGTTAGAAAGATTACTTTGGTGAGTCTATGGTGCATTCAAACGAATCCATCAGACAGACCACCCATGAATAAAGTAATAGAAATGCTACAAGGACCACTTTCATCAGTGCCATATCCTCCAAAGCCGGTCTTGTTTTCTCCAGAAAGGCCAGCACTACCCGTAGAATGTATATCCTCATCCGATTTCAATGAAACAAGTTCGATTACGGTTTCAAATTAATTGTTCTATCTATGAATCAAATGATTAGCGGCAAGACTGCCAAAATGGAACAATTAGCTTGTGTAACTGTTTCTGGCATACAGTTTTGGTATGAATTAGTTGAAACTCATAATCAATTTCATATAATTGTAGTGATTGGAGTGGCTAAATTACTAGCACTAAACTATTGACATAGTTTTTTTGTATTCATATACAAATCTTTTTATTTCTTTTGTGAATTCAAGTCATGCATCATACTTGTCAAAAACACATAATTCCGAAAAAACTCATAAGAAAATACTTACATAATAATGTTTATGAGCATTACACTTCAGGGGTAATTGTAACAATGCAAACTTGAAACAAGTGATGCTTTTCCCAGCATCTAATTTCTAAAACAGCATTAACATAAAAACACCAAATCATATATTGAAAATATTTAAACCAACTCTAAACACCAATCTGTAAAATCCCTAATATAGCTTGTATTGAAATATAAGAGAGTGAGATACATTTAAATAAATCGTGTGTTTAGAAAGCACTATGGAGACTGTATTATATATAAAGAGATTACAGTTAATTACATGTTAAAGTTGATGTGAGACTATTTTATATATAGATATTCTTAACACTCTCTCAAGTTGGATCATATATGTCATATGAGTCGAGCTTGTTAGAAGTGTAATCCGGTCGAGAATCCCTAAGAGACTTTGTAAACATATCAGCTAATTGGTCTTTGAATTTTATGAAATATGTGGTGATTTCCCCTTATAGTACCTTGTCCCTTAGATAATGACAATCTATTTTTATGTATTTTGTTCGTTCATGAAAAATAGGATTAAATGCAATATGGAGTGTTGCTTGATTATCACATGAATTTTGTGTTATGAAGATCTCATATCCTAAGCTCTAAGAGTAAACTTTTCAACCATGCAAGCTCCTTTGAGGTTGCTGCCATAACACAGTATTCACCTTCATCACTACATAGTGCAACTGTATTTTGTTTCTTGCTTCTCCATGAGATCTTATTACCTCCAATCAGAACACAATATTCGTACATGGATCTCCTATCTGACGGTGATCCAACTCAGTCTTCATCTTAATAACAAATGATTTTAGCATGAACCTTATCTTCATATAATAGTTCTCTTCCTGGTGCATTCTTTATATCTAAGAATTTGAATAACTGCATCCCAACGACTATCACAATAAGCGTTCAAAAATTGACTCACTATGCTCACCGCAAATGTAATATCTGGTATGGTGACTATAAAATAGTCAAGTCTTTCCACAAGTTGTTAATATCTTCCCGGGTCTTTGAATGTCTTATCCTGATTCGAAAGAAGCTTGACGCTGGGATCCGTAGGAGTATCAACAGAACGACAATCAAACATACCAATTTCATTTAGAATGTCTAAGGTATACTTGCGCTGGTTGATTGTAATGTCGGATAAGGACGGGGCAACTTCAATACCTAAGAAGTATCTGAGTGAACCTAAATCTTGTGTCTGAAAGTTTTTGAAAATATGAGTTTTGAGTCGCTTGATACCCTCAGTATCGTCTATAGTGATAACAATGTCATCAACATAGACCACAAGAAAAATATGATGACCGGTGGAGAAATGAAGGAAAAAAACAGAGTGATATGCTTCACATCTAGTCATACCAAACAATATCAAGGCAGAGCTGAAGCGACTAAACCAAGCACGTGGGGACTGTTTCAGCCCGTAAAGAGAACGACGAAATCGACAAACAAGTCTAGAATTGTCAAGAATAGTAAAACCTGGCGGTTGATCCATATAAATATCCTCCTTCAGTTCTCCGTGTAAAAAGGCATTTTTAATGTCCAACTGATGAAGCGACCAATGATGAATGGCAGTCATTGCAAGAAAGAGACGGACTAAACTGATCTTGGCCACTAGAGAAAATGTGTCACCATAATCAAGACCAAATATTTATGTGTATCATATGGCTACCAAACGAGCTTTAAAACGACCGATCTGATCATCTGGTCCCACTTTCATTGTATAAACCCATCAAATTCCATTGTAGTTTTGTCTGGAGGTAAAGTAACAATGTCCCAATTGTTACTTGAATGCAATGCAACCATTTCTTACACCATCGCCCGACGCCAATTGGGATCAGTCATAGCTTCACTTGTAGACTTAGGAATAGACACAAAATCCAAAGCAGAAACAAACGAGACACATGATGTAAAGAGACATACATATTTAAAACATAAGCATATTTAGATTAGAATGATGAGACTTGATACCTTTTTGTAATACTATTGTAATGTCAAGTTCAAGTAACGTAATTGGAGGAGCAGTTGGAGCAGGAAATGGTGTTGGTGGATCAATATCATCTCTTACCTCCGATGGACGAGGTTTCTATCGCTGGTAGACCTGCAATGGATGTGTAATGGGTGTGGGAATCATGGAAGGGATATCTCGAACATATGAAGTACAATTCTTATCGGGTGACACAGAGGCAAAGAAGAATGGGGAACTTTCGAAGAATATAACATCGAAGAAAACAATGTATCGTTGAAGTTGAGGACAAAAACAATGATATCCTTTTTATTGACATGATTAGCTTAGAAAGATACATTTTAGAGCTTTAGAAGAAAGACTGTTTTTACCTGGACTAAAGTCATGAACAAAGCATGTATAAGACGCAGAGAGAAATGGGGTAGAGATCATATTGTGGGTTCAAGATAGAGTATGGAATTTAATCTTGAAGGACCAATAAATGCATCTGGTTGATAAGGTGACAGGCTGTAAAGAGAGAATCAACCCAAAAACGAGAATGTAAATTGTGGTGAATTAAAAGAGTCAGCTTTTTAACAAATATTAGACTGAAAAGACAACCAAGAATATATATCACAAAAATCTAAAGACAAGTTTGAAATTGGGTGTACCTGACCAAGACCTTGAACTTTGATTTTACAACCATCTGTCAAGTGACAGAAGACAAAGAATTGGAATAAGATAACTTAGATAAAATAAATTTATTATCAATCATATGATCAGAAGCACCAGAGTCAAGGACCTAAGGACCAAGGGAGAAGGTGTAGCGGTAAATTCATGATCATCAAGCTATAGATAAGCAAGACATCAAATAACAAGAGTCGCCACCGCGCTTTTATTGTTTCCAAGGGAAAAGGGAAAAGTACGAACAAAACCCAAAATAAGAAGTTTTCAAATCAAAACTAATAAAACGCCAAAGATTACAGGTAAGGGGGTTGGTTACACAGAGGGAAAGTGTTAGCACCCAAAGTGTCCTAGGTACTCCTAGGGAGCCCTTTCTTGTGTGCATATGTATTTTGTACAAAGTGATGTTTACAAACAAATAGAATGGAGGGATGAGAAAATAATTCATTAATTATATTTTTGTATTTGACAACACCTTCGGACTTGTGCCTACGTACCAACATAAAAACGGGGGATCAAGACCTCGTAGTTCGTGATACAAATTTCAAAGTGGGTGTATTGCTTTTTAATAAAAATTAAGTTTGAAAGGCACAAGGGCCTAGAAAATGGTTTGAATTAATTAATTTTTTTTGGCTTTTGAAAATTTTAAGTCAAGTATAGTTAAGTTTATTTACATGTTTGATTTAAGAAAAGAAGTTTTGAAATGCAATGGCATAAGGCCAAAGTTTCTGATTTGCAAATGGTCTAAGTTAAAAAGAAAAGACAAGCACAAGCAAATAAGTTTTAAAAAGGAGGGAGAGATTTTGAAATTAAAAAGATGAGGAGGAGATGAAGAGACTAATCCTAAGCATAAATTTAAAAGTGAAGAGTTGAAAAGATCTGACCAATGGGTTGCAATCCAATAGACAAGAATGTCATATAGAAACCCAAATTCCCTTGGACATTAGAATCAAGCAACAAATAATGCATAACATATTAACTTGAAGAGCAAGGCATCAAATAAATATAGTCACATCCAAGATTTAGCCACTCCAAGATATCCTTCAAGTTTTCCCATGTAGCAGATGAATTCCACAAGTCACAGGTTCAAAATAACAGCTTCACAATGATCATGTTGCAAATGAACTCAAAGGGATCTTCAATGATGTATCAGATGAAGTTTCAAATTGCAAGCACTTGGTTACATAAAGTTGGCATTGGACAAGTCCTTTTGCATAGGGATGTTGCTTGAATTCTAGGTCCAATTGTCCAAAATCAAACCAACAATCCACACAATAGTTTTTTAGGGTTTTTGTTCTTATTATGTACATTAATGGTCAAAGACCACACAAGCAAACAAAGTATACACAAGCAAGATATATCACACAATATGTTCCAAATGGACAAAGTGAAAATGGAATTAATATAAACAAGTTGAATTGTATGAATAATGACAAATGAATAGAGCTTAAAAATTAAAGTGCATTAAAAGTAAATTACTTGAAATTAAATGTTAGTTGTTAATGAATTAGAAGTTAGTATTGCTTTTGCTTTTTATTTTTTAAGTCATTCTTTGGATAACACTCAACCCACTTATCACAAGCATGGATCCTTGAACCAAGACATCTTCCAAAGGAAGGAAAAAAGGCCAGGTTTCCACACAATACCATGAAAGAGGGGAGACTTACAATCTTACTAACTAGAATGTTATTCCTTTTGTGTTAAAAATTCAGCGCTATGTTAAGCAATTGTAATTGGACTTATGTAGAAGTCACAACTATTTGAGGTTGGGCAATAGAATTTTGGTGTTAATGCATGTTATAGACATAGTATAATGGACTATGCTCATGAAACATACCACACACAAAAAGAATATGCAAAAGAGGTGGCCTAATCTCATTCATACTTATGTTGATTTTTCAATCAACTAGCCTTAGGACCTTGAGATATCATAGGCCAAATGAAATGGATGCATAAAGAAGGGGAATTAGATGAAGAGGGAGGGGAATAGATCAAAACTCAAATTGGTTAAAGGAGGACTTTTACCAAATTAAGATCATTCATTCATTTTGGGAGACGGAATATACATTCCATTAATCCCCTAAATCCAATGATCTTAACCTAGCAAAGTCAAATCAACCTTGACCAAGGCCCAACAACACAAGTCAAACTTATACAAACAATTAAAATGGCTCAACACAATTATTTGGCATTTATTCAATTTAAAAAATACTAAAAATAATGCATTAAATTAAATATGGTTTGTCAAATTCCTAAAATCTCATCAAAACATCAAAGAAATGGCCATGAGATTTATCATAGGTCAAACAAGGTCAAAGGACCTTGGAGAAAAAAATTCAGAATTTTTGGAAACTTAAAAGTATTTTTAAACAATTAAAAATATTCACAAAATCAATTAAATCATGAAAAATATTAATAATGATCCAAAAAATAATTTTAATTCAAAATATGAAAGAGGATTTTATTTAACTTTTTTTGGTGAAACTCTCATATTTTTTGGATCAATATTAAAATTGATATAAATTGATGAAAATAATACAAATTAAATGAAATTCAAATAATCAGAAAAAACGTGGACCACTTGATCTCCCTCATTAATTGAGGTGGCAGATCAAGTGGATGAAAATGTGTGCTTCATGGTACACTTGAGTCAGTGCGCCACACCAATGGTAATCAGAACCAACGCGTGAGATTAAAATATTTCAAATGAGATCAATGGCTCAGAACATGTCTAGCACACCACCGGCGCTGAAACTCCAGTCACCTTCTCAGGAGAGGCTCACCGGACTGGTTCAGTCATCATCATCAAAAAAATGAAAAAGGAGGACATAATCTGAAAGAAAATATGGTGTAGAGCACGAATCTGACCTCAATTTCAACTAACTCCAAATATATAGAAAGATATGAGGAGTTGAATTTTGAGATATGTCAACTGAGTTGCTTCGATTTGACCTCAAAGCAACTCAATCTTCTTGCCTACATTTGTAGGACTTCAGACAACAAAAGATCCAAGAGAATTGAGTGAGAAACGAAGAGTAGAAGATTTCTGAAAATTACCTTCAATGTTGTGCAGAACTGGATCTTGCTTGCTTCAAACTTGACTTGATCACACTCGAGGAGCTTGTAGAAGTGGTTTGGCAATGGAACAAAGCTTTGGATCCTGGAGTTTTTGAATCTCCAAAGAGTGAGATTCAAACTCAATTTTCAAGTTAAAAATTCTCAGGTTTTCCTTTGAATTGTGAGGGTTTCATTGGGGGGCAAAGTTGGCGCGCAAGGCGTGTTTGAAATGAGCTTAGAGGCCTTGTATTTATAGCATTTGGGATTGATAATTGCACACTTGAAAATTTGCTAAATTTGGCAATGTGAAGCACCACCTTGCATGGGCGTGTACAGGCCCATGAAGCAATCCATTTTGATCCAATTGCAACTGTACTGAAGTTCAAATGATGCTTGAATGGCAAGGCAATGTGAAATGGAGTTTTGGACATTTGATTTTTCCACTTGATGCAGACCTGTTAATACCATGCGCAACCCTAGCAAACCTTATCCAAAATTCATGAAATAGGACTCTTTGGAAAGCTTAGATCAAGAAGAACAACTTTTATGTTGTACACTTTTCCATTTGGGACTTGGATCATGGTGAATTTTGCGGTGGAAGTTTGGAAATTTCAACATGCTGAAAACTTTTCTAAGTGTTAAGTCATATATCTCAATATTCAACCTTGCTTAACTTTTTATGTGAGCTCTAAATGAGAAACGTGTCTTCATCAAAGTTGTAGATATTTTAAATACCTTCAAAATGGTCACCAATTTAATGTAATTTGGATTTAGAATGATAGAGTTATGCATTTTTGAAGTTGAGGAAAGTCACTTGTTCAATGGTATAGGGCAAAAATGACCTATAATGTATCCTCATATCACATGCTCATAAAAGTTGACTTAGCTCTCACTTCAAACATAAAAGTTGAATTAGACATCTTGAATTTGATTGTACAACTTGTAAATCTTTCATCTCATAAAAATTGATCAAGTTATGGCCTTGAGAAGTTGGCCTTCAAATTAGGGTTTAGACAAAATGACCTATAATGTTTCAACATAAAAAATGATCTTCCAAGCAAAACTAGATCTAGGTCTCAACATTAAAGTTGTTTGGAATATAATTTAGAGTAACTCTTCTCTTGGGATCATTTTCATATGGTGAAAATTGTAGGAGATAGGGTCTAGGGAGACCCAGTTTTGATCAGATGAATTCATCTGGCCAACCACCATCAACCAACTTTCTAACTTCCAATTCTCTTGACTTTTTAGGCTCATGGTGGATAATATATGCATAAGATGATGAATTTTGAAGTGTCCCTTGAGAAATTTGATCAATTGGTGAGGTAGCTTGTTGGATAAGTTACTTAAGATGCTCAGTCAAACTAGGGTTTCCAAGGCAAACCAATTCCAAACTCTTGAAGAATATTTGATCAAAATAACATGTAGAGATCATTGGGACTCATATATGATGCTTTGAGACATTGTGGATCATTCCTTGGTTGTGCTCTTAGCAATGAGGGTCTTAAACCCTAGATATGAACTTGATAGATCAATGATGATCATGCCCTACCTACAAAAGAGTTAGGCAAATGCAAAGACATATTTTTGGTATTTTGGTTAGTAAATTGATAAAATATAAGTATGATACAATCACATAGTGCTTGGTGATCTCTCCCAAAGCAAACCCAATGAAAGAGGGGTAAGGAGGATGCCAAGGTATGATCCCAATGCCAATGCATATGATGGAATTGCATGAGGGATCTTAGGGTCAAAATTGGGGTCTTACAACTGCCCCTATTTAAGGATATTCTAACTGAGGAGGTGAAGGTTAAAATCTTCGTATCGACTCAGTAGAATGGGCTTAAATAACAACATATAGAAACAAATTTTGGTCCCTAAGAGACCTCATGATGCATATGGTATGAATGTAAAAGCGAATTCTCTGTGGGGAAATATTGCCACAAAGGAAAATAAATCAGAGCGACCAAAAGTCCGAAGGAGCGCAATGTATTCCATAAGGAAAACTCACTAGGGAGACAGAGACTCTGAGGGGATAAAAAATTTATGCGTAGGCCAGGCTACGACTTAAAAACTGTTGGGGGACTTAGAGGAATTCCATGAAAATGGAAGGACTCAGCCGGGGAAAAAAACATTTGTAGGGGAAACAAGCGGGTCAGGATAAAACTGACATACGTGGATCATGCAGGAAAAGTGATTTCACTAAGGAAATACACACTCCACTCAACTGGGGAAGAAATAAACTTCAACACAGGAGGAGTAGAAATCTATTATCCACTACCTGTTACTGGGTAGGAGATAATAGAGATCTGATAGAGAGTACATCTGTCACCGGTTAGGATAAACATATCAAGGATGACTCGCTGGGAACCGCCAGGAGGGTAAACTCATTATCGGTTACTGGGTAAGAATAGCCTTGCTGGGGAAAGCTGCAGAAAATAGAATTTACAACTACCAATTACTGGGAAGAAGACCAAAGATGAGAATATCTGTCACTGGTTAAGGTGAACATATCAAGGATAGACTCAAAGGAAAGAAAATTCGTCATCGGTTAGGATGAACATATCAAGGATAGACTTGCCTGAGGATGTTAAGGAGGATATTCGTCATCGGTTAAGATGAACATATCAAGGATAAACCACCTGAACAAAAAGTAAGAATTACATCTATCAAATGCTGGATAGACTACCATCAAAGAGAAAATCTGTCACTGGTTAGGATGAACATATCAAGGATAGACTCTGCGAGGAGAAAAATAGGGATTACATCCATCAGTTACTGGATAGAATACCATCAAAGAGAAAATCCGTCATCAATTAGGATGAACATATCAAGGATAGACTCTATGAAGAGGAACAAAAGGCAGGATTTACAATTATCGATTACTGGGTAGAAGATCGAAGATGAGGAAACCCGTCATCAGTTAGGATGAACATATCAAGGATTAACTCTATGAGGAACAACATAGGGATTACAACTACCTTTCTACTAGGTAGAATATCAAAGATATGAATATCTGTCATCGGTTAGGATGAACATATCAAGGATAAACTCAGACAGAGGAAGAAAATATATGTCATCGGTTAGGATGAACATATAAGGATATACTTCTGGGGAAACATAGAAATGACTCCACTCGGGACTCTACTGAGGAGAAAAACAAGGGTACTTTTGCCGGGTATTGGGCAAGAAGTAACAAATTGCAAACTAAGAAGCATATTATCAATTACTGGGTAATAAACTCTTAGGGGACCCAAAATATCTATCTATGTAAGATCTAGAAAGAAACAGTCAATCAAGACTCAAACCAATGAGGATATAACTCAAGCGGAGTGATTCCATCCAGATAATCAACTGGGGAGGAAACTGAAATAATAATCATCCACGAGGAAATAACTTAGTGGGGAAATGAGAAAGGTTAAAGTCTTTCTGCTTAAGGGGCTGACACTCTACAATTGAGGGAGGACAGACACCAAACTTGTATGGGGATAAAGTACCGCCATAACAGAGAATGAGAATCTCAAACAATGAATGAATAATAACGCAATTATGCAATTATGAGATTATATTAGTGTATATGTATATGTATATGTATATGTATATGTATATGCATATATGATGATTATGCTGACAAAACGATCGCAAAGGATACAAAGGTGTCGCAAAAATGAATCATCGATACAATCCTTGGTCAATCCACAAAAGAGGGAGACAAATGCTGGAGAAAAGAGAGATCAACGCCCCATAGGCTCAACCCTAGCCGGGGAAGGAGGAGATCTGCTGAGGAAAGGAAACGTTATCGAATCTGTGGGGAATTTTAAGTCAACACCATATTGAATGGGAGACAACTATACAGAGGATAAATGCAAATAGCTGCTCAGAAACCAGGAGGAAACTCTGACTGGGAGTGAGCCGGATGGCAACTGGTGGAGAAACCAAAGTTCTACTGCCATTACGCAAACTACTGAGGAAAACCCTCCTCACTCTGCTGGAGATCAAAACTGGCTGGGTAATCACTGATTCTGCCGGGAACTTATGCACAAACTCCGATGGGGACAAACACTCCGCAGGGGAACTGGATTGACCAACTCGGATTGGGATAACTGAGGGTTAATTGCTCGGGGGAACCATTAATGCTCCACACTTAGGGCTTGCTGTTTTTTGAATTGCTATTGACATTTCTTTTTACTTGCTCTTAAAATTCATGCTTTTATATGTTAAAGAAAAATGATTTTGATTTAAAATTTTAATTTCAAAGATGATCATAATAAAATTTAAAACTATTTGGCTGAAGTAAATAAGAGTGGAAACAATTGGATAAAAGTTCAACTTTATTTAATAGAATGGTAGTCTGTAAATGACAAGACTCCATAGATTTTTACAAAGTTGAAAATGGTTACATTGAATACAAATGATCACTAATCCTTCTGCCAGCTTTTGGTGCCCACTGTGCTTTTGGCCGCTACTGGGGATGATGAATCGGTGTCAACCCTTGTGCTCAACAAAGTTTCTCCAAGACTGGAAGATTAGCAGAATGGAGTTACTTGCCAAAATCCCTAATTTTTCATAAGTTTCCCCAGGGTGGGGTACTCAACTTATCGGGAAAATTCTTTTCTATTTTATGTCTCTAATTTTTGCCTGGATCACCCTTTCGGGTTTTCAATCCACCGAGACGCTCATTTTTGCCTAAGCCGCCCTCTTGGGTTTTCAACTTAGCGAGTTATTCTTTTATTTTTAGGCGAAGTATTTCTTGACTGCATCTGCGTTCACAGGACGAGTGAACTTTTCACCATCCATAGTCATAAGAATCAAAGCGCCGCCTGAAAAGGCTTTCTTAACAACATATGGGCCTTCATAATTAGGAGTCCATTTGCCCTTAGAATCTAGTTTAAACGATAAAATCTTCTTGAGCACAAGGTCACCTTCCCCGAATACCCGAGGTCTGACCTTCTTATCAAAATCTTTCTTCATCCTTTGCTGATATAACTGACCATGACACATGGCAACCAATCTTTTTTCATCAAATTCAACTGATCAAACTTGGTCTGACACCATTCAGCCTCAGTCAACTTGGCTTCCATGAGCACACGCAATGACGGAATCTCAACCTCTACGGGGAGCACTGCTTCCATACCATATACAAGAGAGAAAGGGGTTGCCCCTATTGAAGTGCGTATGGATGTATGATACCCGTGCAAATCAAATGGGAGCATCTCATGCCAATCCTTATACGTTACAACCATCTTCTGAATAATCTTCTTGATGTTCTTATTTGCAGCTTCAACAGCCCCATTCATCTTAGGTCTGTAGGGAGAAGAATTACGATGTGCAATCTTGAAGTCTTTGCAAAGAGCTTCCACCATATTATTATTCAAGTTCGATCCATTATCAATAATGATCTTACTTGGCACACCATAACGGCACATGATCTGATTCTTGATAAACCTTATAACCACTTGCTTGGTTACATTTGCATATGATTCCGCTTCAACCCATTTTGTGAAGTAGTCAATTGCCACCAAAATGAAGCGATGCCTGTTCGAAGCTTTGGGCTCAATCACACCAATCATATCAATTCCTCACATGGAAAAAGGCCATGGGGAGGAAATAACGTTCAACAGTGTCGGAGGAACATGAATCTTATCTGCATATATTTGACACTTGTGGCATTTCTTCACAAACTTGCAACAGTCAGATTCCATTGTCAGTCAATAGTAACCTGCTCGCAACATCTTCTTCGCCATTGCATGTCCATTGGAATGAGTACCAAAGGAACCTTCATAGACTTCAGTCATCAATAAGTCTGCTTCGTGTCTATCCACGCATCTGAGCAGAACCATATCGAAGTTTCTCTTATACAACACATCACCATTCAGGTAGAAATTGTCGGCTAATCTCCTCAAAGTCTTCTTATCTTTCAAAGATGTCCCAGACGGGTAAATATGACTTTGGAGGAAATACTTGATGTCGTAATACCACGGCTTCTCATTTTTTATCTCTTTAACAGCAAACACATGAGCTGGCCTATCAAGATGCATCACAGTCAAATTGGGAACCTCATTCCAATACTTCACTACAATCATTGATACCAACTTTGCAAGAGCATCTGCCATCCGGTTTTCATCTCGAGGGATATGATGAAACTCAACTTTTGTAAAGAAAGTTGAAATCCTCCTCACATAATCTCTATATGGTATCAAACCGGGTTGATTCGTCTCCCACTCACCCTTGATCTGATTCACAACCAAAGTTGAATCTCCAAAGACATCTAAATGCTTGATTCTGAGATCAATGGCCTCTTCGAGCCTCATAATGCAAGCTTCGTATTCTTCCATGTTGTTTGTACACTTGAAATTCAATCTAGATGTAAAGGGAATGTGTGTCTTAAGGAGTAATAATCACTGCCTCAATGCCATTACCATATTGATTAACAGCTCCATCAAATACCATGCCCCAACAGGAACCAGGTTCTGGCCCTTCTTCAAGCAATGGTTCATCACAATCTTTCATTTTCAAGTACAAGATCTCTTCATCAGGAAAGTCATACTGCACTGACTAATAAGTTGGTGAGCCAAATGGTCAGCCAAGATACTACCTTTGATCGCTTTTTAAGATCGATATTCGGTATCATACTCTGATAATAACATCTGCCAACGGGAAATTCTTCCAGTTAAAACAGGCTTCTCAAATATATACTTGATTGGATCCATTTTGGATATCAACCAAGTGGTCTGATTCAACATATATTGACGCAGTCGCTTAGCAACCCAAGCCAATGCGCAACAAGTCTTCTCTAGCATAAAATACCGAGTCTCACAGTCGGTGAACTTCTTACTGAGGTAGTAAATTGCAAATTCTTTCTTTCCAGTCTCATCTTGCTGACCAAGAACACAACCCATAATATCTTCAAGCACAGTAAAATACATGATCAACGGTCTTCCTTCAACAGGTGGAGACAAAATCGGAGGTTCAAGCAGATACTCCTTGATACTATCAAAAGATTTTTTGCAGTCTTAGGTTCAATCACAAGACTGATCTTTCTAAAGAAGCTTGAATATAGGCGCACATGTGGCAGTCATGTGTTAAATGAATCTCGGGATATAATTCAAGCGACCAAGAAACCCTCTGACTTGCTTCTCAGTTTTGGGCGCAGGCATCTCTTGTATTGCTTTGACTTTGGCAGGATCAACTTCAATACCCTTCTCGCTGACAATAAAGCCCAACAACTTACCAGAACGAACACCAAAAGTACACTTATTGGGATTCAAGCAGAGTTTATACTTCCTCAAACACTGGAATAGCTTCAACAAACGCTTAACATGTTCCTCTTCATCAATTGATTTAGCAATCATTTCATCGACATAAACTTCAATCTCTTTATGCATCATATCATGAAAAAGAGTTGTCATTGCTCTTTGGTAAGTTGCACCAGCATTCTTCAAACCGAAAGGCATCACTCTATAACAGAATGTTCCCCAAGGTGTAATGAATATGGTCTTCTCCATATCTTCGGGTGCCATCTTGATCTGATTATATCCGGAAAATCCATCCATAAACGAAAAGACTTTGAATTTAGCAGTATTGTCTACAAATATATCAATGTGCGGTAGAGGGAAATCATCTTTCGGACTGGCTTTATTTAAATCTCTATAATCAACACACATGCGGACTTTTCCATCTTTCTTCGGCACAGGAACAATATTGGCCACCCATTGCGGATATTCAACGGTCACAAGGAAATCGGCATCAATCTGCTTCTACACTTCTTCTTTGATCTTCACTGCCATATCAGGATATGTTCTTCTCAACTTCTGCTTAACTGGAGGACATTCTGGCTTCAACAGCAATCAATGTTCCACAACCTCAGAATCCAAACCAGGCATGTCTTGATAGGACCAAGCAAACACATCTGAATACTCTCGAAGAAGATCAATCAACTTCTTCTTCACATCTGGACATAGTCGAGACCCAATCTTGACTTCCTTCACATCATCCTCGGAACCCAAGTTGACTAGCTCAATCTGTTCTTCGAATGGTTGAATGGCTTTTTCATCATGCTCAAGAAGACGAGACAATTCATCAGTCACTTCTTCATCACTTTCCTCCTCTGCCTCAAACACAGGGAATTCAAAATTTGGAGAAGGAGAAGGATCATTGTATTCAATGGGGTTAGGAACCAACCTGCATAATGATTTGATATTTTGATTTTAGAGAAGTGAATTTGTGACCAAATATTATGAATATGGACAATTATATTGTTTATTTATGTTTTTTATGATTACCATTTTCAGAATAAAGAAAAAAGTAAAAACAAAACATCATAGATGTGGATGAATATAATTAAGTTTATTGATGATCAAATTTGAAATGCCTAACAATGTTCACTTCCCCCTTATGCATAGAAGAAGGATTTTTAAAACAAATAAAAGCAATTACTTAGATCGATGCAAAATAACAAGAATATCAACAGCGGTCCAATTATTGCAAGCCTTTCCATGCGTCACAAAATTGGTGCAGTCTTCTTCTTCGTCATCCTCTAGCACAGCAGCTAAGTGTTGTTCATTTCCATAGATGAACCCTCCGCTACAGAAGCTAAGTTGCATGTCCTCTGATCTAGCAGTTGATGAACCTTGTTGAAAACCCAGACCGGCTCTGCCCTTGTTGTCGGAGACCTTTACCACTCGCCCCCACTGATCCATACTACCTTCTTCAACAATCTTTCTTGCATCTTTCAATGAGGGCATAGGTGCCCCAACCCTCTTTTCAGCATCAATAGATAAAGCTTGGAACGAAGTTCCAACCTCATCCTCAGCTTCAACGTAAGAGAAAGATGACAGGTGGCTAACCAACAACGCCTTTTCCCCGCCAACGATTACAAGCTTCCCATGCTTGACAAAATTGAGTTTCTGATGTAGTGTGGAGGTAACAACTCCTGCCTCGTGGATCCATGGCCTTCCCAACAAACAACTGTAGGCCGGGTGGATATCCATCACTTGAAAAGTAATCTAAAAGTCACTCAGACCTATCTTCACTGGAAGGTCCACTTATCCTATCACTGTTTTGCGTGAGCTGTCAAAAACTTTGACGGTTACACCACTATACCTCATAGGCGCTCCTTGATATGACAACTTTGAAAGAGTTGACTTCGGCAACACATTCAATGAAGATCTGGTGTCAACTAGCACATTGGATAAAGCGTCATCTTTGCAATTCATAGAAATATGCAAAGCCAGATTATGATTCCTACCCTCCTCAGGGAGTTCTTCATCACAGAAACTGAGATTGTTGCAGGAAGTGATGTTAGCTACAATATGATCAAACTGATCCACTGTAACATCATGTTCCACAAATGCTTGCTCAAGAACTCTTTGCGGTGCTTCTCTGTGCGCTTCTGAATTCATAAGCAGAGACAGTATTGAAATCTTTGAGGGGGTTTGGAGCAGTTGCTCCACCATATTAAACTCACTCTTCTTTATCAACCGAAGCACCTCATCATCATCATTAGTCTTCAAATTGTTGGATTCACCAGACTGACGCTTTGAAGCACTAACTGGATCTACTGCAGGCACTTCCACCTTCTTATCAACTATTGAATCTTCCACATCTTTTGGGAACATCGGCCCAAACACTCGACTGCTACGAGTCACCTTAGTAACATCAGCAATGCTCACGACAGAACTGGTCGTAGGAAATGGAACCTCTTGACCATTCTTCACCATAGTTGCATTATACTAATACGGAACAGCCTTATCAGATGAATACGGGATTGGGCCCGCTAACTGTATGACCAACGGCGATCCTGATCTTTGACTGATGATGTTATTGTTGTTGTTGTCGTACTAAATTACTACTCTTTCTGGATTCTTGAAAATGGGCACTATGACATTCACATCGTCATCTACGTGACGGGATTGAACAATTTGAATCATACCTTCATCCATCAACCGCTGGATGTCTCTTTTTACAATCATACAACCCCTCGGGTTGACACTACAGATAGACAACCATCATGGTCATGCTCACAATCGCTCACCATACAAATGTCCTTATGCATCGTCACCAAAGACCTTCTGATGAAACAAACATCAAACACTTTGAACTCTCCAGGATAATCGTCCACCATATTGACAGATGAATTTCCATGGGCTGGCAGTGGGTTTGCTTTCACATTAGGTTCGTGGTCCTCAAAGGACACCATTCCACTCTTCACTAGCTTCTGAACTTCGTATTTGAGCGGATAGCAGTTCTCAATGTCATGTCCGGGTGCTCCTTGATGAAAAGCACAACGGAGGTCAGGCTTGTACCACCATGGAAGTGGCTCAGGAATTTGTGGCGGGTTCCTCGGTTGGGGTAGGTTCTTGAGAACCAACGATGGATAAAGCTCTGCATAGGTCATAGGAATTGGGTCGAAAGAGGCCTTCTTCCTCTCGAAAGTTTATTGTTGATGATTGTTGGAATTGTTGTTGTTGTAGGTGTTTGTTTGTTGTTGTGGTTGTTGTTGTTGACGTTGTTATTGTTGAATTGGTGTTGATTAACTTGCGGAAAATACAGGAATTATGGAGGATACTTGATGATGGTGTTGATGGGGTGGTTGGTTCCTTCTGATCTGAGGCCTCATTTGTCTCCCACTTGAAATTGCATTGGTTTCATTGTCTTTTTTCTTCCCAAAACTATTGTTGTATCTCTTACTAGACGATACCTCCTCTTTTGACAATCGTCCCTCTCGGGCACCTTCTTCAAGCCTCATCCCCATGTTTACCATTTTGGTAAAATCATTGGGGGCACTGGCAATCATGTGTTCATAGTAAAATGAACTCAGGGTCTTCAAAAAGATCTTGGTCATCTCCTTCTCCTCTAAAGGAGGGGTGATCTGAGCAGCTAATTCTCTCCACCTCTGCGCATACTCTTTGAATGTCTCCTTATCCTTCTGAGACATAGACCTAAATTGGTCTCTATCAGGAGTCATATCCATATTATACTTATATTGTTTGACAAAAGCTTCTCCCAAATCGTTGAAAGTGTGGGTGCTTTCACTGTTCAACCCCATATACCATATGAGCGCAGCACCGGTCAGACTGTCTTGGAAGTAGTGGATTAACAGTTGATCGTTATCTGTTTGGGTAGACATCTTGCGGGAATACATCACTAAGTGACTGAGCGGACATGAGTTCCCTTTGTATTTTTCAAAGTCAGGCACTTTGAACTTCACCGAAATCATCACATTCGGCACCAGACATAATTCAGCAGCACTCTTCCCAAAAAGGTCCTTACCTCTCAATGTTTTCAACTCCTTGCGCAACTCAAGAAATTGATCCTTCATCTCATCCATTTTTCTCATACACGTCCGGGCCCTCAGATGGCTCGGAATGATAAGTGGTGTCTTCTACACGAGGTAAGGTGTGCACTACGGGAGGTGGCACAAACATGACTAGGATAGATGCCGGCATGGAAGCAAATGTAGGCGCAAAGCCTTCAGGCACGATGTTTGGCGGCATTCCCCATGGGAATCCGAAAGGCATGGTAGGCGCGAAATGGGCAGTAGCAGCAGGCATGGTAGAGGTAGCCACCTCTGAAATAACAGTCCTCTGAGGAGGAGGAGTTGCGGGCGTTGGAGAAGACTGGCTCTGTGCAGCTAGAACTGACTCCATCATGGCAGTCAGGCGGGCGATCTCATCCTTTAGCTCTATATTCTCTTGCTCAAGATGTTCCATGATTCTGGTGTGATTGGCGTGAGTGTTGTACCGATGAGTCAGCTTGGCTAAAGCATAGAAGAAACACCAATGAAACATCTGGCGAAAGAGAAACCTGTTTATGCAAATGATGAATGAAATGCAATGCGTATTTACTTATTTTTTTGTTTTCAAAGAACTTACTTTATTATTTGCAAATATATATATTTAACAATAATGGTCAAAAATCTCTTTTCATTTATAATTGGAAGGATTACACTGAGTACAATTTCAGAAACCAAATGGAAAATACAAGAGAAAATGAGACTAGTCATCCTAAGGATCCCTAACAACAACGTCAGAAGATCTGGCTGTAAGCGTGTACTTCCTTCGAATGCGTCGAATCTCGGTCTCGAAAGAAGCCTTCATCTGAGTCTTCTCGAGGACAAGTTGATCAACAATCTTCTTTTAAGCAACGGAAGGCTAAGGCATGCTAGAGGAAGATGAGACCTCCGACTCTCTCTGTCTCTTTGTCACTCGGTCTTCAAGTAGCTCAATAAGTGCATCTTTGTCTTTAGACTTCAACTGCAACTCCTCATGCTTTTTACTTAAAGCACGGAAATGCTCTTCCCACATATCCTTCTCTTGCTTCATCTTGGCAAGTGTGTCTTCCAACTCCTCTACATCTTGGTTAGGGAGAGTTAATGGCTCAACCACAACCATAGACATGGGTCTTTCACAAGGATAAGGCATCTTTAACTCCAAAGCTCTCTTCTACTCCCAAATAGTGTAAGCTTCCAAAGCTACACAATTGCACAGACCAAGCTCGGATCTTCCTTTCCTATGTACATTATGCCAAGCATGCACAATCTTCTGCTTCAAATGTTGGAGATCTTTACCCTCTTGATAGAAAAGACCTTCTAACAAAGTGTTATTAGGTTTGTCTCTCAAGGGGAACCCAAGTTGACGATGAGCCAAAGCAGGGTTGTAGTTAATTCCTCCTTGTGTACCAATGAGAGGCACATTAGAGAATTCACCACAACAATCGATAATCTCTAGACTGCTCAAAGAAGGATCATACCAAACTATATCATCATTGGTGAGAGACATAAGTCTCTGAGACCATCGTAGACATTGTTTGTTCTCCATAAAAATAGGTGTTTGAGGCAAGTGCGAAATAAACCACTTGTACAGAAGAGGAATGCAACAAACAATAGTTCCACCACCTTTAGAGTTCCTTAGATGCAAAGAGAAATACATATCACTCGATAGTGTAGGCACATGATTCCCAATTAAGAAAAGTCTAATGTCGTTAACATCAACAAAACTGTCAATGTTAGGGAACAAAGCTAATCCATAAATGAGCAACACAAAGATAGCTTCAAAATCGTCCACGCTACCGGCTTGAGCAAAGGCAGTAGCTTCCTTGATGAGGAAATCATATGGCAACCCAAACAATCCTCCTTTCTTCACCCAATGAGCCTCTATCTCAGATTTCTTCAAGTGAAGAGCTTCAGCAATAAGATGAGATCTAGGAATCTCTTCCAATCCACTAAAAGGTACCTTGCTAGAAACAGGTATTCCCAAGAGATGGGCATACTCCTCTAACGTAGGCACAAGCTGATAATCGAGAAAAGTGAAGCAACGGTAGAGAGGATAATAGACCTGCACTAACACACTCAAGAGTCCTTCAACCACATCAGTAGACAAGATAGCCAGAAGCTTCCCATGACGTTGTTTGAAGTCAAAGGGATCTAATACAAAAGATGCTAGCTTCCTTAACTCTTTTAAGTCGGGACATCTGAAATTGTACTTCTTAGTGTTCCTTCGTCCATAATCCATGGTCTGAAATATTTTCAAATAATACCTCAGTTCCTTGAAATTTTTGTGTGATGAATGTCATGATGCGCATGAATTCATGAATGCAACAATCACAAATAAGGGATCACGCACAAGGCAAGCAAACAAAGTTCAAGGGATGAATCAAGTCATTGTCAAGATCAATCATCCATTTTGGTGGATTATGGTTTTCACCTTATCAACACCCAAGTTCCATTAATATTGACAAAACTTGATTGGATCAACCAAGAATCAAGGGTTTGTTGTGAGTCACTGTTGAAATGTAATTTTAAGTGTCGGGTTTTTGTTATCGTATCCACAGGGATTGTGAGATATCACCGCCTTTCGACAGTTGTTTTAATTCTTTGCTTAAGGTAACAATGGGGTTTTGGTATTTGTCACGGTATCTTGCATAAAAAGTATAATAAAATGCGGTAAAAGTTTTGGTTTGAATATTTGAGAAATATTGCCAAAGTTAGGGTTCGACGATCACTTTGCATGTATTTGTTCGATCAACAAAACTTATAAACTCCTTTAGATGATAAATTATTTCACAAAGTCCTCCCAATGTGTTTATCTCTAACACACATTGTGAGTTTTCCCATTTTGATCCATTGTTTATCTCTAACACAATCTATCAAAATGACAACTTTTTGGTTCAACCTTATGGTGAACAAAATCATTCATTACTATCTCTAGCTAACAAACAAGATTGGATGAAAACCTAGGTTAAGAGTTGGTAAACATCTCTCGATCATAAACCAACACAAAGAGTTTTCAATAAGAACAAAGTTTTCACCACATATTCACCATTAAAGAGTTTACAAATGAAGATCCTTACATTTACACACAAAGCTAATGATCATCTACATCTAACCTTGACAAAATGAAGGACTTAGCTACTCATTTTCATGGTAGCTTGGTCAACAAGTTTCGGAAGAAGGTTGATCAACATCCGGGTCGAATAATCGAGATTGGATGGGAATCCACCTTCTTTTTGTGAAAGATGGTTAAGAGATGAAGAGAAATGGTTTTTAGGTCACAAAAGATCCTTGGAACAATGCTGTAAAATATCTAGAAAAAGTACAAAAGTATGGAAAAATAAGGTATGGCTCCAAAAAGTGGCACTTGCTACTTATAGAGCTGTTACTGGGCTGTCATGCTCGCTAGGCGAGCAGAATGGCTCGCCTAGCGAGCCCCTAATTGAGGCACCTGAGGCACTTGCGCCCAGAGAAACAGCCTTTCCCAGACTGTCATGTTCGCTTTGCGAACAAAACCTTCGCCTAGCGAAGGACACGCTTCAACCTTCGCTCCAGCGAGGTTGAGAGGTTTTGCTACTGGAATGCTTGCTGGGAGCTCGCTAATGGCTCGCCTAGCGAGTGAGTGCTGGCTGCACTTTTCACCAAGTCTGGACGTGTTCGCCACACTCCTCGCTGGAAGCTCGCCTAGCGAGTGTGGTGATGTTTGCCTCTGTTAAATACTGGAGCTTTTCGCTGGACGCTCGCCTAGCGAGTGCTTCGCCACAGCCCTCGCCTAGCGAGGAAGCTGATGAATGCTTGTTTTATTTGATTCCTTTGCCACATTTCTTGTGTCTTCATTTTCTATTATTTCATGCCTACTTCCTGCATAATAACACACAATTCAAAGGTACCAAGATAGATTATCATTGTATTGCATTTCATCTGAAACAAAGGTGGTTTCAACATTTTAGCAAGGAAATGGAGTGAAAGATGCCCACATTTGATAGCTCAAATAAGCACTTTTGGGCATCTAACAACTCTCCCCAACTAGATTCTTGCTTGTCCTCAAGCAAAGTATGCCCCTTGAAGGACAAGAGGATTTGCTTTAAGAAAAAGGTTTCTCCGAAGTCGGATAAAACGGCTCCAACACAAGCGAATCAACAGATACAAATTTCCAACGGTTCGAATAAAATAATACACAAGAACTAAAACTTAATAGCAATGCGAAATATGTATCTATCTACAACAATATTATTTTGAATGAATCACCCTATCTCTCCTCTTCGAATAAGGATTGAAGAATTTACGCGTTTGCAACCGCGGGAATAATCTCACTCTCTAACAAATAATGAAGAAATCAATTCGATTCATACAATGTCTAACAATTATAAATGGTAATGTGGAAGCACGAAGATCACTAAGGGCTTTTCGGTTGAAGCTTGGTTAGGTTAACAAACAAGGGTCATTTCTTAGGCCATTGAAAACGAGATTGCCGATGCAAAAGAGACATTCACTGTACATTATTTACACATCTCAACTTCGTTCCCTTTATTTCTCATTTGAAACCTTCACAACTCTTATTTCACAACTCAATTTTTGTTTTTCACTATTTTTCTTCCAAGCAAGCATTAATTTTCATTCTTTCTATTTTTGTTCTTTTCTTTCACATCATATTTACAAAGCAGATGTTTCTTTTCTATATTTTCTATATATATATATATTTTTTTTTATGCTTGCTCGGTTTTTCAAGAGTTGTGGTACTTACCAATTCTCATTTTTGTTCTCCCCAACTGATTTCTTACTCACCCTAAGTGAATGCTCTTAACTTTTTACGGCAAAAGAACAATAATCAAGATTTTCCGGGTTGTAAAAAAAAGATTTTTGAAATCTCGCTTTATTTCAAGCTGAGATTCAACTGTTTAAGCTCAAAGGGGTTAACGAGTACTCTCTCTGCTCACAGGTAAGTTGTATTTGGAACTGGTTGTGCTCGATAGGAAACAAGTGCCTTGATCATTTCTAATTGCTTCCACATATTCACAATAATAAAAGACAAAGCATGAATCAAATGAATCAACAAAACTTATTAGAATCCAGCATTTAAGTGTACAATGGAGGTTTCCTCACAATTTGTGGTTTTAAGTCCTAGATGAAACATTCATTCAATTATGTTGCAAAAAGACAATACTCAATTACAAAAAAGAGTAAAGTTCTAAGTGCATTCTAAAATTCTAGTCGGAGGTAACCATGTACCTTAGCCTTATTCACTTGTTTATTCTTATCATTGCCATCCAAGCTCGGATGCACCTTCATTGGATACTTCTTTGAGGAGCAACCAATCTAGAAGGTATGCCACTCAACCAACCAAAAATTTATTAAAACAAACAAAATTTAAAACAGAAATAATAATATAAACTTCAAAATTTAAATTTGTTCGTGGGGGACAAAACACCCCAAAAGTAAAAAGCCAAAATCAAAATACAGAATTCTGGAAATACAATCAAAATAAAACATAACATGAAAAAAATAAAAACTTAGCCCTCCAAGGACTCAGAATCCTCATCACTACCGGCTTCAGAACCGGTAGCCTCATCATCATCATCACCATCAGCAGCAGCACCAGAAGACGCACCAGCATCCGCCCCCTCACCAAACACAGGCCTGTCCACAGGCCAGTTAGCGTTAAGCACAAACTGCTCACGCGTTATCAATGAGTGATCACCGGTGGGGTCACTTCCCTGCAGCTGTAACCGCTGCATAGAATCATGCATGTCGAGCATGGCACGCTGAGTAGCCGCCATCCAGTCCCAATTGTAATTGCAGACAGCCTGCAGGTAAGGATCGGGTCCGGGAGTAGAAGTACCAGGACCATCAGAAGCTCGGGTACCCTCTGCAGCTGCACTACCTCTAACATTCTTCGCCCTGTAATACTTGGCCACATAACGGTCATCGATGGGTGGCGGGATCCTTACTTGACCCCTAGAAGGTAGCCGCACCTTCGCTTGTATGCACAAACTCATGATTAGGCAGGGGAAAGCCAGGGGACAATTCACACGAGCCCCCGACTTTAGCCCGCTTTCAATCACGGACTTAAGCTCATAAGCGATAATCCTCGCCACATCGATCTGGACATTAGTGAGGATAGAGTGTACCAAGTGTGCCACTGGGATCGGCACTGTAGAAGTGTGGGACTTTGGTTGGATGTTTGTCAGAACCAATAGCAGGATCAGTTGAGCCAAGGGAGTCATGTCCTCCCTGTGATATCTCATAGGAACCCCAGATGGGTTCAGCTCAACTGATTTCCCTCTTAACAGCAGGGCAGCAGAGATCGCATCAATATCCCGGTGAAGCCGCAAGTCTGTATGGTAGGTGTCTCGCTCCTCGGCTCCCAGTTGGAGCGGTTCAACAAGGACGCGGTTAATAGCATCCCGATCAAAAGCAACTGGACGACCGGCCACTCTAGATATCCAAGTAAATGGCTCGTCATCATCAGGAAGTGCGTTCGCATAGAACTCCCGCACCGTTGCAATGTCATAATGCTCCAGGGGATTAATTAACCGATCCCATTTTTTTGTGTCAATCAACCCGGCGAATGTTCTGTTCGTGCCTTGAAGGTTGATGATGAATCTCTTCTCCGGTAGAATTTTCCGCTTCTCCAAAGCAATGTATCTTGTCGCTTGCTTCGGCCCGACAAATTTGTCGGTATCAAACTGGATTGGCACGGGACGGGAAGTGCTCCCGCCCTTTCTCTTCTTTGAAGCGCCGGATCTAGATTCCATCTGCAAAATAAAAGAGGAAGCAACACACACAAAACAGATTAGACAGCAAAACCAGAATTCACAGTACTGTCATGCTCGCTGCTGCTTCGCCTAGCGAAGTGGCAGCGAATGCTCGCCTCTGGTTCGCCTAGCGAGCTGCTAGCGAACCTTACGGGTTTTTGGGTTCTGCAGGTTTTTCAGTAAAGTTTTCCCAAAACCCACATTCTAATGGTTTCAATTTCAGAACCTAATGATATATCAAGAAAAGAAACGTTCTATGCTATTGGTAATTACAAACTCTCATGCAAAACCTAGAATTCTCAATTGAAAAACCTAAAATCCCCACATGCAAACCTAAAGTTTCCCATACCAACAACTTCATCCTAAATGCCATTCAAATCAGAAATAAACAAAGCTTAAACATAAAGAAATGGTATAGGGCAAACCTTAGCAAATTAGAGCGATGGATATGAAATGCAGTGAGGTTCACAATCCTCCAATTTAGGGTTTGAGTGTTTGTGAGAGAGATGAAAATGAGAGAGTGAGGTGAGTGTTCGTGCAAATGCCTCAGCAGAGTTGTCAAACAGAAAATTGTTTTTGGGCCCCAAATGAGAGGCCTGTTGAGATTTTAAATAAGTGTTGTCACGCAGCGCTCGCTGCTGCCTCGCCTAGCGAGCAGCTAGCGAATCAGCTCGCTACTGCTTCGCCTAGCGAGCATCAAGCGAGCATGACAGCATTTGCCTTTTCAAAGGCAGCATTCTGGGTACATTCAGCATGGTTTTAACAATTGGAAACCCAATACAACAGAACAGGAAAACAGTAAATACTTACAATGTTGGGGTGCCTCCCAACAAGCGCTTGTTTAACGTCGGCTAAGCTCGACGGTGTGATGCTCACAGAGGAGCATCCAACGGAATAGCACGGCTCTCGCGATCCATATGACCGCCAAGATAAACCTTCAAACGTTGGCCATTAACGGTCCAACTGTCCTTCTTTTCAAGGTCCTCTATGACAATAGCTCCGTACTCCTTAACTTCTTTGACCCGAAATGGCCCGGACCATTTTGATTTCAACTTTCCGGGGAATAACTTCAACCTGGAATTGAACAAGAGGACCAATTTTCCGGGCACAAATTCTTTCTTTCTGAGCTTTTTGTCATGGTATGTCTTTACCTTCTCTTTGTACAACCAGCTTGAGTGGTATGCGGCATTGCGCATCTCTTCCAACTCAAGTAGTTGCACCTTCCTTTTCTCACTGGCCAAATCATTTTCAAAATTTAAGAATTTTAGAGCCCACAAGGCTTTGTGCTCCAATTCAACCGGCAAATGGCAAGTTTTACCAAACACCAATTGAAATGGAGTTAGGCCAATTGGAGCTTTGAAGGCGGTACGGTATGCCCATAACGCTTCATCCAATTTTTGGGACCACTCTTTTTTCGAATTTGACACAGTTTTTTCGAGGATTCTCTTAATCTCACGATTAGAGACCTCAGCTTGCCCATTAGCCTGTGGGTGATACGGAGTTGCCACTCTGTGTGATACACCGTATTGTTTTAAAATGCTTTCCAACGGTTTATTACAAAAGTGTGACCCTCCGTCACTTATCAACACTCGGGGGGTTCCGAAACGGGAAAATATGTTTTTCTTCAAAAAATTTATCACCGTTTTCGCATCCGCCCGAGGTGAGGCAATCGCCTCAACCCACTTAGAAACGTAATCAACTGCGACAAGCATATACTCGTTACCATAAGAGGGTGGGAATGGTCCTACAAAATCAATGCCCCAACAATCAAATACTTCGACCTCTTGGATGTTTTGGAGAGGCATCTCATCTCTCTTACCAATCCCACCGCTTCTTTGGCAACTATCACAACTTTGCGCATGGGTATGTGCGTCTTAAAAAATAGTGGGCCAATAAAATCCTGACTGAAGGATTTTAGTGGCCGTTCTCACTCCATTATAGTGTCCGCCGTAAGGCGAGTTGTGACAATGCCAAAGGATGCTCTGCGCTTCATCGCCAGTAACGCATCTCCTTAAAAGGTTATCACTACCCAACTTAAACAAGTACGGGTCATCCCAAACGTAATACTTGGCATCTGAAAGAAACTTCCTTTTTTGGTTCGAAGTTAGGTCGGGAGGCACAAAACCACTAGCCTTGTGGTTCGCAAAGTCTGCAAACCACGGCCTAACTTGAACTTTGAACATTTTTTCATCAGGAAATTCTTCTCGGATTTCCTTCTCCGACGCGGTAACCTCCACATTCACCAAGCGGGATAAATGATCCGCCACCAAATTTTCCGATCCTTTCTTGTCTTTGATTTCAACATCAAATTCTTGCAACAAGAGGATCCAACGGATGAGCCTTTGCTTCGAATCCGGTTTGGTGAGCAAATATTTAATCGTCGCGTGGTCGGTATACACTACGACTTTAGACCCTATAAGATAAGATCTAAACTTTTCAAGCGTGTACACTATTGCAAGTAGTTCTTTCTCCGTGGTGGCATAGTTTATTTGAGCCTCGTTAAGAAATTTACTTGCATAATGTATCGCATGAAAATTTTTCTCTTTTCTTTGGCCAAGTACCGCTCCAATTGCATAGTCGCTTGCATCGCACATTAGTTCAAAATTTGAATTCTAATTTGGAGCGACTATAATCGGAGCGGTAACCAATTTTTCTTTTAAAGTTTCAAAAGCTTGCAAACATTCATCGGTTAAGAGAAATACCTGGTCCTTAGCTAGCAAATTGCTCAAAGGCTTAGCCACCTTTGAGAAGTCCTTGATAAAGCGCCGATAGAACCCGGCGTGCCCCAAAAAGCTTCGGATTCCCTTCACATTCACCGGAGGAGGTAACTTTTCAATCACTTCAACCATGGCTCGATCAACTTCAAGCCCTCTTGAAGAGACGTTATAGCCAAGCACTATCCCCTCGGTCACCATGAAGTGACACTTCTCCTAATTAAGCACCAGATTGGTCTTCACACATCTTTCCAACACCGTTTTCAAGTTTGCCAAACATAGACTAAAGGATCCACCAAATACCGAGAAGTCATCCATGAAGACTTCCATTGTTTTCTCAATAAGGTCGGCAAAAATGGCTTGCACACATCGTTGGAAAGTCGCTGGTGCATTGCACAACCCAAAGGGCATTTTTCGGTATGCGAACACTCCAAACGGACATGTGAAAGCCGTCTTTTCATGATCGGCCTGGTCAACCGCAATTTGGTTATACCCGGAATAGCCATCCAAGAAACAATAGTATTGTTGGCCCGAGAGTCTTTCGAGCATTTGATCCATGAACGGGAGTGGAAATGGTCCTTTCGAGTTGCGGTATTCAACCGCCTATAATCTATACACATTCGCCACCCCGTTGCAACTTTAGTAGGGATCAATTCATCCTTGTCATTCCGGATCACGGTAATTCCACCTTTCTTCGGAACCACATGCACGGGACTAACCCATGGACTATCCGAGATCGGGTAAATCATTCCCGCATCCAACAGCTTTACAACTTCTTTTCTTACAACCTCCTTCATGGTAGGATTTAAGCGGCGTTGAGGTTGAGCTACCGGCTTAAAATCCTCTTCCATCAAGATCTTGTGCATGCAATAGGAAGGGCTAATTCCTTTTAGATCGGAAAGAGTCCAACCCATGGCTTCTTGATTTTTTTTTAGCACATGGATCAAGCGGGCTTCTTCATCATTTGTCAAAAGGTTGCTTATGATGACCGGCTTTGCTTCGGTCTCATCTAGGAATACATACTTCAAAGTAGAAGGTAGTATTTTCAATTCAATAGGCGCTTTTTCGTCAATAACCTCCTTCTTCAAGTCTTCTTCCTTAACTTCCCACGGTTGTAGTTCGTCTAAACTATCAAGTTCCTTTAAGCATTCCTCAAGAGCTTGCTCTTCTTCAACGGTGAAAACCTCCAATGAGTCGTCAAGAGCTAACTCCATAGGAGATATCTCATGAATATGCTTAGAAACCTCCAAAACTGCTTCTTCGATCACATCGATGCGAAAGCTATCATTTCTATCTTTTGAATGCTTCATTGCTTCGAATAGATCGAATGTTACTTCCTCATTTTGAACTCTCACCTTCATTAAACTGTCATCAACGTCAATCATCATTCGCGCGGTTTTCATGAACGGTCGGCCCAAGATGAGCGGAGCATCATCATCTTCTTCCATATCAATAACAATAAAATTGACCGGGAAAAAGAATTTGTCGACTTTAACCAAGACATCTGGGGCTACGCCATGAGGATGGGTTGTCGACTTATCCGCCAATTGCAACGTCATTCGGATGGACTTAATTTCAATGTTGCCAAGCCTCTTTATAATTGACAAAGGTATAAGATTAATGCTTGACCCCAAGTCAATTAGTCCCTTCCCGACATAGATATCTCCAATTTTAACTGGCAAAGTAACTCTTCCCGGATCAACCTCTTTTTTTGGAAGCGTCCTTTGAATAATGGCACTACAGCTCGCGTCAAGGACGATGGTCTCCGGTTCCGTATACCTTCGCTTTTTTGTAAGTATGTCCTTCATGAACTTGGCATACTTGGGCATTTGCTCCAAGGCTTCGGCAAACGAAATGTTTATTTATAATTGTTTAAAAATATCCATGAACCGGGCGTAATGCCGTTCATTCTCCCTTTTGGACGGGGCATGAGGATAAGGGAGGTTTTGGATTGGAGTAGTGCTCACTACCTCCTTTCCCTTTGCAACTCTAGAACTCCTCCATCTAGGCTTTTTCACTTCCTCCCCCATTACCTCATCACTTTTATTTTTCTCAATCTCCACACTTTTTTTCTTTTCAACTTCACCATTCTTTTCGTTATTTTCAACTTCTTCCTCCTCACTCCACTCCCCCACTTCACCATCAATATTTTCCTCCATTATTTCCTCCTCATTTTCTTTCTTTTTCTCTCTTTGTTCACTCTCAACTCTTTTGTTATTCTCACTCATCAACTCCTTCCCACTTCTCGTTGTGATCGCCTTACAATGCTCCTTAGGATTTGTTTGCGTGTTTGCCGAAAAGGAAGGACCGGTTTGTTGTTCCGCGAGTTGCTTCGCAAGTTGCCCAACTTGAGTCTCGAGATTTTTTATAGCCGCGTCGTTGCTTTTTTGATTTGCCATTGACATTTGCATGAATTGCGTCAATGTCTCTTCCAACTTAGAAGTTACGAGCGGCGGTTGTTGAGATTGATAAGGATTTTGGGGAGGGTTTTGACGGCTAGAAGAACCACCTCCATAACCTTGGTTATGGTAATAGTTATTCCTAGGTTGGAACCCTTGGTTCCCTTGGAAATGTGGTTGTTTATTTTGAGGGTTTGGTTGATAAGGTTGTTGTTGTTGTTGTTGTCTCGGTTGGTAGTCCCTTTGGTTTGCCATGTAGTTTACATCTTCGAACCCCGGAGGCGGACAGAATCCGGTGTCATGCTCACCTTTGCAAAGCTCACAACAAGCTATTTGTTTAGCTTTAGAAGGTTCTCTCAACTCTTTTTTTTGTTGCGTTAAGAGTTCCACTTGTTGTGAGATGAGCTTGTTTTGGGCAAGGATGGCATCGTTCGTCCCTAGTTCAAGCACTCCCGGCTTTTTCAAAGAGTTGCCTCGACTTTGACTCTGAAGATCATTTAGAGCCATTCGATTTATGATATTTGTAGCTTCTTCGGCACTTTAAGACAATAAAGAGCCACCCGAGGTAGCATCCAACAACGTCTTACAATTCGGTTGAAGTCCATTTTTGAAAATATGGATTTGAGTCATCTCATCAAATCCATGCCCTTTACATTTCCGAAGCATGGATTTGAATCTTTCCCACGCTTCATTTAAGGATTCATTGATTCCTTGTGCAAACACTGAGATGGCCGTCTTGGATTCCATGAACCGGTTATGGGAGAAGAATCTTTCGATGAACTTCTCTTCTAACACATTCCAGTCTGTCATGACGGATGGTGTTTGATCTAAGTACCAATCTTTTGCTTTGCCGAGCAAAGCGTGTGGAAATAATCTTCTGAATAACGATAGCTCCTGAGCCTGATCCACTCCGGCCGCCAATGCTATCTCATAAAATTTTGTGAGGAAAGCAAAGGGATCTTCATGGTCCATTCCGGTGAATGGACTTCCATATAATAAATTGAGAGTTCCCATTTTCATCTCAGCTTGCCTTCCCGTGTGGTTGGCAAACTGAGCAGTGTTTCTTGGACTGTTTATGCATGGAGTAGAAATAGGCGGTGGTGGTGGCTCCATGTTAGGTATGAATGGTGGTGGATTTGTGGTAGAAGAACTTTCTCCTTGCTCTTGACGTTGTCTAGCCTGTTGCCTCCTACGTCTCGTTTTGCTATTAAGCCTCCTTGCGGTTCTCTCGATCTCAGGATCAAAAAGAAGTTCGTCCACAGGGATTTGCCCTCGCATAAAACATAAGCTGCACACTAAACCAAACAAATTACAAGCACAAGTCAAAAATTCGAAAGCTAGAACTTAAACAACTATTGCGATGCTCACAATATCAATTCACAATCCCCGGCAACGGCGCCATTTTGTTGAAATGTAATTTTAAGTGTCGGGTTTTTGTTATCGTATCCACAGGGATTGTGAGATATCACCGCCTTTCGACAGTTGTTTTAATTCTTTTCTTAAGGTAACAATGGGGTTTTGGTATTTGTCACGGTATCTTGCATAAAAAGTATAATAAAATGCGGTAAAAGTTTTGGTTTGAATATTTGAGAAATATTGCCAAAGTTAGGGTTCGACGATCACTTTGCATGTATTTGTTCGATCAACAAAACTTATAAACTCCTTTAGATGATAAATTATTTCATAAAGTCCTCCCAATGTGTTTATCTCTAACACACATTGTGAGTTTTCCCATTTTGATCCATTGTTTATCTCTAACACAATCTATCAAAATGACAACTTTTTGGTTCAACCTTATGGTGAACAAAATCATTCATTACTATCTCTAGCTAACAAACAAGATTGGATGAAAACCTAGGTTAAGAGTTGGTAAACATCTCTCGATCATAAACCAACACAAAGAGTTTTCAATAAGAACAAAGTTTTCACCATATATTCACCATTAAAGAGTTTACAAATGAAGATCCTTACATTTACACACAAAGCTAATGATCATCTACATCTAACCTTGGCAAAATGAAGGACTTAGCTACTCATTTTCATGGTAGCTTGGTCAACAAGTTTCGGAAGAAGGTTGATCAACATCCGGGTCGAATAATCGAGATTGGATGGGAATTCACCTTCTTTTTATGAAAGATGGTTAAGAGATGAAGAGAAATGGTTTTTAGGTCATAAAAGATCCTTGGAACAATGCTGTAAAATATCTAGAAAAAGTACAAAAGTATGGAAAAATAAGGTATGGCTCCAAAAAGTGGCACTTGCTACTTATAGAGTTGTTACTGGGCTGTCATGCTCGCTAGGCGAGCAGAATGGCTCGCCTAGCGAGCACTTAAGTGAGGCACCTGAGGCACCTGAGGCACCTGCGCCCAGAGAAACAGCCTTTCCCAGACTGTCATGTTCGCTTAGCGAACAAAACCTTCGCCTAGCGAAGGACACGCTTCAACCTTCGCTCCAGCGAGGTTGAGAGGTTTTGCTACTGGAATGCTCGCTGGGAGCTCGCTAATGGCTCGCCTAACGAGTGAGTGATGGCTGCGCTTTTCACCAAGTCTGGACGTGTTCGCCACACTCCTCGCTGGAAGCTCGCCTAGCAAGTGTGGTGATGTTTGCCTCTGTTAAATACTGGAGCTTTTCGCTGGACGCTCGCTGGACGCTCGCCTAGCGAGTGCTTCGCCACAGCCCTCGCCTAGCGAGGAAGCTGATGAATGCTTGTTTTATTTGATTCCTTTGCCACATTTCTTGTGTCTTCATTTTCTATTATTTCATGCCTACTTCCTGCATAATAACACACAATTCAAAGGTACCAAGATAGATTATCATTGTATTGCATTTCATCTGAAACAAAGGTGGTTTCGACATTTTAGCAAGGAAATGGAGTGAAAGATGCCCACATTTGATAGCTCAAATAAGCACTTTTGGGCATCTAACAGTCACGAGCATGGTTTCTGGGTAAGAATCATCCCAAAGGAGTGACTAAGGATAAAAACATGTAGATCATATTCTAAAAAGTTCCCATAGTCTTAATCATCTATCGAATATTACAGGTTAAGATGACTGACTCATCGACCCATAATATTCTCAAGAGAAACTCGTCTGAGTGTAGTATCGCGTAACAACTATTATCAAGTCTACACTTGAATAGTCTCTGCACTACGTCCTAAATAGGCCAAGAGGGGTTAAATGTTCTACGGTCCTCAGCTTCTCGGACCCAAATTAGAGATAGTAATGCCTAACCACAAATACTTGTGTGACATTTCCAAATCCAAAAGGGTCTCCACTGAGAAGATGGATCTCAAGCCAACTTGTTAAGGACTACTCCACACAAGTCGAACATGACTATACCATCCTCCTATCTTAATTGCACTCAAGTTTGGGTTAGAACTTATCTCACCACTCAGAGATCACCAAGCATAATAAGCAGATTATATCACACAAATATACATACATCACATATATATATAATTATATACACACAAAAAAGTAGGCTAAACCCACTGGAGACTACTCCCCAGTAGAGTCGCCACTTAATTTCTGTAGCGATAAATTCATGATCATCAAGCTATGGATAAGCAAGACATCAAATAACAAGAGTCGCCACCACGATTTTATTGTTTCCAATGGGAAAGGGAAAAGTACGAACAAAACCCACAATAAGAAGTTTTCAAATCAAAACTAATAAAACGCCAAAGATTACAGGTAAGGGGGTTGGTTACACAGAGGGAAGGTGTTAGCACCCAAAGTGTCCTAGGTACTCCTAGGGAGCCCTTTCTTGTGCACATGTGTATTTTGTACAAAGTGATGTTTACAAACAAATATAATGGGGGGATGATAAAAGAATTCATTAATTATATTTTTGTGTTTGACAAGACCTTCGGACTTGTGCCTACGTACCAACATAAAAATGAGGGATCAAAACATCGTAGTTCGTGATATAAATTTCAAAGTGGGTGTATTGCTTTTTAATGAAAAATAAGTTTGAAAGGCACAAGGGCCTAGAAAATGGTTTGAATGAGTTAATTCTTTTGGCTTTTAAAAATTTTAAGTCAAGTATAGTTAAGTTTATTTACATGTTTGATTTAAGAAAAAATGTTTTGAAATGCAATAGCATAAGGCCAAAGTTTCTAATTTGCAAAGGGTCTAAGTTAAAAAGAAAAGACAAGCACAAGCAAATAAGTTTTTAAAAGGAGGGAGAGATTTTGAAATTAAAGAGACGGGGAGGAGATGAAGAGACTAATCCTAAGCATAAATTTAAAAGTTAAGAGTTGAAAAGATCTGACCAATGGGCTACAATCCAATAGACAAGAATGTCATATAGAAACCCAAATTCCCTTGGACATTAGAATCAAGAAACAAACAATGCATAACATATTAACTTGAAGAGCAAGGCATCAAATAAAGATAACCACATCCAAGCTTTAGCCACTCCAAGATCTCCTTCAAATTTGCTCATGTAGCAGATGAATTCCACAACTCACAGGTTCAAAATAACAGCTTCACAACGATCATGTTACAGATGAACTCAAAGGGATCTTCAATAATATATCAGATGAAGTTTTTTGCAAGCACTTGGTTACATAAAGTTGGCATTGGCCAAATCCTTTTTGAAATTCTGTTATCAGATATAAGATGTCGAAGGTAATGTCACGACACTAATATCTGTTAACACAAACAGGATAAAGATATAGAATGGTATCGCAAATGACACAAGCAATTGTTAACCCAGTTCGGTGCAACTCACCTACGTCTAGGGGCTACCAAGCCAGGAAGGAAATTCACTAAAATAGAATCAGTTCAAAGACTCTCCGTACACTTCAACAAGTTACAGTCTTTCTCACCTAATCTCTACCCGTGCAATTTCTACCTAAGCACTCTTAGATATGAGAACCCACTCACTTCCCTACAACCACACTTGTGATCTTAAACAATAATCCCTTGATAAAAGAAAACACTTTTCAATAACACACTCTTGATTTTACTTCACAGTTTCAATCAAGAAGACACACACTTGATCTTGCTTCACAGCTTTGATCAAGTAGACACACACTTGATCTTGCTTCACAGCTTTGATCAAGTAGACACACACTCTTGCTTAACAGCTTTAGAGTGACAAATTACAACCACAAATCAGTCCAATTCAATCATCAAAAGATGACTTGAATAGCTTACAAGTCTCACGACTAAATAGACACAAACCCTAGCTCTCTCTCTATATTTCGCTCAGTATTGGTTGTGTTATAAAACAGGTTTTCTAAGTCCCTTTTTATAGAAGCTTTCAGCTGGGCTTGGACATCTTGAAAACCCTAAATCTATTTTCCAATTAAATCTTCTCATGACAGTTGGTTAGATCTCCTTGGAAAATAAGTAAATCAGGTTGTAATCCATGATTGAATGCGCCTGCAAATCAGATCTTCAATCATACATAGATTTCCATTAATTGTGCAATCACAAAACACCAGACATTCATACTGAATATTCTGTGTACAGGATGTCATGACATCGGGTCTGACATCGTGGAAAAATCCTGCAAAATTCCATAATTCCTTTTATAAAATTCCAGCAGGTACACAAACATCAGATGCCATGACATCGTGTATGACATCCTGATACAATCCTGCATAATTATGTTTTTCCATTTCAACTCCAGCAGGAACACATTATCAGAAGCCATGGCATTGTATATGACATTCTGAAACAATCCTGCATGATTATGTTCTTGAACTCCAGCAGGTACACAGGATATCTTATGTTAAGACATCACACATAACATCTTGTGAACTCTCTTTGTTTTACCAAAATTGATGCCAACACATAGAACCAACAAACTCCCCATTTGGCAAATTTTGGCTAAAACATATATCTATCCTTTTTGTTCACAAGAAAACTATCAGCAGTTAAACAACAGTTTAAACAGCAGCAGAAGCAAACACAATTACTAGATATAGCTACTAGTAATACACACATGCACAAGGGTACTTCTCCTCCCCCTAAATTTGTGCAATAGAAACAGAATTACTAGTTATGGATGCAACTAGTAAGACACACAAATGCACAAGGGTACTCCTTCTCCCCCTAAATTTGTGCACACATCAAACAACTCCCATGAAAATAACAGCTACTGTAACCACAACACTTGTAACAGCCAGAATGTCATTCTGACATCTGCTTCAACATCAACACCTGTGCACCACATCAGACATCCCCTTTGACATCTGTAAACAAAACAACATTCTGTTTTAACACTTGTTAACACCTGTGCACTTCCTTCAATAATAGTTGTCCTTAAGCTACATACAGCTCACAGTTCCACAACTGCTACCATATCAACTTCCACATCAACACTTCTCCCCCTTTTTAGTCAAAATTGACCAAAGGTGACCAATTAGACAAAATAAATGTCAATTAGCCTAGCAGAGAATGTCATATCAGATGTTATAACATTAAGAAATGTTAAAACATAATAGTTAGGAAGTATAAACCATCATCATACACAGTTGTGATAGTTGAGATAATGAACAAATCCAAGGAACTCATTAAGAGCCCAAAATATTACACACAGGCATCAATGAGGACTGCCACAAATTACACATTTTTAAAAGAATAATAAAAACTTCAGTCAAACACCAGCATTAGAACAACTTCCAAAACATCAGCAACATATCAGCCACACAGTCTTTAACACACAGGGGGAACCATCAATCAGAGGAAAAAGTATCACCTTCACCTTCAGAGCCTTCAGAGCTTTCAGAGCTTCCACTGGATTGAGCTTTTGACCTCTCTCTTGAGGTATTAGCATTTGACTCTTCACTAGCCTTCCCCATTTCTTCCTGTTCTAGGATCCTAATAAGAACTTCCAGAGCTTCTTTTCTTGCCTTGGCTACCCTTATACCATTATCCAGTTCCTTGCAGGTATCTTTTAGTTGATCAATTAAGCTTCCTTGAGATGCAGGCTCCCTTCTGGCAGATGTCATGACAACATCATTTGCATGACTTCCCTCAAACAGCTTATAATGAATGGATAGTGGGGGCTTTCTTCTGCTTGGAATGTCATTTGTATTGAATATGCCTGGTTGTTGACTCAAGATGATACCACAAATAATGGATGGGAAGGTAATGGGCAACTTCACAGCATTTGTGAAGGCATGTCTGATAATTTGGTCAAACACAAACTTTCCAAAATCATAGTTAATCCTGGTTCCAATTGCATGAATGATTCTTCCAAGACCAATGGAGATGGTAGAGATATGATTAGTAGGCACCCAATTAGGTGAACCAATCTTGTGCAAGATGACATATTTGACAGTTAACTTGCCAACTGATAGGTGATTCCTACTAGGCCATTCCTTAACTTGGCCAGCTGAAATAGTCCTACATACCTCATTGTCTGTAGTCTATAAATCCACTCCTCCATCAGTTCCTCTTCCTATGAACTTGTTGATAATGGTTGGTGAGAATCTCACACATTTACCCTTACAAAAACCTTGCAAAACTCCCTGCTGCTCTTTTCATAAATATCCTCAGGGATATTTATAATGAATTCTTTTACTAACCCCTCATAGCACTGTGGCAGAGCAATCACAGTTTTCATAAGACCAGCAGCCTTAATTAACTCCATGGCTTCCTTTACTTCAACAGCCTCTTTTCCCAATTCTCTTTCAACATCTACCCTCCTCTGAATGACAAACTTCCATTTGGCAGCACCATCTTCTAAGTGAAACGAGATATTGTCTAGGTTCACAGCAGCCACTTTGTTTGGAGACTTCTTCACAGTCTGCCTTTTAGTAGGGGAGATGTCTGGGACGTCGTCTTCGATATCCTCATCAGATTCAGAACTCTCATTTTCTTTCCTCTTTTTGACCTCTATTTTACTCCAAGACTTGGAGAGACCTACACCAGCAACCTTTTTCTCTCTTCTAGCTATCCTTATTTCAGCCACACTCTTCCTTTTTCTGATTCTCAATTTCTTAGCTACACTTGTTTTCACAAGATTGACCAAAGTGTCATCTTCTTCCTCAGAACTTTCTTCCTCCAGATCAATGATATCCTCAGCAGTTTCATGAGACACACTTGCTAGTTTCTTACTGGGTAAGTTTTTGCCTAGAGAACATAATCCTTCTGCAGCCACTTCCTTTTCTGATCGAGATGAGTCATCATCTTTCTCAGCTTGGGGTTCTACCTCAGGAGAGGGATCCCTTCTGGACAGAGGGGTAGAAACACCCTTGGCTGCATGTTCTTAATTCAGAATCCTAGTAACTAGGTTTCTTATGGTACGATCAGTAAAGTGCATGTCCTCTTTATTAGGAGAATTTTAAGAAATGTTACCTTGCTTGGTTCCAGTCATGGAAGAGTAGCCTGGGGCGTCTCCTGGTATCACACAAAGAGGAGTAACGTCTAGCACGTCTTCATCTAGAAACTCCATGGAGGGAGTTCTTGTATGATGATAGGGTTTTGAACCAGAAGATGATGGATGTTGAGACATGTTGTTGAACTTTTGACAGAAATTTCTTTGCCCTAGCAGAGTTTCTTTGAGGAGTTGGATGGAGATGAAGATGGTTGTGTTTAGGTAGCGTGTGCAAGTGACATAGATACTATTTCCAATGCTAGGGAATGATTTCTCATTAATGTGGCTCTTTAATTTAAGTGGGCAGACACTATTTTTATTTCCTTTTTCTTTCCACTTTAATTCCCATTATTTCATAAGAGTCCAAATCCCTAATTTCCCTTTTGCATATTCAAATTGAATATCATCCAAGTCCTTTGCAACCTTGTCAGCTAGTTGCATTTCAAGCTTTGGAACTATGAATTTGTCTTCCACAAATTTTCTAATAGAGTGTTGACAGCAAATAAAGTACTTAGTCCAACTGTGCTGACTATGATTTTTGGACATTGTTGCAGTATTCAGGTTGTCATAATACAATATCATGATATCATGTGTGACATTATATGCAATTATTAGTAGTTCCATCCAACCCAGTTGAGAACAGTTGCTTCCATCTGATATATTTTCATCATAAACACCATTTTCATCTTTCAAATGTGTAGGAGCAGGTGTCATTTCACTCTCACTCTTTTCCATATTGTTCTTGGTACACATAGTCCCTTGTGGCCCAGTTCCAACAACGCTCTCTCCAATTTCAGACTGCATATAACTAGTCACATGTCCACCTATTTGATCTAACCTCTCAGCTATTTGGGCCATCATGACCTTTTCTCCCTTGAGAGTGAGGTTAAGTCTGAGCTTTTGGTGTGACATCCTTGTCTGACATTCCCCACAGACTTGGCTTTCATTACTCTTGAGGGTTCTTCTAGCAGTTGTACTTATCTTCATCCCTTCCTTTTTGTCATAGGTACACTTTGAGGAATAATCCATTTGAGAGATCCACGTGTAACAATTGTCTTTGGTCCTGATTCCTTTCATAATCACTTCACTGTCTTTGTTAATAATCAGACATTCAGTTTTAGTGAAGTTGACATTCAGGCCTTGATCACATAGTTGGCTGATGCTTATTAGATTTGCAGTCAAGCCCTTAACCAGTAGGATATTGTCAAGTTTAGGAACTCCAGGACAATCAAGCTTGCATATCCCCTTTATTTCACCTTTGTTCCATCACCAAAGGTTACATAGCTTATGACAAGAGGGTGAAGATCAGTTATCAAGTCTATGTTTCCAGTCATGTGTCGAGAACATCCACTATCAAAATACCACTCTTCTTTGGCTAAGATTCTAAGGGGAATGTGAGCTATTAAACTTGTAACATTAGTCTTAGGAACCCATTACTTCTTGTTGATAGGCATGTGTTGTTGATAGTGAGTCTGTTGATGAACAGGGGTAGGGTAACCATACAGCTTATAGCAGAAGGGCTTTAGGTGACTAAATTTCCCACAGTAGTGGCATCTCCATCTTTGGTGTTTCCCTTTCTGCTGTTTTCTCCTCTGATGTTGTGACATATGATGTGACATCTCAGGACTGCTCTTACTATTGCTGCATTTAGGTTTGGCTTGAGGCTTGCAACTAGTGTAACTGCTCTCAGCCTTAGATTTATTGTACCCTATTCCAGGTTTGTCTCCTGTGATTAGTCCAGTTTGGAGAATCTTGTCTAAGGAGTCAGATCCATTGTTTAACATCCTTACATACTTGGTCATCTCTTCTAGTTTTGAGTTTAAGACGATAGCTTCAGTTTTTAACTTGGAGATGGTTTCCACATGTTCTGCCTTTTCATTCTCCAGTTGTACTATCTTCTGACTTTCAACTTGTTGACTTTCATCTAGCTTGACCTTCAGAGCCACTGCTTCAGTTTTTAATTTGGAGATGGTTTCCGATTGTTCTACCTTCTCATTCTCAAGTTGAGTTATCCCCTTCTTCTGGCTTTCAACCTGTTTACACAGCTCTACACTTTTATGACACAACTTTCTGTAGGTAGAGGCCAACTCTTCAAAGGTCACTTCTTCATCACTTGAGTCTTCATCAGAACCCCATTTTCCTATCAATGCAGTCACCAGATTTGCAGCCTCCTCTGTATCACTCTCATCAGACCAGGTGGCAACAAGACTCATCTTCTGCTTCTTGAGGTAGGTTCCACATTCAGTTCTAATGTGTCCATACCCATCACATTCATAGCACTTTACTTCTTTTCCTTCTTTGGGTTTTTCATTTGTCCTTGCTCTTCTTCCATTGCTGATGTCAGATGAGATGTTCTTGACATTTGCCTTGGATCTTACATCCATTTTTTTAAACAATCTGTTGAACTATCTTTCCAGCATTGCAACTTCATTGGCCAAATCTTCATCAACATCCTGACTATTTTCCTCTTCTGTGTTTGATATGAAGGCAATGCTTTTGGTTTTCTTTTCAGAACCATCATTCAATCCCATCTCAAAGGTTTGGAGAGAACCAACTAGCTCATCAACTCTCATGTTGGAGATGTCTTGAGATTCTTCTATGGTAGTCACTTTCATAGCAAATCTCTTAGGTAGTGACCTAAGTATTTTTCTTACCAATTTTTCACCTGACATCTTTTCTCCCAGGGCTCCTGAGGCATTAGCTAATTCAAGGATACTCATATGAAATTCATGGATATTCTCATCTTCTTTCATCCTCAAATTTTCAAACCTGGAAGTGAGCAGCTGTAGTCTAGACATCTTTACTCTAGATGTGCCTTCATGAGTGGTCTTAAGGATGTTCCAAGCATCCTTAGCCATTTCACATTTGTTTACCAACCTGAAAATATTCTTGTCAACACCATTGAAGATGGCATTCAATGCTTTAGAATTCCCAAGGGCTAAGTCATCCTCCTCCTTGCATCATTGTTCTTCAGGCTTCTTCTCAGTAGTGGCTTCTCCTTCTTTAGTAATTACAGGATGCACCCAGCCTGTTAACACAACCTTCCAAGCCTTGTTATCAAGAGATTTTAGAAAGGCTACCATTCGAGGTTTCCAATAGTCATAGTTAGAACCATCCAATATTGGTGGCCTGTGAACATATCCTCCATCTCTCTCCATTGTACCAGAAAGTATTGTCCCTAGATCTCACCCAAAACCAGAGCAGGATGCTTGTTCTGATACCAATTGAAATTCTGGTATCAGATATAAGATGTCGAAGGTAATGTCACGACACTAATATCTGTTAACACAAACAAGATAAAGATATAGAATGGTAACGCAAATGACATAAGCAATTGTTAACCCAGTTCGGTGCAACTCACCTACGTCTGGGGGCTACCAAGCCAGGAAGGAAATTCACTAAAATAGAATCAGTTCAAAGACTCTCCGTACACTTCAACAAGTTACAGTCTTTCTCACCTAATCTCTACCCGTGCAATTTCTACCTAAGCACTCTTAGATATGAGAACCCACTCACTTCCCTACAACCACACTTGTGATCTTAAACAATAATCCCTTGATAAAAGAAAACACTTTTCAATAACACACTCTTGATTTTACTTCACAGTTTCAATCAAGAAGACACACACTTGATCTTGCTTCACAGCTTTGATCAAGTAGACACACACTTGATCTTGCTTCACAGCTTTGATCAAGTAGACACACACTCTTGCTTAACAGCTTTAGAGTGACAAATTACAACCACAAATCAGTCCAATTCAATCATCAAAAGATGACTTGAATAGCTTACAAGTCTCACGACTAAACAGACACAAACCCTAGCCCTCTCTCTATATTTCGCTCAGTATTGGTTGTGTTGTAAAATAGGTTTTCTAAGTCCCTTTTTATAGAAGCTTTCAGCTGGGCTTGGACATCTTGAAAACCCTAAATCTATTTTCCAATTAAATCTTCTCATGACAATTGGTTAGATTTCCTTGGAAAATAAGTAAATCAGGTTGTAATCCATGATTGAATGCGCCTGCAAATCAGATCTTCAATCATACATAGATTGCCATTAATTGTGCAATCACAAAACACAAGACATTCATACTGAATGTTTTGTGTACAGGATGTCATGACATCGGGTCTGACATCCTGGAAAAAACCTGCATAATTCCATAATTCCTTTTATAACTTCCAGCAGGTACACAAACATCAGATGCCATGACGTCGTGTATGACATCCTGATACAATCCTGCATAATTATGTTTTTCCATTTCAACTCCAGCAGGAACACATTATCAGAAGCCATGGCATTGTATATGACATTCTGAAACAATCCTGCATGATTATGTTCTTGAACTCCAACAGGTACACAGGATATCTTATGTTAAGACATCACATATAACATCTTTCGAACTCTCTTTGTTTTACCAAAATTGTTGCCAACACATAGAACCAACACTTTTGCATAAGGATGTTGCCTAAATTCTAAGTCCAATTGTCCAAAATCAAACCAACAGTCCACATAATAGTTTTTTAGGGTTTTTGTTCTTATTATGTACATTAATGGTCAAAGACCACACAAGCAAACAAAGTATACACAAACAAGATATATCACACAATATGGTCCAAGTGGACAAAGTGAAAATGGCATTAATATAAACAATTGGAATGATATGAATAATGGAAAATGAATAGAGCTTAAAAATTAAAGTGCATTAAAAGTAAATGGCTTGAAATTAAATGTTAGTTGTTAATGAATTAGAAGTTAGTATTTCTTTTGCTTTTTATTTTTTAAGTCATTCTTTGGAGAACACTCAACCCACTTATCACAAGCATGATTCCTTGAACCAAGACATCTTCCAAAGGAAGGAAAAAAGGCCAAGTTTCCACACAATACCATGAAAGAGGGGAGACTTACAATCTCACTAACTAGAATGTTATGCCTTTTGTGTCAAAAAATTAGCGCTATGTTAAGCAATCGTAATTGGTCTTTTGTAGAAGTCACAACTATTTGAGGATTTTATTTAAAAAAAATTGGTGAAACTCTCATATTTTTTGGATCAATATTAAAATTAAGATGAATTAATGAAAATAAAACAAATTAAATGAAATTCAAATAATCAGAAAAAATGTGGACCACTTGATCTCCCTCATTAATTGAGGTGGCAGATCAAGTGGATGAAAATGCGCGCTCCATGGTACACTTGAGTCAGCGCGTCACACCAATGGTAATCAGAACCAACGTGTGACTTTAAAACATTTCAAATGAGATCAATGGCTCAGAACCTGTCCAGCACACCACCGACGCTAGAACTCTAGTCACCTTCTCAGGCGAGGCTCATCAGGCTGGTTCAGTCATCACCATCAAAAAAATGAAAAAGGAGGACATAATCTGATAGAAAAAATGGCGTAGACCAAGAAACTGACCTCAATTTCAACTAACTCCAAATATATAGAAAGATATGAGGAGTTGGATTTTGAGGTATGTCAACTGAGTTGCTTCGATTTGACCTCAAAGCAACTCAATCTTCTTGCCTATATTGGTAGGACTTCAGATAACCAAAGATCCAAGAGAATTGATTAGAATTGAGTGCGAATCAAAGAGAAGAAGATTTCTGAAAATTACCTTCAATGTTGTGCAGAACTGGATCTTGCTTGCTTCAAACTTGACTTGATCACACTCGAGGAGCTTGCAGAAGTGGTTTGACAATGGAACAAAGCTTTGGATCCTGAAGTTTTTGAATCTCCAAACAGTGAGATTCAAACTCAATTTTCAAGTTGAAAATTCTCAGGTTTTCCTTTGAATTGTGAGGGTTTCAATTGGGGGGCAAAGCTGGCACGCAAGGTGTGTTTGAAATGAGCTCAGAGGCCTTGTATTGATAGCATTTGGGATTGATAATTGCACACTTGAAAATTTGTTAAATTTGGCAATATGCACCAGCTTGCATGGGCGTGTACAGGCCCATGAAGCAATCCATTTTGATCCAATTTCAACTATACTGAAGTTCAAATGATGCTTGAATGGCAAGGCAATGTGAAATGGAGTTTTGGACATTTGATTTTTCCACTTGATGCAGACCTGTTAAGACCATGCGCAGCCCTAGCAAACCTCATCCAAAACTCATGAAATAGGACTCTTTGGAAATATCAGATCAAGGGGAACAACTTTGATGTTAGACACTTTTCCATTTGGGACTTGGATCATGGTGAATTTTGAGGTGGAAGTTTGGAAATTTCAACATGTTGAAAAATGTTCTAAGTGTTAAGTCATATATCTTAATATTCCACCTTACTTAACTTTTTATGTGAGCTCTAAATGAGAAACGTGTCTTCATCAAAGTTGTATCTCTTTCAAAGACCTTCAAAATGGTCACCAATTTCATGTCATTTGGATTTAGAATGATAGAGTTATGCATTTTTGAAGTTGAGGAAAATCACTTGTTCATGGTATAGGGCAAAAATGACCTATAATGTATCCTCATATCACATCCTCATAAATGTTGATTTAGCTCTCACTACAAACATAAAAGTTTAAGTAGACATCTTGACTTTGATTTTGCAACTTGGAAATATTTCATATCATAAAAATTTAGCAAGTTATGGCCTTGGGAAGTTGACTTTCAAATTAGGGTTTAGACAAAATGACCTATAATGTTTCAACATAGAAAATGATTTTCCAAGCAAAACTAGATCTAGGTCTCAACATGAAACTTGTTTGGAATGTAATTTAGAATAACGTTTCTCTTAGGATCATTTTTATATGGTGAAAATTGTAGGAGATAGGGTCTAGGAAGACCCAGTTTTGATCAGATGAATTCATCTGGCCAACCACCATCAACCAACTTGCTAACTTCCAATTCTCTTGACTTTTTAGGCTCATGATAGATCATATATGCATAAGATGATGAATTTTAAAGTGTCCCTTGAGAAATTTGATCAATTGATGAGATAGCTTGTTGGAGAAGTTACTTAAGATGCTCAGTCAAACTAGGGTTTCCAAGGCAAACCAATTCCAAACTCTTGAAGAATATTTTATCAAAATAACATGTAGAGATCATTGGGACTCATATATGATGCTTTGAGACATTGTGGATCATTACTTGGTTGTTCTCTTAGCAATGAGGGTCTTAAACCCTAGATATGAACTTGATAGATCAATGATGATCATGCCCTACCTACAAAAGAGTTAGGAAAATGCAAAGACATATTTTTGGTATTTTGGTTAGTAAAATGATAATATACAAGTATGATACAATCACATAGTGCTTAGTGATCTCTTCCAAATCAAACCCAATGAAAAAAGGGTAAGGAGGATGCCAAGGTATGATCCCAATGCCAATGCATATGATGGAATTGCATGAGGGATCTTAGGGTCAAAATTGGGGTCTTACAGAAGGATGTAGAGAGAAAGGCTATAAGATTACCAGACTAAGCAATAAGGCATAAGATGATGATTGTGGGTTACTTTGAACATAAGGAACTCATTATAATCATCTACCGAAATAGTAACTTCTTTGGTGATAGTTGGTTGAGCAATATCAGCAACTCTAGTTTTTCGTTGTTGTCCTTTTGCCTTTGTATGATACTTATTTATCTCGGTTAGTTGCTCATACAGGACGAGCAAAACTTTGATAAAAGTGACGGAATTTGTGGCATAGTGATTTTCCATGAGAGTTAGTGGTTGAAGTGTGCAAACAAGGTAAAACACGACAAACATTTAAATCTCAACATGCTCTAGATACCATATTGAAATATAAGAGAGTGAGAGACACTTAAATAAACCGTGTGTTGAAAAAGCACTATGGAGACTGTATTATATATATATATATATATATATATATATATATATATATATATATATATATATATATATATATATATATATATATGTATATATATATATATATATATATATAGAGAGAGAGAGAGAGAGATCAATTAATTACATGCTATAGTCTATGTGAGACTATTTTATGTTTAGATATTCTTAACATTATGAAATGAAAGGAGCGGAATGAAGCATTATTCTATTGTTTGAAATTTTTTGGAGAGAATAAGGTAAGTTGTTCATTTCGTCCAAATCAGAGGGGAATGAATATGATGATAAGTGATTGGATTCAGGATGCTCATCACACATGTCTGGAAGAAAAGATTGGTTTGTCAATATAAAACCCTCAATGAAGAACGTGGTGAAATTTGCAAATGACAATACTCTAACAGCTGAAGGTGTTGGTGATGTTCTGATTATGAGGAAAGATAGCAAGAGGTCAGTAATTTCAAATGTGTTGTACATACCAGGCATGAAGAGTAATTTGCTCAGAATAGGGCAGTTAGTCGAAAAGAAATATAAGGTGTCGATCAAAGACAAGATGGTGAGAGTTCTCGACTCAAATGGAAGGTTGATCTTGAAGGCTCCAATGTCTCAGAATAGAACCTTCAAGATTGAACTAAATGTGATGGAGCATAAGTGCCTTGCAACAACAACCAACAGAGATGAATGGATATGGCATTACAGACTTGGCCATCTAAATTTCGAAGACATCAGAGTTTTGAAGAGAAGAAATATGGTTTCAGGATTACCAGAAATCGACATTCCAAACGAAGTGTGTGAAGAAAGTGTGCAGGCAAAGCAACATAAGAACAACTTCAGTAAGGATGCAGGAAGCAGGTCGAAGGCAATTCTTGAAGTCATATGCTCTGATGTATGTGGTCCTCTCCAGGTGGATTCGATTGGAGGTAACAAATACTTTGTTACATTCATAGATGATTTAGTCGAAAATTGTGGTCTTACCTGATCAAGAAGAAAAGTGAAGTGATCGAGGTATTTGCCAAGTTTAAATCTATGGTCGAAAGACAGAGCGGTCAAAAGATCAAGATTTTGAGGATTGATGGTGGTGGAGAATATGTGTCAAAAGATTTCGATGCATTATGAGTGAAAGAAGGGATTGTGCATAAGGTGGTGCCACCCTACACTCCACAACAGAATGGAGTCATAGAAAGGAAGAATAGAACCATTATGAATATGGTTAGAAGTATGTTGGAAGGCAAGCATCTACCCAAAGAATTATGGGGAGAAGCTGTGTCGACTGCGACATATATCCTGAACAGATGTCCGACGAAGAAGCTAGAAGGAATCACACCAGAAGAATGTTGGTCTGGTGTCAAGCCTAGATTGAGTCATCTGAGGGTGTTTGGATCTATAGCACATACATAGACATGTGCCAGATCAGTTGAGAAGAAAACTTGATGACAAGTCGAGTCAGATGATCTTAATAGGATATCATTCGACTAGAGGATACAAGTTGTTCGACCCAGTGAATAAGCAAGTAGTGATAAGCAAGGACGTGATCATAGATGAGATTAAGGAGTGGTATTGGACTGAGAATGTAAAGAAAGATTCAGTGAGAATCTTTTATGATGAACCAGCTAGTGAAGTCGAAAGAGAAATTCGATAGGAAGAAGTCAGAGGTGAAGCAGGCTCAAGCAGACCTCAGAGAACAAGACACATGCCTGCAAGATTGCAAGAATGTGTGATTACATAAGATGATGTGGTCAATGAAGAAGGTGAGCTGGTATATTATGCTTTCTACACAGATGTCGAACCTGTCAATGCAGCTGAGGCATTGAAATATTTGAAGTGGATGAAAGCAATGGACAAAGAGTTGAAGTCAATCGAAGTCAACAACACTTGGTCACTTGTCGAATTGCCCCAAGACAAGAAGGCAATCGAAGTGAAGTGGGTATACAAGGTGAAGTTGAATCCCAAAGGAGAAGTGACTCGACACAAGGCGAGACTTGGGGCGAAAGGATTTCTTCAGAAAGAAGGAATCGACTTCGATGACGTTTTGCACCTGTTTCTAGGATCGAAACAATCAGGTTGGTTGTTGGTCTAGCAAACATGAACAACTGGCAGATGTGTCAGATGAATGGGAAATGTGCATTCCTTAATGGCCCCTTAGAATAAGAAGTTTATGTTGCACAACCAGCTGGATAAACATGGCAAAGAAAGAAAAGTGTACAGCCTGCATAAAAGCCCTGTACGGACTTAAACAAGCTCCAAGAGCTTGGAATAAGAAGATAGATGGTTTCCTAAGGGAGAAGGAATTTGTGAAGTGTGAATCTGAACGTGGAGTATATGTAAGAAGAAGCAAGAGTGAATTGCTTATACTATGTCTCGATGTTGATGACATGTTGATAACATGTAGTTGCAAGAAGGAGATCGGACACTTAAAAGGTGATCTCAACAAGTAATTCGAAATGTCAAATCTGGGTGACATTTCATATTTCCTTGGCATCGAATTTTACAAGAGTGGTAGAGGTTTGATGAAGCACCAAAGATGGTATGCATGCGAAATACTCAAGAGATTTGAGATGCAAGATTGCAACCCAACTTCGACTCCAGCTGAGCCCAGATTACAACCATCGAAAGATTCAGATGAAGATGATGTCAACACAACCCAATATAGAAGACTTATTCGGTCACTTTGATACCTTTGTCATACAAGGCCTGACTTAGCATACATTATAGGTATTGCGAGTAGGTTCATGCAGAAGCCAAAAGTATCACATCTAGTAGCGACAAAGAGGATACTAAGGTATCTAAAAGGAACTCTTGGCTATGGCATTTTGTTTCATGTAGCTGATGAAGGAAAAGAACGTAAATTAGTGGGATACACCAACTCAAGTTGGTGTGGCTATGTGTTTATGCTAGGTGGTGCACCAGTTGCTTGGAGTTCGAGAAAAGAGCCAAAAGTGACATTATCGTCGTGCGAATCAGAATACATAGTTGCTTCTCTTTATGCATGTCAAGCAACATGGATGGTGAATCTGGTCGAAGAGATAACATCGAAGAGTCATGGAGCAATTACCATGAAGATCGACAGCATGTCAGCTATCAATCTGGCGAAGAATCCGATAGCACATGGTCGAAGCAAGCACATCGAGATGAGGTTCCATTATCTTCAAGAGCAGGTTACAGATGGGAAGATGAATGTGGAACACTGTAGAACTGAGAATCAGATTGCAAACATCATGACGAAGGGAGTGCAGGTCGAAGTCTTCAAAAGACTAAGAGTTATGATGAATGTAGATAGCTTATACACAATGAATTAGGTGGTGTGTTGAATTGTAATTCCTTGTGTCGAAGCAGGTTGCTCGACAAAGTAAGAAAGTGTCGAACCACCTAGTGTGTTGAGTTGTGTTAGTGTGTCGAAGTGTCGAAGCATGTTGCTTCATACAGGATTTTGACTTATGCCTATTTTAGGAGTGTTAGCTATTTTGGGCTTTTATAGTTTTGGGCTTTGGCTTGAAGTCCAAGTTATCCTAAATATATAAGTAGGAAAATTTTACTTTATACCCCTACATTTATCCATGTACCCCTACATTTTATAAAAAATACCAATTTTACCCTTCTATATTTTTAACTAATTTATTATTTTATTTTTAAATATTTTTTAAATTTTATTTTGTGTACCAGAAGACTTTGCAAAAGAGTTCTGGTACACAAAAATTGACTATCGGAACTCTTTTGTAAAGTCTTTCGGTATATAAAAAATAATTAAAAGAATGCTTGAAAAATGAGTACCGGAACTCTTTTGCAAAGTCTCCCGGTACACAAAAATTCACTACCGGAACTCTTTTCCAAAGTCTTCCGGTACAAAAAAAAAATATTAAAAAAATACTTGAAAAATGACTACCGGAACTCTTTTGCAAAGTCTTTCGGTACACAAAAAAATATTTTAAAAAACACTTGAAAAATCACTACCAGAACTCTTTTGCAAAGTCTTCCGGTACACAAAAATTGACTACCGGAACTCTTTTGTAAAGTCTTCCGGTATACAAATTTAAAAAAAAATACTTAAAAAATGACTACCTGAACTCTTTTGTAAAGTCTTCCGGTACACAAAAAATTTTTATAAAAAAAATTAAAAATAAAATAATAAATTAGTTTAAAATATATAAGGATAAAATTGGTATTTTTATGAAATGTAGGGGTGTAGGGATAAATGTAAGGGTATGAGGTAAAACTTTCTATAAGTAGAGGGAGTAACTCTTATTTTTATAATGAATTTAATAGAGTATTCATAACATTGTATTCACGGTATTTTACAGTTACAAAGTGAATAAGAAGTTTTCCACAGTTTGTAGGCAGAGAGAAACTCTGTAGAATTTAATTCTTCTTCTCCTTCATAATTCTTTACTTTCTTTCTTTCTCTATTATTCTTCTTTTTTATTGTTATTGTGTGTGTGATAACAATCTTGTTCATCAAGATTGATTGAAATTCTCCATAGATTTTAAGGGATTTCCAACCGTAAGTGGAGGCATTTAAATAAAGGAGTGAAATGAGGTGTTATGTCAACTCTAACAATGTAAGGAAATTTGCACCACTAATGAGGATGATTACTCACAACCACTACTATAGAAAACACATATTATAACGGTTATAAAAAAGATACAACCACGTCCGACAACCGTTGTGATGTAAGGTGTGATTGTATATATGATGTTTTCCACCACGGGCATATGACCGTTGTGATAAAATAGGTAGTGTGCTACATATCACAACGGTCAAAATAAATAATCGTTGTGATATAAACGAAAAATCATGGATTCGAAACCCAATTATTGTATGGTTTATAATATTTTACGCTCTATAAATAACAATGGTTGGTAAAAATAACCGTGATTAATTTTTTTTTAAAATTTTTATTTATTTTTTCATATAATTACAAACCTGTATTTTTTATACCTATATATTATACATATATTATCTAAGCAATAAAAATATATTTACAACCATCAAAGACAAAGTCATACAGTACCACACCCTCTTCAACTAACACATTAAAATAAATGTCAAACGTGTACGGACGTCGTCTAAGTCATCGGGAGAGAAAGTTGTCATGTCATTAAACGTCTACATAAACAAGTGAAAAAAATGAATATCACGTGATTTGAATTATAATAGAATATTAATTTAACACTAATATGTTATTGAAAATATTTCATGACATTATATATACTTGATCCCACGAATCAACAATGCCGACAGAGACGATGTTAAACATGTGTTTCATTACATGATATTCACACTCGTATCTTTCTGCTTGTTTCTTAGTCTACAAATTTAAATATTTCATGAATATATATATATATATATATATATATATATATATATATATATATATATATATATATATATATATATATATATATATATATATATATATAAGTGAATGTCACAATTAATCCACTTATCTTTGACTCTCAAATGCGATCTTTTTTCTAGAGTTGTTCAACCTATAGTGTCTCTCCACAATCCTGTATATTAAAAATGATTTAAAAATATTACACGTTAAAATAATTACAAAGTCAAAGAAAATATTACTAAGAGTCTCATAAACATAAAGTTACATAGTAATAATTTTTTCATCATAGGATCAAGTTCATAGTGTAACAAACACAGTGTAGGTACCATATTCGTCCGAAGAGATATGATGATCAATTGATAATATTCTCTTAATGAACAATACAAGCATATATATAATTAGTATTTGGTAAAACATAAAAACTAACTATAATAAAGAAACCATAATTTTAAAATTACTCATTTATTGAGGAATGGCACTAAGTAACATTCTTTCACAGACTGAGTTAACCAACAAATCTTACACAACATGTTAAGACATACATTATTTATTACTAAAGTGATTTAAATAACATTTAACATATACACAACAAGTCATACTTACAATTTTCTCAACTACTAATCTTGAGGCATCTGAAGTGTAGTCTCTTGGTCTTTGTTGAGCGCTCTTCCACTTGTCATGCCGTGATGGTAAAGATGGTTCACAATCACGACTCATGGAGTCCCCATCTCCTAGTTGTTGTTTTTAACAATCATTGTTTTCTCAAGTTTCCTGTATCCCACACAAGACAATATATGGAGGGTTTTTTTTAAACTTGTTCAACTTTCCTACTTCACTTTTAACTTGTTTTAAACATAGGAAAATGTTAACGTCCATGGTTGTATCCATAAAATTAACAAAAAATACAACTGATACTAACCATGAATTCCTCAGAACTATGAGACTTGACAAACTTTTTCCAAACCTTCTTATCAAGATAATGATATTTCACTCCCATTGGCGCTCAATATTAGGCTTAGGCTTCGTAATGTAATCACCCCGTGAGTCGTGACTTAAAACTTCTCCAAGTTATACCAGCATAAGTGATCCATTTTTTTTCAACTTCGAATCATCATTATACTCAAACGTCAACTACACATTTACATCAATAAGTATGTATTAGTGTTTATATAAAGTAATATTGAATCGATGAAAATTAAAATTAATATACCTGAACGTCTGTCCATATGCTATTTTTCACCTCATATATTACATCTTTCTAATCATCTAACAATATGTTAACTTTGCTACGTCCAAGGAACGCAACATAACTCTTAAAAAGAAAAGAATGAGGACCATCAAGAATAGTATAAACGACACTAAACTCGATCGGAAGTCTGACACCCAACTTGCAGACTTTTGCTAATTTAGTCATCATTGTGAAAACTGTTTGATGTTTTTTTTTCTGTCGTTTATACTATTTTTGATGGTCCTCATTTTTTCAACTTCGAATCATTATACTTAAACGTCAACTACCCATTTACATCAATAAGTATGTATTAGTGTTTACATAAAGTAATATTGAATCGATAAAATATAAAATTAATATACCTGAACGTCTGTCCATATGTTATTTTTCACCTCATATATTACATTTTTCTAATCATCTAACAATATGTTAACTTTGCTACGTCCAAGGAACGCAACATAACTCTTAAAAAGAAAAGAATGAGGACCATCAAGGATAGTATAAACGACACTAAACTCGATCGGAAGTCTGACACCCGACTTGCAGACTTTTGCTAATTTAGCCATCATTGTGAAAACTGTTTGATGTTTTTTTCTGTTGTCCTACTACATATTGAAAATTATTTGTACTGATTTCATTTGTATACGTAGCTTCGTCGCTACTAGATGAAGAATAGGTCATCTATCAAGACATAAAATAATCATCAATAATAGCACAAACATCATCAACAACAATATCATCAACAAACATCATCAACGATAGCCAGGGACGGAGCCAGAGATTTTGAAATGTGGGGGCAATATATTAATATATGAATTTATTTCCATATATTTTTAAAATATAAATATATATTATATTTATTTTTTAATGAAATTTATCTCTAAAAAAATATTTAATAATCTTTTAAATTTGTTATTTTTGTAATTTTCTAAATTTTATTATAAAAAATAATAATTTTTTGTATGCATTTTTTATGAGATTATAATATTAATATAAAATCATATAAATCAAATTTTTTAAAGGTTTAGGGAAAAACTATTTTGAAATTATACAAAAAAAAAATTATTCTAGTATATTTAGTATGACATATTTTGATTTAATTATTGATATTGAAAATAAAAAACTCACATTAATTTTGAACAATACCATAAACAAATATTCATATACTTTATATTTTTCACCTAATTTTTAATAATATATTCATAATAACAATAATATTTCAATTAATTTAAAATATATTATTTTAGTTAAATATATTGTTTTGATTATATATATATATATATATATATATATATATATATATATATATATATATATATATATATATATATATATATATATATATATATATAAAAGATGAAATTTTAAGCAATTAAAATTTAAAAAAATAATGAAAAATATATTATAACGGTGTTTTTAGACAACCGTGGTGATATAAGATTTACATTAATGATATTTTATAAAATAAATGACAGATTTTAAGTAATTAAAACTTTTAAAAAATAATGAAAAATATACTATAACGGTATTTTTGACCAACCGTGGTGATATAAGATTTATATTAATGATATTTTATTAAAAATAACGTCAGGTTTTAAGTAATTAAAATTTAAAAAAAAAGTAGAAAATATATCACAACGGTTAGTTTAAAGAATCATAGTGATATAACTTTCTTTTTTTAAATAAAAATGAAAGACGGTGATTAAATACTGAAGAAATCACGAATTAGTCAACGCTGTGAATCAAACTCATGAAACATCAATTGATATCATTACGGTTGTTTTAAAAACCCGTGGTAATAAATTAACAATGTTTAATTAAAAAATAAAAAAATTATACAGGTGCTTGGGCTTATACATATCATCACGGTCATTCGAAAGATCGTAGTAACCGTGGCGTCGTTGTATGTAATTTTTTAATAGTGAAAATATCAAGGGTATGTTTTTATTAGGGTGTGCAAAAATATGGTTAATCAAACTAAATTACTAAACTGAATTATATTGCCCCATAATAATATTGAATCATTTAAATGATTAATGAACTGAACAATTTAATTTAAACAATTATAATTTAGTTTAAAATCGATTCAAAATCAATTTTCTTTTATAAATTTGGTTTAATTATAGGTATTAATTTCTGAACGAAAAAAATTATTTCAAAAAATAATAATTATAATTTTTTTCAAAAATAAAAAAATATATATTCCAAAAAATAAAAAATATAATACTTTTTCAAAAAAAAAAGTATAAAAGATTTCTCAAGTCTGACATTTCAAACTTCTTATTTAGGTCATGTTTGAAATCTTCGATCTCTTTCTTGTAACTGCCAGTTATCAATAGGTCGTCGACATAAAGACATAGTATAAGTAGCTCACTCCCGCTTCTCCTGACATACACACCATACTCGGTCGTGGACTTCTCAAACTCTTTCTCTCTTAGAATTTCTTGTTCCTAGCTCTTGGAGCTTGTTTCAGTCCATACATGCCCTTATGCAGCCTGTATACTTTTCTTTCTTGGTCCTATTTCACAATCCCAACTGGTTGTGTCACATACACCTCTTAGTCTAGAGTGTCATTCAGGAATGCACATTTCACGTCCATCTGACATATCAACCAATTATGTATATTGGCTAGACAAACAACCAACTTGATTGTTTCGATTCTAGCTATTGGTGCAAAGAATTCATCATAGTCGATTCCTTCCTTCTGAAGAAACCCCTTTCCTACAAGTCTTGCCTTGTGTCGAATTACTTCACCTTTTGGATTTAGATTGACTTTGTATACCCATTTCACATCAATTTCCTTCTTCCCTTTTGGAAATTCGACTAGTGACCAGGTATCATTGTCTTATATGGATTTTATCTCTTCCACCATAGCTTTTATCCATCTTGAGTCTTTAAATGCTTTAGCTGCATTTATTGGGTCAATATCTGCATAGAAGACATAATGCTCACCTTCATCATCGACCACATCATCTGATGTGATTACACATTCAAGCAGTCTTCCAGACATGTTTCTGGTTCTCTGAGGTCTGCTTGTGCTAGCTTGACCTTCAACAACTTCTTGTCGAACTTCTCTAACAACTTCACTACCTGGTTCATCACACAATATTTTCACTGAATCCTTCTTGATGTTCTTAGTCCAATCCCATTATTTAACCTCATTTACAATCACGTCCATGCTGATCATGACTTGCTTGTTCACTAGGTCGAACAATTTGTATCTACTAGTTGAATGATATCCCACCAGGATCATCTGACTCGATTTATCATCCAGCTTTCTTCTCAGTTGATATGGCACATCTCTGTGTGTTATGGATCTAAACACCTTCAAGTGGCTTAAACCAGGTTTGACACCAGACCAACATTCTTCTGGTGTGACACCTTTAAGTATCTTGGTCGGACATCTATTTAATATGTATGTTGTAGTCGACACAACCTCACCCCATAGCTCATTTGGGAGATGCTTGCCTACTAACATATTTCTCACCATATTCATAATGGTTCTGTTATTTCTTTTAGTAGTACCATTTTGTAGAGAAGTGTATGGTGGCACCACCTCATGCACAATTCCTTCTTTTGTACATAGTGTGTCAAAATCTTTCGACACGTACACTCCACCTTCATCTGTCCTCAGAACCTTAATCTTGTTACCACTCTGTCTTTTCATCATTGCTTTGAACTTGGTGAGAACATCAATCATATGATTTTTATTCTTGATTAAGTGGGTCCACAACTTTCTGCTATAATCATCAATAAATGTAACAAAGTACTTATTACCTCCAAGTGAATATACCTGGAGAGGACCACACAAGTCTGAGTAGACTATTTCGAGAGTGAATTTCGACTTGCTTCTTGCATCCTTGCTGAAGCTATTATTGTGTTGCTTTGCTTGAACACATTCTTCACATACTTCTTCTAGAATATGGATTTCTGGTAGGCCTGAAACCATGTTCTTCCTCTTCAGATTACTGATGTCATTAAAATTCAAGTGATCAAGTCTGTAATGCCATAACCATTCATCTCTGCTAGCTGCGGTTGCTAGGTACTTGTGTTCCAACATATCAAGTTCAACCCTAGAGGTTCTATTTTGAGACATATGAGCTTTCAAGATTAACCTATTACTCGAATCGATCACTCTTATCATTCTATCTACGATAATACTTTTTAATTCCTCTCAATCAACTGACCTATACTTAGCAGATTACTCTTCATGGCAGGTATGTACAACACATTGGAAATTACTGATTGTTTACCATTCTTTCTCCTGATCAGAACATCACCAATACCTTCAGCAGATAGGGTATTTTCGTTTGCAAATTTTACCTTATTCTTCGACGAGAGATTGATGTTGATAAACCAATCTTTTATTCTAGTCATGTGTGACAAACATCCTGAGTCGAGATATCATTGATCTTTGAATCTTTCTTCTTCTTTTGTTGTGACCATTAGCATCACTTTGTCTTCTACCAGCTTTGTATTACTTTCTTGATCTTTCTTGCCTCATTGATATTGACTTGCATAATGGCCATACTTTTGACAATTGTAGCATTGAATATGACTTTTATCAGATTTTCTTCTATCCCCTCTTCCTCTACCTGCACCACTACCTCTATGATAGTCTTGGTTAGAAGATTGTTTCTGATTTGATGAACTACCTTCTTGATGGTTTTCCCTACCATTCGAATTGTTGTAACTTCCTTTGCCCTTATTACCATTCCTTCTTCCTTTGTCTTTCTGAGCCTGCAAAGCCATGCCAGTCTTCGACTTGCTTGCAGTTATTACAACCATTATTTGTTCGTGAGATTCAAATTCCCTTGAAGCTCTTCGTTTGTCATACTTGACAAATCTTTCGATTCTTCTATGGCTATTACCACATGATCGAACTTTGGAGCCAATGACCTCAAAATCTTTGACACTAGATTTTGATGTCAACATTTCTCCACACGTTTTGAGTTGATTCACCAGTTTTGTTACTCAAGTGAATAAATCAGTCACACTTTCATTGTCTTCCATCTGAAGCAATTTATACATTTTTTTGTGAGTTTGTAACCTTACCTCCTTCACTTTCTCAACGCCTCCAAATAATTTTTCTAGGATGTCCCATGCTTCCTTTGTTGAATCTACATCACCAACTTTCTCAAAGTTGTCTGGATCAGCGCATTGATGGCTTAAAAAGAGAGTCTTGTAATCTTTCTTCTTCAAATCTTTGTGCACATTCTTTTGTTTATCCGTAGCATTCTCTCCAATTGGTGTTACTTCATTCTTCACAAGATCCCAAAGATCTTGATAATAGAAAGCAACTTTCATCTGCTTACACCAATTTTCATCATTCTTACCATTCAAGATTGGAAGATTCGTTGGAAAATGTATGTTCGGATTATTCATTGTGTCCCAAAGATCACACAACCAGACTCTGATACCAGATGTTGGAAAAACTTCAATCTTGAAGTTAACCGAAATAATCTTGATGAACAATATTCAATCTTTTTTATTGATCATGCCTCTTATTCATAAAGATTAATTCAGTTAACTTTAAGATTGAATCTTGTTTCACCTGAGTAAAGGGTGAATAAGAAGATGCGACTTGATAGCGGGTTATCTAAGTCTACCCTACAAAACAAGCTTAAAATGAGAGAGATGATTGCCATTCATAAACATATTTTCAAACTATGTGTCAGCTATATATGAAACTTTCAACAAGTCCCCCTTGCAAGTGTAAAAATATCTCAATACTTGCATGAACATTACTAAGGCGGGATAGTTTACTATTCTATTACAAACTACGTCTAAAAATGCAATTTTTTTTTACTAAGACAGATGAAAATGTTGATAAGTGAATAGTTTGGAAGCTACGACTGGAATAAATTTAAGAAACTTAGGGTCTCTTTGAAACTGTTTTGAAAAACTGTTTTATAGTTTTAAAAATTAAAAAACAAAATACTTGTTTGATGAACTTGTTTCTCCAAACTATTTTTTAAAACACTTTTAAAATTGACTGTTTTAAAATCTAAAAAACCAAAATTATCAAAACATGTTATGATTTTCAATTTTTAGTTTTATTTTTCAAATGAGGAAAGTTAAAAACACCGAAAACACGATTTTTTCATTAATGGCAATATAATAATTAATTGTAATATCTGATAACTCTGTAATATTTTTAAATTACCTTCCATTTCACATTTCAATAATTTTGATTTTAACTTGTTAATGAGTTAGCCCATGACTCCACCCCCTCTTAATTCCCATTAATTTACAAGAATGTTAATACAATTAAGGAAGTTAATCATGTATTAATTATTTTTCTGTTATTATTGATTTTGAAAATTTATTTAATAAAATATTTATTTTAACTCTTTTAATATACAGATATTTAAAATTGAATCATTTGATTAATTAATTTTTTTTATACTTATTTGATAATTATCTTTAAAATTAGTTAAAAATATTGAAATATTTAAAATTTTAGACCGAAAATTATTTTCATTTAACCGTGAATAAGTATTGAATGTAGTGATTTTTTTTATTCCAACCGAACTTTTTTCAAAAATAAGAGCTAGGATACCTGAAATAAATTTTTAAAATAAATTATATTTAAATAATTGAATATAGTAATCACATTATTCAATCATTTAAGTATAATTAACAAAATACACTTTTTATTTTATTTTATGCATTTTATTAGGTGATTTGTATATTTAATTATTAATTATAAAAAAAATTAATAAACTCAAATGTAAATTAGCTAAATTTTTATATTTCCAAAACAATAAGTGATTATTTTTTAATATAGTTGTTTAATATAATAAAGTAGATTTTAAGAAAGTATATTATCAAACAAACTATTTTGTTATATTTCTAAAAACAGTTTTTACAAATTATACTAACAAACGTTCTTAATTTTTTAAACTGTTTATCAAAATTGAGTTATCAAACGAATTATTTTTCATTTTTTATTTAAAAATAGTTTTTCAAAATAGATTTTAAAAATCAAAATCAAAAGTGAAACAAACTCTTAATCATTAGACAGTTCCACCATGTGAACATGCCTAAACTTTCAAACCATGTGTTCTATATTGACCAAAGCTTTTCAACCATATAGTTCTAGATTTTTAATAGCCTCCATTCAACCAAATGAATACAGTTACTGTTATTTGACCATAAAATAATATAAGAAAAACACTTATTTGGCTGCTAAATTAAGCTTAAATATCTCAATCTAGACATAATATATTATTCGTGTTCAAAAATACGGTTAATTGAACCATATTTTTGCAATCTGAATTGCATTAAACCACAAAAATTTTGAATCATTCAAATGATTACTGAATTGATCCATATATTATAAATAATCTAGTTAACCAAATTTAAATTAAAATTCAGTTTAAATTGTTTAACTAATTGTTTTTAAGAAGGAAGCCTGCTAAAATTAAGAAAGTGAGTTCATCGTCGAAAAAGTATCTATCAACGTATAAACTATGGCACATATCCTACGTGTTGCTCGCAAATTAGAACCAAGGAAAACGTAATTGAAGTTGTCATGTATAATTAATAAACAAATTTCATATGGTAAATAAAATAAAAAGAAAATATTAATGGGTACTAATTATTTTTACATATACTTTATATACTACAGTTGAAGAGCATCATTTCTAATTCCATTATTCCATTAGATATTAGTTCTATTATGGTTATATATATATATATATATATATATATATATATATATATATATATATATATATATATATAAAAGAGAGAGAGAGGTCAACCTGGCACGACAAACATTTAAATCTCAACATACTTTAGATACCATATTAAAGTATAAGAGAGTGAGAGACACTTAAATAAATCGTGTGTTGAAAAAGCATTATGGAGACCGTATTTTATATATATATATATATATATATATATATATATATATATATATATATATATATATATATATATATATATATATATATATAATAAACCTAGTTTGTAACTACAAATTAATTTTAAATTAGGTTATAATTAGAGACTAATAATAAACTAGTTTATAAATAGAAAATGGTAATGAATTAGTTTAAAATTGGATTGAAATTGTTTTAATAGTTAATTGATTTTTATTAAAATGGTTTCTAAAAACTGAACTGAATATTAATTTGATTCAGTTTAGTGCAGTTCATTAATCACGAACACCCCTAATTCACCTGACATCTCACTTAACAAATCATATTTTCTTTTCTTTTTCATTACTCATATCATAATCATAATAACATTAAATCCAATAGGTTAAGAAGAGGCTTATTAAAGAGAGAAAAAAAATCAATTTTACTTTAAGATTTCTATTATTAAAATGGAATATCATTAGTATTTCTTTAGTGTATTCTTTTTTATTATGCTATTGTTATAATAGTGGCCTATTGCTCAATCTTTACCCAAACCCTAATTATATACTGTATGTTGTATTGAGATTGAGGGGTAATGAAAAATCTAAAAAGTAATATTTCTTATGTTATTTTCTTCTTACTCAATTTAGATCTAAATTGTAGCATTAGTGTTACCTAACATAATAACTCTTCTATGGTTGAAAATTTCATCAAAAACACAAATTAAGGAACAAACAAACTATGCTGTCTTTGTCCCTCTCCTCTTCAGTTACTATCACCATCATCTTCTTCTTCATCTTCTCTCTCCACCATACAAGGTCGTTACCTTCTCATGCATCACTCTCTAGCTGCAACAACACCGCCTTCAACTGTGGCACCATAACCAACCTTTCCTACGTACCCTTTCACCGGTGGTGATCGTCCTTCCTTCTGTGGGCCACCACAGTTTCACTTGAACTGCAAAAACAATGTTCCAGAGTTGAACATTTCTTCATTGAGTTACCGAGTTCTTCAAATCAACTCAGTAACTCATTCTCTCACCTTAGCTAGATCAGACCTTTGGAACGAAATTTGTACTCAAAATTATATTAACTCCACTTTTGATGAAACTAGCTTTAGCTACGGTTCGGGAAACCGAAATTTTACTTTGTTTTATGGGTGCAAACCCACTTCAGAATTTACCAAAGTGCCGCGGAATTTGTTTTACTGTGAAAACAATGGGTATAAGAATAATTCATATTCTTTGATTGGTCCATTTCCTTTGGACCCGGTTCTTAGATTTGTTGAATGTGATGAAGGTGTTGGTGTACCAATTCTTGTAGAGCAAGCTACTAGATTTGTAGGAAATGCCTCTTTGCTTAGGGAGGTTTTGATGGAAGGGTTTAAGTGAGTTATAACAATCCTTTTGATGATGATTTGTTGGTGGTATTCTAGAGATGTATATGATAAATTATATTGTTGCAGAATTTAGAGTAAGAAAATATATATTTTTGAATACTCTTATATTATTGAATCCACCACACACTCACTTTTATATAGACTTAAAGAAAATTGACATAGGATACAATAAGTTGGTAATCAAGATGAGGACTTTTTAGTTCTCTCAATCTTAATGATACAACTCTACCATAAATCTAAATAAAGACAATTATTATAATGTGATGGTTACAATTCTCTCATAATACATACTAAAGATAGTGGTGGTTACAACACATTAATTTTAACACTTTTCCTTAATGTGTTGCTCTTTAACTCTCATTGCTTCTCTAAGTTGCTGAAATTTTCCTCTAGGTAGTGCTTTAGTAAAAATGTCTGCAAGCTGCTCTTTTGAACTGCAGAAAGCTAACTGCACATCCCCTTTTTCAATCACACTTTGAATGAAGTGATGCTTTATGTTAATGTGTCTGATCCGAGTATGAAAAACAGGATTCTTTGTCATGGCAATAGCTGACTTGTTGTCACAATGAAGTTGTAGACTTCCCTCTTGTTTCTCTCCAATATCTTCCAATATTCTTCTCAACCAAAGTGATTGTTGTGTAGCCAAACCAGCTGCTAAATACTCAGCTTCAGCTGAAGATTGTGCCACAGTATCTTGCTTCTTTGAGCACTAAGAGATCACACCTGAACCAAGGTTGAATACATAACCTGAAGTGCTCTTCATATCATCAACACTTCCGGCTCAATCACTATCACAATAGCCTTTAGCTTCAAGTTTAGAATTCTTCTCGAATCTGATTCCATGCTCCATGGTTCCCATGACATACCTTAGAACTCTTTTTCTGTCCCGAGATGTATCTGAATCAGCATTAACATAAAAACACCAAATTATATATAAAAAATATTGAAACCCGCTCTCTAAACACAAAACCCTAATTCCTATAAAAAAAGTATAGTGGAAAGAGGTGCACCTGTACTGGTAGTAAGAGTGAAGAGGTTCACCGATATTGAGCGATGAAATTTATGCAAGTTGCAGCAACCACCAAAACTATTAAAATTTGGTTGAGAAGATAAATCCTTGCCAATCATTTAAAAAAACAGAGATTTATTTATATGGATTTCTTTTTTAAAAGTAGAATAAAGATTAGGGGTGGCAAACGGGCATGCCCGCCCCATTTAGGCCCGTCCCGCAAAAGCCCACAAAAAAACGGGGCGGGGCGGGACGGTCATAGTTGAGGATGCGGGCTTAAAACTTAGATCCGCCCCGCAAAAAATTGAGGGCGGGGCGGGGAAAGCCCGCGGGCACTGCACTCTTTAAGTCTAAAAATGCAAAAATATATGTAAATACACGTGCCCGCAAAAGCCCGCGAAAAAAACGGGGCGGGACGGGGCGGGACAGACACATTTAAGGGTGAGGGCTTAAATCCTTGGTCCGCCTCGCACAAAAGTGCGGGCAAAACGGGCATTCCCCGCAGACCGAGTCCGTTTTGCCACCCCTAATAAAGATATAGCGGTAAAAAGAAGTGTATAAATGATAAACTTATTTCTAGCAAATAAGTATATAGTTTAAATATTATTATACTAAATTCAAATTAGAATAGAACTATATATTTACTTTTTAGGGTTGTGTTATTTTTAAGATCGAATTAAGTTATTTTTGGAATTTCAGATAAATTATTTTTGGAATTTTGGTAAATATAGGTAAATAGTGAGAAAAAATTGAGATTTTTTAGTATGAAATTCATCGAGAAATTAGTTATTATCTCGTATTATTTATTATTTTATTCAAAAATGGATTTCAAGATGGGCACGACAAAATAATTGAAGAGTCGAAGATAAAATATTATATGATTATGTATTAGATTTAAAAAGAGGAATTGAAGATCATACAATTCTATTTGTGTATTATATTATCTTTAGTTATTTTATTTTTCTTCTAAGATCACCTCTGAATACTTTTATGATAATAACTTCTAAATAATTATTATATGTAATTAATATTGTATAATAACTTCCAAATAGTTATTACATGGTGTTACTTATGTATAAAATATTTTTAGAACTTGTTTGTTATTTAATACAAAACTTTTTACAAATATTAGATATATGTACGATTTATTTCCTTTTTTTTTTGTATTTTTGATTAAAAATTCATTTTATCTCTCAATTATTCAAAATATATTCCTTAATTATTTAAAATATGTCATATTTATCCTTTCAGATGGAAATATTAATCAAAGTCAAATTAAATTTTCACATGGTGTTGTTGTGAAAAATAATTGTAAGTTAATATTATCAATTCATTTGTTGAGTCTGCCTAGTTCCAAATTTCACATGAATAATCTAGAATTAAAAATTTGTTGAATACATTTGAAGAGAATACAAAAATAAAGTGAAGAACATGGAGAATAAAAAGAGAATAACGAAGACACATAAAAGAGGAATTTCAGAAATGAAGAAGACAAACCTTGGATAGAACGTAATTTTTTTGAGTTTACGTTAAGTTTCAAATTTCTAACCCTTTTTTCATTTAGGATAGGAGATGTTCATGGTGCGGGTCGATCCACAAATCTGTGATCTAAATCAATCAAATTCATAAATTATTCGAATCCATTTATTTACGGATATACCCAATCCAATCAATAACAATCTATATAATTTTGGTTCGGGTTTTGGATTTGAGTTTTGCAACTCGTAGACTCGTTGATCCAATAGGAATTTCTTATAATTTTTATTATTTTTTAAATAAAATTATAAAATTAATATCTCACTAATAGTCATAATTTTTCAAAAAAAAAATATTTTCCACCAATAATATTATTAGACCAGTGAGTTTATGTAATTCTAAGATTAAATATTATTTCTTATTTTCTTTTATATCATTTCCAACTTATATATATTTGTTAGCTGACCAATTTCGACCAAAGAAGGAAATCATTTCGACTAAGGAATCTGTCGGAACAGCATCGACAGGAAGTTGAACAAATCCATGGGTCGACATTTAGAGTCTCTGGTCAAAGTCGAAATGCCTGAATGGCGCGGGCGATTGTGGGCAGCCAAAGAATGTGGGTAGTTATCTACGGACATGGGGAAGTGGACCGACACGTGTCATCGTAAGATAGGTTCGTAACCTCCCGATAGTTACTTTTTATTATTATTTAAACAAGTGTTAGAGATAATTTTAGGGGTGACATTTTTAGCATTTGCAGTAGGAGTAAACTTGAAGTACCAAAGTGTTTACGAGAAAAGAGTCATCTCCCTAAAAAAATGTACCTTTGCCTCCATTTACATTCATAAGTCATTTAAGCTTACCAAAGTTACCTTTACTTTCTTGCTTTACTTTCAATACATTTTCGTTTGTCATACTCTTTACTACACCCCTAACTTATCAAGAGTTATATTCACGCCTTTTTAACTTTTCAAATACATTACTTACCAAAACACGATACGCTCAAACACTAAGTCCAGGACTTTGTAGCCGGTCCTACAAGTAACCCTCTCATAGGAAGACTGGAGATTGTTGACGAAATAACAATATTTTATGGAAATAACGTGTCTTGTTGAATTTTATACTATTATAAAGTGTTATATCGTGTTGATGAATTTTATTAGATATTAGATGATGTGCTTCATTAACGAAATAACAAATTGGCACGCCCTGGTGGGACCTCGAGAGTGTTGGGTGTATCTGATTGTGTAGTGGCAAAATGACGTCTCCTAGACCATACAAAGAAACGTCTTCGGCGGGAGAAACGACGACGCCTCAAGCGGCCGATGTCGGCTCTAGTGTGGCATCGACGGTTTCGACAGCGTTTGTAGGGCCAATTATGACACTGTGTCAGCCATAAACACTGACACCGTGTCAGCCACAAACGCCAACACCAACAACCATGGGAACTGTTGGGAAATATATGCCCAGTTTCACGGTCCCCATGCACTGAACGTTAGGAATGTCGACTGAGTTTATGGCAAGTATGTGTAAGACCCCAATTTGGACCCTAAGATCCTTCATGCTATCTCATCATATGCATTGGCATTGGGATCACATCTTGGCATCCTCCTTACCCCTCATTCATTAGTTTTACATTGGGAGAGATCACCAAGCATCATTTGATTGTATCATACTTTGTATTTTATCATTTACTAACCAAAATACCAAAAATATATCTTTGTATAATCTAACTCTTCTGTAGGTATGACACATGCTCACCTTTGATCTATCAAGCTCACATCTAGGGTTTAAGACCCTCAATGCAAGGAGTTCAATCAAGAATTGTTTTACTATGGCTTCAAGCATCATATATGGATCCCCATGTTCTTCACATGTTATTTTGATTAAGAAATCATCAAGAGTTTGGAGTTGGTTTGTCTTGGAAACCCTAATTCATCTGGGTATTTTGTGTAACTTCTTCAATAAGCTTCCTCAACAATTGATCAAATATTTCAAGGGGTACTTCAAATTTCATCATCTTATGCATATATGATCCTCCATGGGCCCCAAAAGTCAAGAGAATGTCAAGCTAGCAAGTTGGTCCATGGTGGTTGACCAGAGGAAGTCAACTGATCAAAACTAGGGTTCCCTAGACCCTATCTCCTACAATTTTTGTCATATGAAAATGATTCCAAGAGAAACGTTTCTCTAAATGACATTCCAAACAACTTTCATGTTGAAGTTTAGATCTAGTTTTTCTTGGAAAGTCATTTCTTATGGTGAAAGATTATAGGTCATTTTGTCTAAACCCTAATTTGAAGATCAACTTACCAAGGCCATAACTTGCTCAATTTTTATGAGATGAAATCTATTCAAGTTGCACAATCAAATTCAAGATGTCTACTTAAACTTTTATGTTTGTAGGAAGAGCAAATTCAACTTTTAAATGAATGTGATATGAGGATACGTTATAGGTCATTTTGGACCCATAACATTGAACAAGTGATTTTCCTCAATTTCTAAAATGCATAACTCCTTCATGTTAAATCCAAATGAGGTCAAATTTATGACTATTTTGAAGAACTTTGAGAGACCTACAACTTTGATGAAGTAATCTTTCTCATTTGAAGCTCATATAAAAAGTTAGCCAAGGTGGAAGAAGTGAACATATGGCTTGACACTTAGAATTTTTTTTGATATATTTGATTTTCCAAACTTCCACCTCAAAATTCATCATGATCCAAGCTTCAAATGAAAAAGTGTTCAACATGAAATTTGTTCCTCTTGATCTAACCTTTCCAAAAAGTCCAATTTTATCCCATTTGGACAAAGTATGAGTGACTCGCGCATGGCTTGAAGTTGGATCACCATTTGGCATAAGTGAAGTTGCATCTTCCATACACAAATGCATGGCCTTTCCACATGACTTCAGCAATGTTTGTACACAATTTTGGACCTGATTGAATAATTACATGGGCCTATCACACACTCATGCATCTTCTTGATTTTTGGTTGTCCTACCAATGTAGGCAAGAAGATTGAGTTACTTTGAGGTCAAATCGAAGCAACTCAGATCATGATCCTCAAAATTTAACTCCCTGTATCTTTCAATATACTTGGAGTTAGATGAAATTGAGGTCAGATTCGAGCTCCTGAGCATTTTCACTTTAAATTCATGTCATCCTTTTTTATTTTGGTGATGGTTGAAGGTGGACTAGTCCGATGAGGTCCACCGGAGAAGAAGACTGGAGTTACAGCTCCGGCGATGCGTTGGCATGTCTCAGACCATAGGATCCTTGCATTTTCTTTTAATCTCACGCATTGGTTTGGATTACCACTTTTGCAGCGCATTGACTAATGTCCCTTGTGGAACGCACGCTGAGATCCACTTGATCTGCCACCTCAATTAATGAGGGGGATCAAGTGGTCCACGTTTTTTAGCATTTTCTGATTTTCATTTTATTTGGCTTATTTTCATTAATTCATATTATTTTTAATATTGATCCAAAAAATATGAGACTTTCACCAAAAAAATTTAAATAAATTCCTCTTTCATTTTCTGAATTAAAATTATTTTTTGGATCATTATTAACATTTTTCATGATTTAATTGTTTTTGTGAATATTTTTAATTGTTTAAAAATGCTTTTAAGTTTCCAAAAATCATAAAAAAAATTCTCCAAGGTCCTTTGACCTTCTTTGACCTATGATAAATCTCATGGCCATTTATTTGGTGTTTTGATGAGGTTTTAGGATTTTGACCAACCATAAGTTAATTTAATGCATTTTTTGATTAATATTAATTGTTTAAATGCAAAATAAATTGTGTTGAGCTTTTGATATTGACTTGTTGAGTTTGACTTGTGTTGTTGGGCCTTGGTCAAGGTTGATTTGATTTTGTTGAGTTAAAATCATTGGATTTAGGGGATTGATGAAATGTACATTTCATCTCCCAAAATGAATTAATGGTTTTAATTTGATAAAAGTCCTCCTTTGACTAATTTGTGTTGATTTCATTTCCCCTCCCTCTTCATCTCAATCCCATTATATTCTCATTCATTTCATGGACCTATGATATCTCTATACCCTAAGGCTAGTGGATTGAAAAATCAACATAAGTGTGGATGAGATTAGGTTCACCCCTTTTGTATTTTATTTTAAGTGTGGTATATTTTAGGAGTATGGTTCATAATACCATATCTCTAACATGCATTAGCACTAAAATTTCTATTGTCCGGCCTCAAATAGTTGTGACTTCTACATAAGTCCAATTACGATTGCTTAACATAGTGCTAAATTTTGACACAAAAGGCATAACATTCTAGTAATTGAGATTGTAAGTCTCCCCTCTTTCATGGTATTGTGTAGAAATTTGACATTTTTTCCTTCCTTTGGAAGATGTCTTGGTTCAAGGATCCATGCTTGTGAATAGTGAGTTGAGTGTTCTCCAAAGAATGACTTAAACAACAAAAAAGCAAAAGTAATACTAACTTCTAATCAACTAACAACTAACATTTAATTTCAAGTCATTTACTTTTATGCACTTTAAATTCAAGTATATATTCATTTGTCATTATTCATACCATTTAACTTGTTTATTTTATTGTCATTTTCACTTTGCTCACTTGAGCCATACTTTGTGATTATATTGTGATTGTATATACTTGTTTGTATTTGTGGTTCTTTGACTTTAATGTACATAATAACAACAAAAACTCTAAAAAGATTTGTGTGGACTGTTGGTTTTGATCTGAGACATTGGACTTAGAATTAGGCAACACTCCCTATGCAAAAGGACTTGGCCAATGCCAACTTTCATGAAACCAAGTGCTTGTGAAGTAAGTTTTCATCTGAAGCAAGTGTTGAGATCCTATTTGAGTTCATCGGCTACATGGTCTTATTGAAGTTGTTACTTTGAATTTATGCCTAATGCTTATCTCTGATTTCATCTGATACATAGGAGATTATGAAGAAGATCATGGAGTTTCTAAGTTCGGATGTGGCTATCTTTATTTGATGCCTTGCTTTTCATCTTGCTATTTGTGTATTGATATTGCTTGATTCTAAAGTCCAAGGGAAATTTGGGTTTCTATATGACATTCTTGTCTATTGGATTGCATCCCATTGGTCAGATCTTTTTAACTCTTAACTTTTAAATTTGTGCTTAGGATTAGTCTCTTCATCTCATCCCACTTCTTTAATTTCAAATCTCTCCCTCTCTTTTTAAAAATCTTGTTTGCTTGTGTTTTTTTTAAACTTAGACCATATTGCAAATTAGAAAGTTTGGTCTTATGCCATTGCATTTTTAAACTTTTTTCTTAATCAAATTTGTAAATGAACTTCACTATACTTGACTTAAAATTTTAAAAGACAAAAAGAACTAACACTCATTCAAACATTTTTAGGCCTTTTGTGCCTTTGTTAAACTTAATTTTTTGTTAAAAGCAATGCATTCACTTTGAAATTGATACCACGAATTACGAGGTTTTGATCCCTCATTTTTATGTTGGTACGTGTAGCGGGGTATTCGTTACCTTATGGTTTATTGACTAAACAAAAAGTAAACATACAATTCGAGTCGCCACCACACTTCTATTTATCAAAAGGAAAGGTTAGAAAGCGAACAAAAACCAAGTAAAAAGTTTTATCAAATCAAAAACTAATAAAAATGTCAGAGATCTGGGTAAGGGGGTTGGTTATGCAATGGGAAGGTTTTAAGCACCCAAAACATCCTTAGTACTCTTTGGTGGTATGTCAGAACAAAATCATGATTGCTCAAATCTATGTGGATGATATAGTCTTTGGTGGTATGTCAGAACAAATGGTAACACATTTTGTTCAACAAATGCAATCTGAGTTTGAAATGAGTCTGGTTGGGGAACTAACCTACTTTCTTGGAATGCAAGTCAACCAAATGGAGGACTCTATGTTTCTCTCCCAAAGCAAGTATGCCAAAAACATAGTTAAGAAGTTTGGTATGGATAATGCTAGGCACAAGAGGACTCCTGCTCCTACTCATCTGAAGTTAACCAAAGATGATGGAGGGCCTAGTGTTGATCAATGCTTGTATAGAAGCATGATAGGAAGTCTACTATACCTAACTGCAAGTAGACCTGACATTTCTTATGCAGTTGGAGTGTGTGCTAGATAGCCTAAAGTGAGCCACTTGAATCAAGTCAAAAGGATTCTCAAGTACATCAATGGGACTTGTGACTATGGGATGCTGTACTCACATGGGTCTGAGTTTGTCCTATCTGGGTACTATGATGCTGACTGGGCTGGGAGTGCTGATGACAGAAAAAGCACATCAGGAGGATGTTTCTTCTTGGGAGACAATCTCATATCTTGGTTCAGCAAAAAGCAGAATTGTGTATCTCTGTCCACTGCAGAGGCTGAATACATAGCTACTGGAAGCAGTTGTTCCCAACTGGTTTGGATGAAACAGATGCTCACTGAGTACAATGTCACTCAAAATGTCATGACATTATTCTGTGATAATCTCAGTGCCATCAATATTTCCAAGAATCCCATCCAACACAGCAGGACCAAGCATATTGACATTAGACATCACTTCATCAGAGATCTGGTGGAAGACAAGGTGATCAACTTGAAACATGTAGCCACTGAACTTCAACTGGCTGACATATTTACAAAGGCTCTGGATGCTACTCAGTTTGAAAACTTAAGGGGCAAACTGGGAATATGTCTCTCTGAGAACTTATAGTAACCACTGATGTTTGGGATGTATTGTTTAATATCTCTGCCTATTAAACAATTGGAACTATGCTCTGATTGGTCAACAGATCATAGCTATGCCACTTGCAACAAGTGTGGCAACAAGAGGGTAAGGAGACAACCTAACGTGAGAAGGCCTATGCACCTGCAGGAATTCAAGGATGTTGTTCATGCAGGAGTGGTTCTGGATGTCAGAAACAAAGTCATGGCATTTGATATGGCTGTACCTACAGTAAAGCAAAAGTGGTTGATTACTTGATCAAAGCTGTGAAGCAAGATCAAGTGGGAGCTAACTTGGTTGAAACTGTGAAGTAAAACCATTCCGTAATTCTGTCATTTTTTTCTGTTTATGTTGTTGGCTTTGGCAACTTTTTTGGCAAAAAGGGGGAGTAACAGGTGACAGGTGATACCCCAGACAACAGATTGGTCTGTTAAAACAGACTTTCATGACAGATTCGAAGATTTCCTCCCCTGCAGCTGATGTGTGTTGAAGTTTTTATTTAACTTCTGTATGTGTGTGAGTGTGCTGCCACTCTGAGTGTATTAGCTAGGTCTATTTCCTGCTAGATGTGTGATTCCGCTGCTATGAACTCTGTTATGAGGATCAAAGTGTTTTAGCCAAAAATTTGCCAAAGGGGGAGTTTGTAGGTGTTTAATTGGCTGCATTAGATGGTAAAACACTAGCTGGATTCTAATGTCTTGACTGATGTCATGACATGGTGTGTATGTGTGACTGCACTGTAGGTTAGAATATCTAACTGTACTCTGATGTCTTGACTGATGTCATGACACACTTGAGTAGTTACTGCAGGATTAGCTAATACAGGATTTATTGAATGTCAAACCGGATGTTGTGACATTCATCCATGTCAGCAGATACTAAGGAATAGAACAGCTGGTGTTCTGTTAGAACTTAGTATTTATTTCCAGTCTGGTTATCAAGGAAATACCAGACCTGGCATAAGGCCTACTGACTGAATGTCAAACTGGATGTTATGACATTCATCATTGACAGCATATACTGAACAATAGACAGAGTGGTGTTCTGCTATACTTCAGCATGTTTCTTAGTCTGTTCTTTAAGAGGATAACAGAACTGACTTAAGGCCAAATGTGTAAATGTCAAATTGGATACTTTGACATTTATTAATGTAAGTTGTTATTGTAGTATGGTCATTTTGGTCATATACAGGTCAGCAAAATTGTACAGTCTGTTTTCTGGAAAAACAGACTTAGCATATGATCCTTGATGTCAAGCTGAATGTCGTGACATTCATTCCTGACAACATATGCTATATTGTAGGTTGTTCAGTTTTCTGTTTCAGCTTTTTCTCAGGCTATTCTTCAGGGATTCAACAGCTGAGAGAAAATCCAGGAAATCAACAACCAAGCTACATTTAATGAACCTAACAAATAGCCTATTTGTTAGTAACCTAGATGTGGAATTTAGGGGAACTCACGTGACCTTAAATTCAGGAGAATACAAGTGCAAAAGCCCAAGTACTGCAATATAAAAGGAAGTCGTTCCTTCATTCAGAACTGGGGATTTTGAGGCGTGAAGATTTAGTGTGTCCATCATACTTCACTGCTGTATTTGTGTGAGTCTTGTATTAGACATATCTTGTAAGCCAAGCCTTTATCACGTAGATGATTGCTTTGGCATAGGGTGTTCATTGAGTTGTAAGTGTTGTGTCGCTCAAAGCTTTTAAGCGTGAGTGTTGTGTATCTTGATTAAAGTTGTTAAGCACAATCAAGAGTTGTTTGAAGTGTGACTTCAAAATTGTCTTTAATATTGATTAAAGGTAGTAATCACTAAGGTGATTGAGGGGGGGTGAGTAGGAACTCTGATCTTAGAGTAAGATTGAAATTGCATTGGGTGGGGATTAAGTGAAGAGTTGTAAACGGGTGAGTTTAGCTTTGAATTAATACTACTGATAGTGGATTTCCTCCCTGGCTTGGTAGCCCCCAGATGTAGGTCATGTTGGACTGAACTGGGTAAACAATTACTTGTGTTATTTACTGCACTTACTTTTAAGTTCTGCATAATTCTTGTCTGTGCAGAATTGGATGTCATAACAACCCGTGTGACATCTAAAGTCTGATAACTAGAATTTCAATTGGCATCAGAGCAGGCACCCTGCCTGTAAATTTCTGGGTGAGATCTAGGGAAGTTACTTTCTAGTACCATGGACAAGGATATAGGACACTCAAATAGACCACCCATGTTGGATGGCTCTAACTATGATGACTGGAAGCCTCGTATGATAGCCTTCTTAAGGTCTCTAGATAGCAAAGTCTGGAGAGCTGTCAACAAAGGATGGGAACATCCAACAAAGACAGGTGAAGATGGAATCAGTGTGCAGATTCCTGAAGAAGAGTGGGACAAGGAGCAAGAGGCATTAGCTCTTGGAAATTCCAAGGCCTTGAATGCATTGTTCAGTGGAATCGGTAAGAACATCTTCAGGCTGGTGCACCACTGTGAACTAGCTAAGGAAGTTTGGGATACCCTCAAGGTAACTCATGAAGGTACTTCCAAGGTGAAGATGTCCAAACTTCAGATGCTGACCACCAAGTTTGAAAATCTGAGGATGAAAGAGGATGAGACTATTCATGACTTTCACATGAATATTCTTGAAATTGCAAACACCTCTGGTGGACTAGGTGAGAAAATGGCTGAAGAGAAACTTGTAAGAATGATTCTCAGGTCCTTGCCTAAGAGATTTGCTATGAAGGTCACAACCATAGATGAGGCGCAGGACATCTGCAATATGAAGGTGGATGAGCTAATTGGCTCTCTCCAAACCTTTGAAATGGGCTTGTGTGAGAATGCTGAAAAGAAGAACAAAAGTGTAGCTTTTGTATCTAATGCTGAAGAGGAGTCAGAAGCAGGATACACTGGAGGTGATGAAAGCATATCAGAAGCCTTAGCCATGCTTGGGAGACAGTTCAACAAGTTCGTGAAGAAGATTGATCAAAGAGGTAAACCTAATGTCAAGAACATCCCGTATGACATTAAGAAAAGATCAACTTCTGAAGAGAAGTTCAACCACGGCAAGGGAATCCAGTGTCATGGTTGTGAAGGGTATGGACATGTCAGAGCTGAATGCCCTACCTACCTCAAAATGCAAAATAAGGGGCTAGCTATCACATGGTCTGAAGGAGATTCTGAAAGTGAATCTGAAGGAGAATCTGCTAAACACGTCACTGCACTAACCAGTGTTTGTGCCACTGATGATGACTCAAGTGCAGATGAACTGACCTTTGATGAACTTGATGCAGCTTATAAGAAGCTGTGTGTCACCAGTGCAGAAGTGCGTGTACAAGGAGAAAAGCATAAGAAACTCATCAAAGAGCTGGAAGATGAGAGACTGAAGCATCTGAAGACCATAGAGGATCTAAATGGTGAGATAACCCTGCTGACCTCCAAGCTGAATCAGATGACTAAATCCATCAGAATGATGAATAAAGGAACTGACACCTTGGAAGAGATCCTAAAGGTAGGACAGAAGTCTGGAACCACATCTGGTTTAGGCTTTAGGAAAAGATCCTCAGCTGAACGCAAACGCCCAAAGGCTAAAGTTCAGAAATCCAAAGGGAAGTCACGTCCAATGTCTCAACATCGAGGAACCAGGATGACTAATCATCAGAAGAGGAAATTCCAGAAATGGAAATGTCACCACTGTGGTAGGCTTGGGCATATAAAAGCCTTCTGCTACAGGCTTCATGGTTACCCGAACCAAGTCCCTCATGTCAGACCTAAGCATAAGACATTTAGGCACCATGTCTCCAACAAGAAGCGACAATGGTATGCTAGGTTAGCCCACACCGCTCTAAGAGCTTCTACCAAAGAAGACTGGTACTTTGACAGTGGATGCTCAAGACATATGACTGGTATGGAAAATCTATTGGCAGATATCCAACCTCACACTACCAGCTATGTGACCTTTGGTGATGGTGCTAAAGGAAAAATAAAAGGTGTGAGTAAGCTGGACTGCTCTGGAGTTCCAAAACTGAATAATGTGTTGTTAGTAAGAGGACTAACTGCAAACCTCATCAGCATAAGCCAGTTGTATGATCAAGGGTTCTATGTTCAGTTCACTAAGGAGCTATGTATTGTGACGAATGGTGACAATCAGGAAGTCATGAGAGGATCTAGGTCCAAAGATAACTGCTATCTGTGGGAACCTAAAGTCTCAAACTTCTCCACAATATGCTCTTCAGTCAAGGAAGAACAGGAGGTGAAGTTGTGGCATAGACGCCTTGGACATCTCCACTTACGGGGAATGAAGAAGATCATATCCAAGGAAGCAGTCAGAGGAATTCCAAAGCTGCTTATTGATGAAGGAAGAGTCTGTGGAGAATGCCAGGTGGGCAAGCAAACCAAGATGTCACATTCGAAGCTGGGACATCCTACTACTTCCAGAGTTCTGGAACTGCTGCACATGGACTTAATGGGACCTATGCAGGTTGAAAGTCTGGGGGGAAAGAGATATGCATACGTGGTGGTTGATGACCATTCCAGATACACGTGGATAAGTTTCATCAGAGAGAAGTCAGATACATTTGATGTCTTCAAAGACCTGTGCATCAGACTCCAAAGGGAAAAGGACAGTTGTGTTGTCCGAATTAGGAGTGATCATGGTACGGAATTCAAGAATTCCAAGTTTGATGAGTTTTGCTCGTCTAAAGGAATAAGTCATGAATTCTCTTCCCCTATAACTCCCCAGCAGAATGGGATAGTTGAAAGGAAAAATAGAACTATCCAAGAATCTGCCAGAGCTATGATTCATGCAAAGAAGCTCCCTATGCACTTTTGGGCTGAAGCTATGAATACCGCGTGCCATGTTCACAACAGAGTCACCTTGAGAAAAGGAACCTCCTCCACTCTGTATGAAATATGGAAAGGCAGAAAACCCACTGTGAAGTACTTTCATATCTTTGGAAGTAAATGCTACATTCTCAAAGATCATGAACAGAGAAGGAAACTGGATCCCAAAAGTGATGAAGGTATATTTCTAGGATATTCCACTAACAGCAGGGCGTACATAGTGTTCAACTACAGGACCAATGTTCTGATGGAATCCATAAATGTCATTGTGGATGATAAAGATGAAGAAATCGATGTCATAGAGGATGTTGCAACATTCCCTGACAGTTCAACAGACATTCCAGTCAAGTCTGATGAAGTACAGGAACCTCCTCCTGAATGTGAAGTAGATGCAACCACCAAAATGCCATCTATCAGAATTCAGAAAGACCACCCTAAGGATCTTATCATAGGGGATCCCAACAGTGGTGTGACTACCAGGTCTAGGGGAATAAGCTCAAATTCCTGTTTTGTTTCCAAGGTTGAACCCAAGAATGTGAAAGAAGCCCTGACTGACGAATACTGGATCAATGCCATGCAAGAGGAACTTGAGCAGTTCAAAAGGAATGAAGTATGGGAGCTAGTTCCAAAACCTGAAGGGACCAACATCATTGGTACCAAGTGGATCTACAAAAACAAGTCTGATGAGAAAGGAGTAATTACTAGGAATAAAGCAAGACTAGTAGCTCAAGGATACACTCAAGTTGAAGGGGTTGATTTTGATGAGACGTTTGCTCCTGTGGCTAGGCTTGAGTCCATCAGATTGCTGTTAGGTATAGCATGCATTCTGAAGTTTAAACTGTTCCAAATGGATGTGAAGAGTGCATTCTTGAATGGTTACTTGAATGAAGAAGTCTATGTGGAACAACCTAAAGGGTTTTGTGATCCTAACCAACCTAAGCATGTCTACAAGTTGAGGAAAGCCTTGTATGGGTTGAAGCAAGCACCTAGAGCTTGGTATGAAAGGTTCACCGAATTTCTGACCTCAAATGGATACAGAAAAGGTGGAATAGATAAAACCTTGTTTGTGAAGGATGAAGACGGCAAAATCATGATTGCTCAAATCTATGTGGATGATATAGTCTTTGGTGGTATGTCAGAACAAATGGTAACACATTTTGTTCAACAAATGCAATCTGAGTTTGAAATGAGTCTGGTTGGGGAACTAACCTACTTTCTTGGAATGCAAGTCAACCAAATGGAGGACTCTATGTTTCTCTCCCAAAGCAAGTATGCCAAAAACATAGTTAAGAAGTTTGGTATGGATAATGCTAGGCACAAGAGGACTCCTGCTCCTACTCATCTGAAGTTAACCAAAGATGATGGAGGGCCTAGTGTTGATCAATGCTTGTATAGAAGCATGATAGGAAGTCTACTATACCTAACTGCAAGTAGACCTGACATTTCTTATGCAGTTGGAGTGTGTGCTAGATAGCCTAAAGTGAGCCACTTGAATCAAGTCAAAAGGATTCTCAAGTACATCAATGGGACTTGTGACTATGGGATGCTGTACTCACATGGGTCTGAGTCTGTCCTATCTGGGTACTATGATGTTGACTGGGCTGGGAGTGCTGATGACAGAAAAAGCACATCAGGAGGATGTTTCTTCTTGGGAGACAATCTCATATCTTGGTTCAGCAAGAAGCAGAATTGTGTATCTCTGTCCACTGCAGAGGCTGAATACATAGCTGCTGGAAGCAATTGTTCCCAACTGGTTTGGATGAAACAGATGCTCACTGAGTACAATGTCACTCAAAATGTCATGACATTGTTCTGTGATAATCTCAGTGCCATCAATATTTCCAAGAATCCCATCCAACACAGCAGGACCAAGCATATTGACATTAGACATCACTTCATCAGAGATCTGGTGGAAGACAAGGTGATCACCTTGAAACATGTAGCCACTGAACTTCAACTGGCTGACATATTTACAAAGGCTCTGGATGCTACTCAGTTTGAAAACTTAAGGGGCAAACTGGGAATATGTCTCTCTGAGAACTTATAGCAACCACTGATGTTTGGGATGTATTGTTTAATATCTCTGCCTATTAAACAATTGGAACTATGCTCTGATTGGTCAACAGATCATAGCTATGCCACTTGCAACAAGTGTGGCAACAAGAGGGTAAGGAGACAACCTAACATGAGAAGGCCTATGCACCTGCAGGAATTCAAGGATGCTGTTCATGCAGGAGTGGTTCTGGATGTCAGAAACAAAGTCATGGCATCTGATATGGCTGTACCTACAGTAAAGCAAAAGTGGTTGATTACTTGATCAAAACTGTGAAGCAAGATCAAGTGGGAGCTAACTTGGTTGAAACTGTGAAGTAAAACCAAGTCCGTAATTCTGTCATTTTTTTCTGTTTATGTTGTTGGCTTTGGCAACTTTTTTGGCAAAAAGGGGGAGTAACAGGTGACAGGTGATACCCCAGACAACATATTGGTCTGTTAAAACAGACTTTCATGACAGATTCGAAGATTTCCTCCCCTGCAGCTGATGTGTGTTGAAGTTTTTATTTAACTTCTGTATGTGTGTGAGTGTGCTGCCACTCTGAGTGTATTAGCTAGGTCTATTTCCTGCTAGATGTGTGATTCCGTTGCTATGAACTCTGTTATGGGGATCAAAGTGTTTTAGCCAAAAATTTGCCAAAGGGGGAGTTTGTAGGTGTTTAATTGGCTGCATTAGATGGTAAAACACTAGCTGGATTCTAATGTCTTGACTGATGTCATGATATGGTGTGTATGTGTGACTGCACTGTAGGTTAGAATATCTAACTGTACTCTGATGTCTTGACTGATGTCATGACACACTTGAGTAGTTACTGCAGGATTAGCTAATACAGGATTTATTGAATGTCAAACCGGATGTTGTGACATTCATCCCTGTCAGCAGATACTAAGGAATAGAACAGCTGGTGTTCTGTTAGAACTTAGTATTTATTTCCAGTCTGGTTATCAAGGAAATACCAGACCTGGCATAAGGCCTACTGACTGAATGTCAAACTGGATGTTATGACATTCATCATTGACAGCATATACTGAACAATAGACAGAGTGGTGTTCTGCTATACTTCAGCATGTTTCTTAGTCTGTTCTTTAAGAGGATAACAGAACTGACTTAAGGCCAAATGTGTAAATGTCAAATTGGATACTTTGACATTTATTAATGTAAGTTGTTACTGTAGTATGGTCATTTTGGTCATATACAGGTCAGCAAAATTGTACAGTCTGTTTTCTGGAAAAACAGACTTAGCATATGATCCTTGATGTCAAGCTGAATGTCGTGACATTCATTCCTGACAACATATGCTATATTGTAGGTTGTTCAGTTTTCTGTTTCAGCTTTTTCTCAGGCTATTCTTCAGGGATTCAACAGCTGAGAGAAAATCCAGGAAATCAACAACCAAGCTACATTTAATGAACCTAACAAATAGCCTATTTGTTAGTAACCTAGATGTGGAATTTAGGGGAACTCACGTGACCTTAAATTCAGGAGAATACAAGTGCAAAAGCCCAAGTACTGCAATATAAAAGGAAGTCGTTCCTTCATTCAGAACTGGGGATTTTGAGGCGTGAAGATTTAGTGTGTCCATCATACTTCACTGCTGTATTTGTGTGAGTCTTGTATTAGACATATCTTGTAAGCCAAGCCTTTATCACGTAGATGATTGCTTTGGCATAGGGTGTTCATTGAGTTGTAAGTGTTGTGTCGCTCAAAGCTTTTAAGCGTGAGTGCTGTGTATCTTGATTAAAGTTGTTAAGCACAATCAAGAGTTGTTTGAAGTGTGACTTCAAAATTGTCTTTAATATTGATTAAAGGTAGTAATCACCGAGGTGATTGAGGGGGGGTGAGTAGGAACTCTGATCTTAGAGTAAGATTGAAATTACATTGGGTAGGGATTAAGTGAAGAGTTGTAAACGGGTGAGTTTAGCTTTGAATTAATACTACTGATAGTGGATTTCCTCCCTGGCTTGGTAGCCCCCAGATGTAGGTCATGTTGGACTGAACTGGGTAAACAATTACTTGTGTTATTTACTGCACTTACTTTTAAGTTCTGCATAATTCTTGTCTGTGCAGAATTGGATGTCATAACAACCCGTGTGACATCTAAAGTCTGATAACTAGAATTTCACTTGTGAAAATATTTGTGCAAACAAGATTGGGGAGATGAGAAGAGAATATACATTATATTTACAAATTTGTTGTTTGAATGGATGAACGCATTGCCTACGTACCATCACAAAGGTAGGATCAAAACCTCGTAGTTTGGGGTAAAAATCTCAAAAGATTGGTGAATTGATTTAACCAAAAGCCTTAAGGTCTTTTGTTATCAAAGGGAGAAAACTCAACCTAAACCACAATCCACCATGTGAGGAGAGCTTCAACATACTAGTGAGGGATCCACCCTATAATAAGTATGGAAGACTTATAGTCCAATCACTAAGGATAAGGTGAGGCTTACATCAACCACTATGATAACTCAAAACTATGGCTAATGTTTTTGAAAAAAGGTTTTTAACAAGAGTGGTCATTGGAACCACAAAAACAACTTGAAGTGAGTTGTATTTACAAATTAGAAGTATTCACAAAGTGAAGTCAAAGTATGGTTATGATTCATTCACAATAAGTATTAGTGAAAAGAGTTTGAAAAAATCAAAGGCATAAGGCCTAGGTTTCTAATTTGAAAATGATGTCAAAGTTTGCACAAAATGAGTTTGGCTTGGGTTAGAGTGGAGAGAAGAAGAGAATGGCTAGTCCTAAACATGCAAAGATGAGAGAAGAGATAAAACCCTTGGAGTTACCTTTCTTGAGATCATAAAGATGATTCAAGATGCTCCTTTCCTTTGGACTTAGCAAACACTCAAGCAATCAAACAAATATTATATTCAAGCTCCTAGGATTTCCACTTGGCTTGTCTCTCTTAACTTGGATATTCATTACAATGGTCCTTCTTACTATCTCAAGTTTGGAATCCCTATCACACAAGAACAAACAATCAAAAGGTTCACAACACAAATAAGAGAAATGGACAAAGAATGAGTTTAGATTAGGGGTCCTTTCAAGTCAACTTTGAGATTAAGCATTCTAAAGGCATGAGGCCTAGTTGCTCTTCAACCAATTTAGCATTCTAAAGGCATGAGGCCTAGTTGCTCTTGAACTCCTTTAAGCATAGGTAAGGTCCTAATTCTAAGTCCTTTCTCCTTTTTGCATTGGGTCACACAAACAAAGACAAAACAAACACAAAGCAACAATATATTTATTCACAATAATGAGCTCAAATGAGCAAAAGGAAAAAGACATAAACATAAAATATGAGCTCAAGTGAGCAAAGTAAAAAGCAATATGAATAAATGAGCAAGAAATTAAATTGCATTAAAGTAAATTGCAAGAATTAAAGACTTGAAAATTAAAGTTAGTAATTAGTAGTCAATGTTAGTGTGTCATAAGACAATTTAGCGCTATGTTAAGCAATCGTAAGTGGACTAATGTAGTAGTCACACCTATCTGAGGCCGGTCAATAAAACTATAGGCAAATAAACACAAGTTAGAGATCATGACTAGTAAGCCAAGCTCCTACAACTTGCCATGCCAAAAGAAAAGAAGAAAGACCTTGTATGGATTTCAGGTTTTTTGCTTGACCAAGAAACAACCTATCTTGGACACAAAGCAATTCACTTGATCTTTGATCAAGTTGAATTTGATTTGGATCAAAGAAGGTTAAGCCCCTCGTATGTCAAGACCAACCACAAATTATTAACTCATTGGCCAAAAGAAGAAGATGAAGATGAAAGGAAATGGATAAAAGGAGAAATCAAATGACATAATCAAAACACAATGATCAAATTTGAATGAAATCATCATCAACCAATGGTAAACAGGAGAGAAATGAAGACTAGAAGTCAACAAAGTCAAACATATTTTTTGGTATTTTTGAAATTAAAATAAAATATAAAATAAAATGAACAAAATATGGTCAAACTTCAAATTCAATTCAAATAAACTTGAATAAGTCCAATTGAATCATCATAAGTCTAACATGGTCAAACAAGGTTTGACAAATTTTCTCAACATTTTTTGAAAACATAAACTATTTTTAAACAATTAAAAATCAAGAAAAATAACACAAATGAACTAAAATCTCAAATAAATCTCAAATCAATTAAGAAATTGATGATAATATTTTTCATAGACTTGTCATCATCCATATGTGTTAAGAAAATATTTTTGGAATTTTTGGATATCAGAAAGTATTTAAAATGAATTAAAAACTATTAAAAACAAAATGATTCACAAAAAATATTAAACGGAATCACAAAAATAATTAAAATTCAGATTATGAAACTAGATTTTTCAAGAAAAATTTTAGTGTTGGTCTCATATTTTTGTGATTCCAAATAAAATAGTTATGAATTTTTCAAAATAAATGGAATAAAAGAAAAATAAAACAGAAATTAGAAAAAATGAGAAACCAGGGAGCGCTGGATGGAACTCATTAATTGACGTGGACACATCTAATGGTCCAGAAGCACGCTTCCATGGTAGGCATCAGTCAAACGCGTGACACAATGGATTAAAAAAAGTAAACACAATGCATGGCTGAGATTATAACGCGCACATGAGATCCAATGGACATAAGGCATCCACGTGGGGACCAACTGATTCCGGCCACCAGTTGCAGGTTTTCAAACCTCAACCAAAATGCACGAGCCTTATATCAAAATGAAGCTGGGGTGATGTACATCACCCCTGTAACCTTGGATTTCTCTCAAGATCTCTATGGAATGAGAAATCTAAGTTGGAAAATCCAGGTATGCAAACTGAAACTTCTCAAAACATGAAATCAAAGCCACCACTAGCTTGCCTCTTGCACGAGGACTTCAGAAAACCATTTGAACACAAGTAATTCACATTATATGATGAGAGTTTGAACATCTACCTTTGAAAAGCAACTTTGTGTAGCACGATCCACTCAATCTCTTGCTTCCAAATTGATCTTGAGATGTGATATGAGTGCAAGGTTAAGGAATAAGTCTTGAAGATCAACTGATTTTGTTGAAATTCAAGCTTGAATTGAGAAAATGGAAATCAAAATTCCTTTGGTATGGTTGGGTTTCCAATTCTGCAGAGCTTCAGGTAGCCTTATGGTTGAAATTTGAATGAAGCAAGTCTGGTATTTATAGCTGAGATCCAATCAATGAGGTGAAGAACTCGTGTGCATGATCATTGGGTCCTCTATGCATGGGCCTGTACAGGCGCATGTGGGGCCCAAAATCAATTGGAAATGCAAGCTGATATCATACCAAATGGAAGTGGACATGCAATTTGCCTTGTGTTTGCTTGTGCATGAAGATTCCAAGTGAATTGCATATTTGGTCACAAATGTTCCCCTCTTCGAAAATCACTCATGGAAAATCCAAACATAGGCATATGAGTAATGGTTGGAAACAAAATCTATGTTGGGAAAAAATCCATTTGGAGTTTGGAAATTTATGAAAACTGGTCATGAAGTTGGAGGTACAAAACATGCCTTTGAAAAAGTTGTCAAAAGTGACCAACTTCAAGCTCTTCTGTTTCAATGATGCAAGCCTCAAATAGAAAAACCTCCAACATCAAAGTTGTATATATTTTCAAGATGGTAAATTTGGACTTAAATTTTGCATCATTTGGATTTTTTATGAGAAAGTTATGGGCACTTGAAGTTGGACTTTTTCAAGATTCAATGGTTTTGGTCCAAAGTGATCTGTAATGTTTTGTATTATCACATGTGTTTATTTTAGGATTATGAAATTTTATTCAACATAACATTTGAAGTAAACATATTAATATTTCCAATGCAATTGGTCTCACCTCAAAATCATAAAAAATGAAGAAGTTAGGTCCTTGGGAAGTTGACCCAAAATTAGGGTTTCAGTCAAAATGACCTATAATGTTTTGAAACGAATGATGACCTTCCAAGTTTCAAATGGATTTTTGATGAACATCAAATTTGTTCATATGGTTCTTAAGAACATGTTTTCTCTTGGGGTCATCTTCATTTGACAAACACATCAAAAGTTAGGTCACAGTGGATCTCAGTTTAGTTAGATGATTTGACTGGTCAACTTCTCAAAGCCAAACTTCAAATCTCGATGAATGAATGATTGAGGATACTCACATAAGATCATATATGCATAAAATAGTGAATGAAATAAATTCCCTTGATTGAATTTGATCATAGGTTGAGGTTGCTTCATGAGCAAGGCATAGTCAATGCATAGTTGAATTAGGGTTCCCTTGGGAAACAAGCCTCAAGCCCTTTGGTTTATCGTGATCAAATTGACAAATTGAGATACTTGGGAGACATATATGATGATTATGAACCTTGTGAACCATTGTCATGCTTGCTCTCATCTTCATCTAGCCACTTCATTGAGCATAGGAGTCTCCTAGGAGCAGGGGATCTCATGATTGCTTGAGCTTCAAAACAAAACAAGTTAGTGACATATTTTTGTGCTTTTGGTTAGTAAACAAAAATAAGAAAAGCAATAATATACAATTTAAGCATGCTTGGTGGTCTCAAACCAACTCACACAAGTCCCAACCCAAGGGTTAAGGGGCCAAGATGCTATGATCCTTGAGGCAAAGCAATGAGCAATGATATGATGCCATGAGGGATCTTAGGGTCAAAATTAGGGTCTTACAGTACGTAGGAACAAGTCCGAAGGTCTTGTCAAACATAAAAATATAATTAATGAATTTTTTTCTCATCCCTCCACTCCATTTATTGCAAACATCATTTTGTACAAAAACACATATGCACACAAAAAATGGCTCCCTAGGAGTACCTAGGACACTTTGGGTGCTAACACCTTCTCTCTGTGTAACCAACCCTCTTACCTGTAATCTCTGGCATTTTATTAGTTTTGATTTGAAAACTTCTTATCTTTGGGTTTTGTTCGTACTTTTCCCTTTTCCCTTGGAAACAATAAAAGCGCGATGGCGACTCTAGTTTAATTGACGTTAAGTTTATCCATAACTTATGGTCATGAATTTACCGCTACAGTATGCATAACCTCGATTCGACATACAGTGACACCTCATCATCGCCATTCCCTCGTTACCAGGGGTTTGGACCTTTGGCAACCCCATTTGGTCGACCCCCGGGTTTCGGACTGACGTATGAGTCAGTCCCAACTTTTACGTCAAGTTCTTTCGTCGTTATGAGACAACAGATGGACGAGAGTAATAATGAAATGGTACACATGCTAACTCAGCAAATGGGTACCATATTGAGGCCTTTGATCCAAGATTTGACGCAGAGTTACCAGCAATTGGAAACCCAAATGACAAGGATAAGGGACTTTTTGGGAGCCTCAAGGGCTCTAGTCCGTCGGAACCCTACGCCTCCTCCTCGACCGAAAACATCGACTCGGCAAGAGGAAATGACGGACGATACTGTCGAACCAGAATACCAGGAATTCGAACATATCCCAAGGGTGGCATGAAGGCCCCCTGTGGTAATGGTTAACCGTAACCAGGATCCTGACTAGGTGGTCAGACAAGTTCGACACAAAGCAGTCGTGGGGGAACAAAACCTAGAAGCTATCGTCGAACGGATCATAGTACGAAATGGAATAAGTCTCTGCTTACAACGACCGACTTACTCTTCACCCTTGCCAGATTTTGTCTTATAGACAGAATTACCTAGGGGGTGGAAAGTCTCGAAATTTACCAAGTTCGTTGGGGATACTGAGGAGTCCCCTGTCAAACACGTGGCCAGGTATCAGACCAAGGTTGGCGACATAGCGAACAATGAGGATTTGAAGTTAAAATACTTCCCAAGTTCTCTTACAAAGAACGCATTTACGTGGATCACAATGTTACCTCCACAGTCGATCCAAACATGGACACAGTGGGAGAGATTGTTCCATGAACAATTTTATATGGGGAAATCGAAGATTAACCTCAAAGAACTAGCTAGCGTTAAGCGGAAGGTTGCTGATTCAGTTGATCAGTACCTAAACAAGTTTAGACTGTTGAAAGCGTGATGCTTTACTCAAGTCCCTGAGCACGAATTAGTCGAGATGGCGGCTGGGGGTTTGGATTATTCTATAAGGAAAAAGCTAGATACTCAGTATCTAGAGATATGGCCCAATTGGCAGACAGAGTTCGACGTATCGAACGCCTGAAAGCTGAGAAGTCCAAGACAGGTCGATATCATAAGAAAGAAAAAGTGTCATATATCGCAGTTGAAGGTTGTTCTTCTGACGATGAATATATAATCAACAGAAGCGAGGTTAACGTGGCAGAACTTAAGCTCGGGCCTCCGTATGCGTGTAAGGTCTTAAAACCCTCGAATGGGAAAAACCCTGTCGAACCCGAAAAAACAGATAAATACGTAGCTAAGACCTATACGTTCGACGTGTCTAAGTGCGATGAAATCTTTGATCTGTTAGTAAAAGATGGTCAGATTATCGTCCCTCAGGGTTTAAAGTATCCCCCCTAGAACAAAAGAAGAAAAGGGGATTCTGTAAATTTCATAATTTCCTTGGTCACAAAACTCACCAATGTGTTATTTTCAGGGATTTGGTGCAAAAAGCTCTAAAAGAATGAAGACTCTAGTTTAGCGAAAGGCCAAAAATGTAGGTGGACTCTGACCCCCTGAAGGTAGAAGAAGCTTTGTACGCGGAGCCTCTCGAATGCATGATGGTTGAGACTACTAATGGTCTCATAGAGGTTCTCGAAGCAACTTCCCTAGATGAATATTTTGAAGTGATGATGGTCGAAACTACTGAGGGTTTCGGAAATAAGGCCGAAAGGAAGGATGAGTCGGCATATCCCTAACCAGGCGAAAGTTTATCAGAATTCCAAGAGAAGTGCAAAGAGAACGGGTCAAAGGATCTGCTATGCCCAAAGTGCAGTGTGGTGTTCGACGAGAAAACCTCTGAGAAATTGGAGGCCAACAACAAGGTTGTGAAAGAGGAGAAACTTGTTGTCCCACGATTTGTGTTCGACAAGCATGGGGCACCTCGACAGAACGACGATTATAGAAGGCAGTTTCAGCGTTCCCGACCAAAGACCTTCATTCTGCCGTCTGATGTTCCACAAGAAAAGTGGATATAGTCTGTCAACTAGAAAGGGGGCAAAAAAACAAAATGGAGAATGCTAGAGAAAGAAACAACATCTCTAGAGAAGAAAATGGGCTACACGGTATCTCCTTACTACAAAGGAAAGAATCGGATGACTAGGACACAATAGAGACGCTACCAGCGAAACAAAAAAGCTGGGAAGAACGTTACCACTCCACAGTTAAAACCTTCGGAGACCTTTGGACAAAAGAAACAGATACCAAGGACAATGAAAAATGGTGGCCAATCAGACAATGGCCATGAATGTCGACTCGACGGGAAAGAAGGCAGTAATAGCCACTCAAAATATGGAATGTTCGTCAGAGGTCGAGAAGCAGCCACGAAGCGGGAGCGAATCGAAGGAAGAAGAGCCCGAGTATTCCCCCCAACCAGAGGAAAGAGAGCCTGAATACTCCCATCAGTGTGATGAGGAGTTCGACGAAGACATGTACGACGAAAACAATGATGACATTTACAGTGATGATTTCGTTGTAAACTATGGCATTGTATCAATGTTGCCAGCTGAATACGACATGGTATCCGAAGTCTCTGAAATAGAGGGAGATTTTATGCCAGATGAGAGAGATGGAGGAAAACCTATGTGCTACTATGTCATAAATAGTGGCGTGGTGGAAGAACAGAATGCCATGTTTGAGAGACCCAACTTAGGGATGATGTATCATCTAAAGCCATTGTTCATCAGAGCAAAGGTCGATGGAATAGCGGTGAACAAGGTTTTTGTCGACGGAGGCGCTGTAGTCAATCTGATGCCCTATACTCTATTTAAGAAAATGGGAAAGGGTGACAAAGACCTTCGACAACACAGCATGGTCCTATCAAACTATGAAGGGAAAACCAGCAATATAATGGGGGTTGTCCAGGTCGATCTCGTTGTGGGCACAACAACACGCTCAACATTGTTCATGGTAATAGACTCCAAAGCCAATTTCAATCTACTCTTGGATCGAGAATGGGTCCATGGGATAGGAGCGGTACCATCGACGGTTCACCAGAGACTTATAATCTGGCGAAAAGATGACATCATGGAAAACATTGAGGCCGACCAAATTTATTACTAGGTCGACGACAAAGGTTCCAAGAGGTATTTCGACCAACACTTGGCGAATATAGCGTCATGTGACGACGAATCGGGATCCTATACTTCCATCAAAATTGGTCGAGTTCTGAACTTAGACCTTGGTCATGGTTTCATATGGGATAACAAGGAAGACACAGGATCAGAGACGTGAATTCCACCTACGGGGTGGCCTGCAGTCAATGAGGATGACTGCTGAGTCAGAAATCTTGGCTCGAACTTCAGCCTATTTGGATGAAAACAAGAGGAAGTCAATTCTAGAAAAGGAGAGGCTTCAGGATTTGGCCTGTGAGGCCGAAGGTTTAGAAAATGGTCGACAAGACCAAACAACAGCTTCAAAAAGTAGGAGGCTTGATTGTATTTATGACAACAAGCCTTTGGGGTTCGGAAAGAACCCATTAAATGAGTCCTAGAAGATGCAAGTACAAGATCCCCTTGAAGAGATCGATCTGGGAGATGGGACCACGAAAATACCAACCTACATAAGTACTAAGGTGGGGTCAGAAATGAGGATGAAACTGGTTGAGGTATTGATTGAATACAGGGATTGTTTTGCTTGGGATTATAACGAAATATCGGGTTTAAATCAAAGCGTGGTAGAGCATTGACTGCCTATCCAACCTGGGAAAAGGCCAGTAAAGCAACACCCTCGACGATTTTCTCCAAACGTTACCTCAAAAATCAAGCAGGAGATCAAGAGACTCCTCAAAAGTCGTTTCATCATAACGGAGAGGTACGTCGAATGGTTGCCCAACATAGTGCATGTCATCAAGAAAAACGGAACTCTTAGAATCTGTATAGATTTTAGAGACCTGAATAACGCCACACCGAAGGATGAATACTCGATGCCCGTAGCAGAAATGTTGGTCGATTCAGCTGCAGGTTTTGAAAACCTGAGCATGCTTAATGGTTACTCTGGTTACAATCGAATTCTTATAGCTGAAGAGGATGTCCCCAAGATAGTGTTCTGATGCCATGGAGCCTTAGGGTCATTTGAATGGATCGTAATGCCGTTTGGTTTAAAACACACAGGAGCAACCTATCAAAGGGCTATGAATGCCATATTTCATGACTTCATTGAAAATTTTATGCATGTATATATTGACGTCATCGTGATAAAATCGTCATCACGGGAAGGTCACCTGGAGCACCTTCGACGTTCGTTTGATAGAATGAGGAAATATGGATTGAAAATGAATCCATTGAAGTGTGTTTTCGGTGTGCACGCAGGAGACTTCTTGGGGATTGTGGCACACAAACGAGGTATCGAGATCAATCAAAACAAAACAAAAGTGATCTTAGACCTCAAAAGCCCATCGACAAAGAAGCAGCTCTAGTCTTTATTGGGGAATATCAACTTCTTAAGAAGGTTGATATCAAACCTAAGTGGTAAAACGAAGGTGTTTTAACCACTACTCAAAATTAAGAGGGAAAGTGATTTTTACTGGGGCCCAGAGCAACGAGAGGCCTTCGACACAATCAAGGAGTACCTTACGAAGCCTCCTATTTTGCTACCTCCTAGTAGGAAGAAAAATATGAGTTTATATATTGTTGCATCAGATACGACTATAGGGAGTATGTTAGCCCAAGAGGATATTAGTGGTGTCAAAAGAACCATATATTACCTTAGTAGAATGTTAATAGGTGTTGAAACTAGGTACAGTCTCATAGAGAAATTGTGCATGTGCTTGTACTTTGCCTGTATGAAATTAAAGCAATATATAAAACCAATTGATGTTTATGTTTTGTCTCATTAAAATATTATTAAACATATGTTGTCTAAACCTATTCTGCATAGTCGAATTGGAAAACGGACACTGGCGTTAACAGAGTTTTCTCTGACGTTTAAACCTTTAAAGGCTATGAAAGTCCAGATCGTGGCAAATTTTATAGTGGATCATGCCATGGTTGAATCATCTCTAAAAGTGGTCGACACCAAACCATGGCATTTGTATTTCGATGGGTCGAGTACCAAGGACGGAACGGGAGTCTGGGTATTAATATTATCCCCACAGGATGGCCCGACGAAGTTTAAGTGCAAGATCAGCGAAAAGTGTTCCAACAATGAAGCCGAGTATGAGGCTTTAATAATTGGTTTTCGACTATTGAAAGGGTTGGGAGCCAGCCGAATTGAATTAAGGGGAGACTCGAAGTTGGTAATCAAGCAAGTCACACGCGAGTACAAGTGCATCAAGGAAATTTTATTGAAGTATTTTGTAACTGCGATGCAACTATTGGAACACTTTGAGGTTACGGACATAAGACATGTATCGAGAAACGAAAACCAATAAGCCAACGAGCTGGCCCAAATCGCTTCCGGATATAAGATGTCTAAGTCGAAATTCCAAGATATGATTGAAGTTCGGGAGAAGTTGGTGTGGGACACACCACCACTAACGGAAGATATCCTCGACAGGAATGACAGTCATAATGAAGGGCTCGACGAAGAATGCCAGGAAGCCTGTGGAGTGAAGAAGTCCTGGGGACATGGAGTTTTCACTGTCAACAGTTCATCACCAACAGACTGGAGGAAACCAATTGTGGAATATTTAGAGAACCCAGTCAAAGGCACTGATAGGAAAACCAAATACAAAGCTTTGAGTTATGTGTTGTCAGGAAATGAATTGCTGAAGAAAACACCAGAAGGGGTATTACTTAAATGTCTGAGAGATACTAAAGTATACTTTGCCATATATGAGGTACATAGTGGAGCCTGTGGTGCCCACCAGGAAGGCTATAAGATGAAGTAGTTGTTGTTTCGGCAAGGGGTTTATTGGCCCAGATGTTGAAAGATTGCATCAAGTTCGCCAAGGGATGCCAAGAATGCCAAAGGCATGTAGGTGTTCAACATATGCCAGCGAGTGAGTTGCATGCAATCATCAAGTTGTGGCCCTTTAGGGGGTGAGTATTATACGTCATTGGAGAAATTTGACCAGCCTCGTCAAAGCAACAGAAGTTCATCCTAGTGGGGATAGACTACTTCACCAAGTGGATCGAAGTCGTCCCTCTGGTGGAAGTGGATCAGGAGGCAGTGATTGAATTCATCCAAAAACATATTATATATAGATTTGGCATCCCATAGACCATTACCACAGATCAAGGGTCGGTGTTTGTGGGATAGAGGATGCAAGAGTTTGCTGGAGAAATAGGTTTCAGGTTGGTTACCTCTACGCCTTACTACACACAAGCAAATGGCCAAGTCGAAGCGGCCAACTAAGTGATAATAAGTTTGATTAGAAAACATGTTCCCAAAAAACTAAAGAATTCGCACAAGACTTTGGACCAAATCCTATGGGCTTGTCGAACGTCCCCAAAGGAGGCAACAAATTCGACATTTTTTCGACTAATGTTTGGGCACGATGCCATATTGCTATTAGAGATATGTGTACAGTCCGTCAGAGTACAACACCAGAACGACCTTCATTCGGAACAATAATGGGAAATGATGTTTGAAGAATTGGTCGATTTGGACGAAGAAAGATTGGTTGTAGTGGAAATGTTGGCACGACAAAAGGAACGCGTAGCCAAAGTATACAACAGAAAGGTAAGGGCAAAAGCCTTTACTGTTGATGATTATGTTTGGAAAGTAATCTTACCTATGGATCGTCGAGATCGAACTCTAGGTAAATGGTCTCCGAAGTGGGAGGGACCATTTCAGGTAATCCGAACAGTCGCCAACAATGCTTATGAGATCAAAGAGCTTGGTAGGGATCAAAGGGTTTTGAGAGTAAATGGGAAATATTTAAAGAAATATAAACCTATGCTACAAGAGATCCAAATCCGAACATAACAAGATTCATTGATTCTTTAAAGTGACCCAAAAGGCATTACAAAACATTGTCGACAGACCTTACAGGAGAAATTAAAATAAGGAAGAGATCAAACAGGGAATCTAGACTTAAAAATTCCTCAAAAGAGGTTATCTCATGACTAATCCTATTGTTTAGAGAAACCTTCTTTCCACGTAAGTATTTTATGTCGACCTCAATCTTGAGGGCTCTTTCCCCATGGGATATCCCCTTCAGAACCTCATTGTCGACTGCTTCTTGTGTTGGAATTCCCTCATCCGTCTCCAAGGAAGCTTTTTGTGCTTCTACCTTAGTAACCTTTTTATTAAGTTCAGCTATTTGGGCTCGATAGTCGGAGATCTGTTGGTCCAAGGCTTCCCGCTGACGAAGACGTTCCTCCTTCTTGTGTTCAAACTCATCGAGCTTTCGTTCACATGCCTCATTGGAGTCCCATTCAAGCTTTGCCTCATTAAGTTTCGTCTTAATCCGAAGGTCAACATTTTGTCGAAGGTTAAGGTCCTTGATAAATTGGGTAAAAAAGGCCTAAAACTCAACGAAATACTTGACCATTGAGGCAGGAAGATCATGAAGGGCAAGTGAGTCGAGGAACTTAAAAATGTCACAAGCAAGTTCTTCTTCTTTTTCAAGAGCACATAGAAAGTCTCCCTCGAAGAGTGACGCCTTCAGTTACTGGAGAATGAAAACGACCTCATCATTTAGCTCTGAGGGAGGAACAACGGTCGAAGATGGGAGTGGCACATTAGTTGACAGACGAAGAATTTGTTGTAGCTTACGAAGGGCCTCAATGGGGTTCCTTTGTTTGATAATCATAATTTCTCTCGAATTTAAAACGCTGGTCGACGCACTTTCGTCAACAACGTTCGGCGGATTGAGAGTTGGTGGAGAAACAGGACTTTGAGGAACCGCTGGTGAGACACTTTGAAACTCAGCTTGCCGCTGCGGACTCAGGACAACGTCGGCAGAAGGATGGTCGGTCTTATCTTTGACCGCAGTTTCAACCTCAATTGGAGAGCCCACTGATCCTTGAAAGATAGAAGTCTTAGACCACATGACGAAGAGAAACTGATAGATGGTGGAGATAAGGGTGGACGAATACCTGAAGATCCACAGGAGGTGGAGAAGCGGTGGAAGTCCTCTCTGAATCACGAGGAGTGAAAGATTCCTCGATATCATCTTGGATTGTCGGGGTCGAAGCCGTTGGAGCCACCTTCGACGGAGTCTTCTTGGCTTGAGCCTTTTTCCGCCGCATAGGGGTAGGTGGCGTTTGGGGCGGCGCTTTCGACGTGGAAAAGATATGTGAGTGCACGCTCCCTTCAGACTCCTTATTTTCCGCTACGGGAACTTCTTCAGGTACCTGAATATCAAGATGGGTGAAAAGGTAATAGAAATTGTTAAGTTAAAAACCTTTTCACGAGGCTGATATGTGATACCTGTGAAGAGGGGGTCGAAGGCGCTTTTTGCTTCTTCGAGGGCTTGGCTAGAGTCGGCTCAATAGAGGAGATGACCCTCTTTTGACCCTGATAATAGAAAGTGTTAGTATTGTACATCCCCAGGAAAGGGGAAATGAAATCAGTGACTTATACCATTTTGGGGGCTTCGTCGACTTGAGAATTTCGGATTTTTGGGTCGGGAGAGTTAATGGATAGAGGCAGAGGCGGTATATTGCCGGTGAGGGTGGAGAGAGCATCAACCATTATCTGGAGAAATTGGTCACTTGGGAAAGAATGACTCTGGTAGGAATTCCACCATTCGTCGAAGTCAATTGTTGTTAAAAAAGATTGTTGGAATTTGAAAACTGGAAGTTTATATCGGTGAGTGGATTTACAAAAACAGAGACAAGCTTTATGATCATCCGCGGTTAATGATCGACCATACCATACAATATCGGTTTCATGCGATACCAGAGGTTTCGGAACCATCTGGCTTAAGTCAAACTGGCGAGCCACCAACTTTGGTTGATAGCTCATGAAACTGAACCCCTTCAACCCTGGATCATTTCTGTTAGACAACAAGGTAAGAGTCAAGAAGACTCTCCATATAGCGCTCGATTGGGCTGTAGTCTGTGGAGAGCCACCTGGAAAAGGATCTTTGAACCACTTAGGACCGAAGGTTCGGTAAGCAAATGGAGTCATACTAGGAGCAAATTTATCTGTTTCGATGAACATATTTAAGTACTTCATGAAGAGATGTTAGTTGAGAGTCTCTTGGCAGGTCGTCAAAGCCAACCTGGCTCCTTCGATCGCTCTATCTTCAGTTAGCCTCACGATACAGTCCGACACGGGGTACCCAGCTGATATTCAAAAGTAGAATTTAACCAATGTTGCAAAAGCCATAAAGGACCCGACAGATTCAAGGTCTTGGGAGTATTGGAGAGAAATTTCAGTTTCAGGGTTGCCAGCCCCAAAGCCTGATATAAGGAGGCTAACAACAGTTTACCTAAAGACACATGTCAACCCTCATGAATCTGGATCGCCAAGGCAATATAGATTTTCGCTATCTACAAAGAACCAGCGCAGAATACGTAGTATGAAAGTCATAAAATAAGGAAGGATATATGCTCTTCATCGGACACTTCGACAGAGTCCTTATTGTAGTGATCTTCGATGTAATTCAAAAGGTTGACCCGACTAAACGAGAAGGTATTCTCCGTCAAAAGGGTGGGATCGAAGACTTCCCCCAACGGTGAAAGACTGGTGATTGCCGCCACATCGAAAAGGGTAGGTGTTAACATCCCACAGGGCAACTGAAATGTGTTGGTGGAGCCTTCCCAAAAATATAGAGACGCCAGTAACATACAGGGAATTACACGATGAGCATACCTTGATATTTAAATAAGGTCGTAGGTCCCTGCACTCCTCCATTGGTCTTGACGTTTTCGTTGGACTTTGTTAAGCCATGTCAGGTATTCTTTGTTGCCAGGAGTATGCATGGACCTAAAGACCCTGGCTTTTGCCTCCATGAATCTGACGTCGAGTACAATGAATTTGTCGAAGGCAGGAGGAGAAACAGGTTTGTATCCAGGGAAAAAGGATGAAACGGCCTTCGGGGAAGATTTCTGGTCCGCGAGAGGTCCATGGAACGCTAACAGTTTCCTATCAACCACAAAGGGAATCAGCATATGGCGTTGGCAGTTCTTCACCATCGTTTCATCAGAAGACGTGGGTTGAGGAATACGGTTTATACCCTCTTTGGTAGTGAGTTTGAAAGCAATGGGGTTGTTTCTAGTGGCGTGGGTGGTGAGTTCTTTGACATAAGAAGAAAAAGCCATTGTGGGATGAAGCAAATGGGTTGAGTTTGGAGATTCTGGATGACAAATTGCAATGCAGGGGTTGTTTGAAGATATGAGCAAGAAATATGCGTGGGTATGGAAGCAGAAAAACGTTTGAGGAAGAAGAAAGAACTATATAGGCTGGAAATGTGAACAGTCGAGCACTGAGCGATTGACAAATGGCTGGCTAGGAAGTAGTAAGAAGAGTTAGTAGGTTCGGTTGGAATCCCACGACCTAGGGATAGTTGCTAATGATGGTGGAGTGTCTGGGGAACTGTGCAACCAAAAAAATCATCATCACATGCTAGGTCATGAGTAGTGATAAGACGGCTAGCCAAAATTTGGGGAATCAAAAGGCAAGTTCCTCGATCAACGAGCTCATGTCGAAACCAGCCTTTTCTGGGGGCAATTTATTAGTTGACCAATTTCGGCCAAAGAAGGAAATCATTTCGACTAAGGAACCCATCGGAACAACATCGACAGGAAGTTAAACAAATCCATGGGTCGATATTTAGAGTCCCTGGTCGAAGTCGAAATGCCTGAATGGCGAGGGCGACCGTGGGCCGACACGTGTCATCGCAAGATATGTTCGTAACCTCCCGACGGTTACTTTTTATTAGTATTTAAACAAGTGTTAGGGATGATTCTAGGGGTGGTATTTTTAGCATTTGTAGTAGGAGTAAACTTGAAGTACCAAAGCGTTTACGAGAAAAGAGTCATCTCCCTACAAAAATATACATTTACCTCTATTTACATTCATAAGTCATTTAAGCTTACCAAATTTACCTTTACTTTCTTGCTTTACTTTCAATACATTTTCGTTTGTCATACTCTTTACTACCTCCCTAACTCATCAAGAGTTATATTCACGCCTTTTTAACTTTTCAAATACATTGCTTACCAAAACACCATACACTCAAACACTAAGTCCAGGACTTTGTAGTCGGTCCTACAAGTAACCCTCTCATAGGAAGGCTAGAGATTGTTGACGAAACAACAATATTTTATGGAAATAACGTGTCTTGTTGAATTTTATACTATTATAAAGTGTTATGTCGTGTTGATGAATTTTATTAGATATTATATGATGTGCTTCATTAAGTTTGAGTGTATAAATGAGTATGATTATATTGAGTTGTATTATATTTTTTTAAAACCGACAAAAAGAATCATAAAAATATATTTTTTATTTGAAACACAACCCGCGAATCCAATTCAAACCAACTCATTAATGAACGGGTCGGTTCGAGTCGGTTTTGACAATGAAATTACGGGTTGGACGACGGACTCAACCCATTGAAATTTGAATGGATTGGGTAACGGATTAGACCAAACCCAGTCCAACCCAACCCGCGTACATCCCTAATTTAGGGGTTAGTGAGTCTTTTCTTCTTGTTATGTTTGATTTTTGGAACCTAGAAACAAAACATGTTTAGGGTTTAACTGAATGTGTAATTTTAGGGTTTCCTTTTTTGTCTCCCCCTTCATAACTTAGGGTTTGTTGGGTTTAATTGAATGTATAGTACTTTTTGTTTTAAATAAGTAAAAAAAAGAGAATTTCTTCATGTATTTATTCATCATAGAGGATCCTTTGTAGATGATGAAATACCTCAGTATAAAAGTGTCGTTTTAGAGCTAAAATATGATTTTTATCAGTGGAGTTATTTCGAAGAGGTAGGTATAATTAAGGATAATGAGAAGTAGGTACTATATGATACAATGACTCGATTTTTTATATGCATATTTCAATGACAAAGGTATCCAAGATATTACATACTTATGTAAGGTGGACTTGAGTGTTATGTTTTTTATGATGGTCCTATAGGGGAAGAAGATATAAACCTTGAAGATATTGAAAATCTTGATAAAGAAGATTTGATTTTAAAATTGTACGAAGAAGCGGTGAAAGGTGGATAAATTAACATTACTACAAATAATTCTTTTTATGACAACATTTTTACCTCACTTAACAAAAATAAACTAAGATATAATTCCTAAATACACCTTATTATATTTAAATACCATATATTCCTTCCGTTTAAATATTTATTTCCCTTTGAGTATTGTAGTGCCTATTTTGTTAGTTTATCCTAACTCCATTGTATCAAAGCCTTAAACTTAAACCACTGCACTAAATGATATCTCATTTGACAACATAACATTAATTGTCTAATAAATTATTTTTATTTAAAAAATAAAGCAAAATTATAACAGATTTTTTAATTTATTTATTTTAACATGTTGATCATTAAATCTTTTTTACAATAATTTAATTTTATAGAATGATTTCTACATCATTTTTTTCACATTTTAAACTCTGTAAATGTGTGACTATTGTATTTTTAATTGCACTTCATCACTTTCATACCCCTCAAAATAACTTTATCTATAATTAGCATATTCACTTTATTAAAAAAAAGTAACAGTATATATATATATATATATATATATATATATATATATATATATATATATATATATATATATATATATATATATATATAATTTAGCTATATTTTCATATAAAACAAACATTAATTTCATTATCAAGTTTGAAATATGTTAGTTTTTATATTTATCATTATTATTGACGTCAATATTACAACTAAAACTAAGTTCATGTATTAGATTGTAGATTGAAAAAGTTTCTAGTTTGGACCCAGTTTCGTAGAAACATCAGGAAGTGTGGAAATTATATTGCATTGAATAATTTAGTTATATTTTCATATAAAACAAACATTAATTTCATTATCAAGTTTGAAATATGTTAGTTTTTATATTTATCATTATTATTGACGTCAATATTACAACTAAAACTAAGTTCATGTATTAGATTGTAGATTGAAAAAGTTTCTAGTCTGGACCTAGTTTCGTAGAAACATCATGAAGTGTGGAAATTATATTGCATTGAATTAAACTAAAGATAAAGGCGAGTTGAGTGAATAAACTCATTGTTCACCAAAACCAATCCCATTATTCACGCTTCATACATCCACTATTCCTTGTTTGCTCTTGTGCAAGAATGAAGCCTCTGCTTCATCATTTTTCTTCCATTATTGTTTTCTTTTTCTCCTTCATACTTTTGATGATCTTCATCATCAATATTCCAACGTGTCTATCCGAGGATGATGAGTACACGAAATGTAACACGGCTTTTATTTGTGAAGACAGTATGGAAGACCTCAGGTTTCCGTTCTGGGGTGGAAACAGAGAAACTTATTGTGGTAATGTTGCTGATTGTATTAATACGAAGCTTACATGCGAAGGTAAAGTTTCAAAGATCACAATTAATAGTGTTAAGTATCGTATTCTTGAGTGGGACAATACAACACAGAAACTCACAGTTGCTAGAGATGATTACTGGAGTGGTAATGTTTGTGCTGTGAATACTAATATTGAGAGCAGCACATTTAATAACACTAAATTTCAACTTTACAGTAATGATGTTGCCAACGTTACTCTCTTATACGGTTGCAATGTTGGAAGTGGAAAATTACTGAATCAGTTTTATGATATTGATTGCGGCGAAAGTAAATATGTTGTATACACGGTTGTTTATTCTGCTTCGTTCTCTGGCTTCTGTACTCCAACTCATGCTGTAGTGATTCCGATTTTGAGAGCCCGAGCTGCACAACTGGGATCTGGCAACGGAATACTGAGCGAGGCATTAAAAGATGGTTTTGAGTTGAAATGGATCGGAAATTACACTGAGTGCCAGAGTTGTGTTGCTTCTGGTGGAGCATGTGGGAATGATGGAGATACTGAATTCAGATGTTTCTGCAATAATGGAACTTACACAACCTCATGCACTTCAGAAAAGGCATCATCCTCAAGTATGTCTACAATATCACTTTCTTCAACTATTTGTTTAAGAGACACAATACTTATTAAGTTATTGTTAGGACCTAAATTTGGGAACCTAAGTAATCTTTAGCTATAGTTCATATATTTGACGTTTGCCATAACAGAAAGAAGCATTTTACTTTACTCCAATTGCCAAGTTAAACATAATTCAGTTGTTCCTAATTGTTCGCGGCTCAAGCACGCATTTTTCTTTCTTCATCACTAATAAAATCCTTCTTCGTCATATAATTGTGTTCTTTTGTTTCATAATTTCTAATAAAGCCTGCTGTGTTTTTCTGGTTTGCAACAGGTTTTGGAGTGGAGTGGAATGCAAATAATAGTTTGTGTCAAGATTGTCAAAGCTCTGGTGGACACTGTGGATATGATCCAATCTCAAATGTTTTTACTTGCTATTGCAAGGATGGATCCTTCCCACATTCATGTGGATCAGGTGAGTATCTGTAGTATAATCAGATGAAATATTTTCTTTAAAAACTTTCATCTTAAATCTTATATTTTCTATTAAAAGGTGGCATTTTTTTCATTAGGATTAGTAACACTAATGTTAGATTATCATTAGCTTTATTAGGAAGCAACGTTTTAAATATTAATTACGATTGATCATGATCAATCAACCTTGTGAACCGTGATTCTTGATATTGGAGGATATATCATGATCAAATGTGGGCTAATAAAGCATCATATAAGATAGTTGTTACATCAAAAATCCTCTTCCAAGTGTTGCTAAACCTTAACATCTTGGGCGTGACCCGTATGACTTCATAGCTGGTTATCTAAGTCTACCCTACAAAAACTAGCGTCAAATGAGATCAATGATTGCCATTCAAAAACATATTTCAATTTATGTATCCTCTATATATGGAACTTTCACAAAATCCCCTTGCAAGTGTTAAAATATCCCAATACTTGCATAAACATTACTGAGGCAGAATAGTTTACTATTCTATTGCCAAGTATGTCTTAAAATGTTTCTTTTACCAAGACAGAGATGAAAATGTTGACCTGCAAATGGTTTGGAAGATACAGCAATCATCCCCCTCATTTTAAGTATGTCGGCCTGGTAGGATTAAAAGATTCTTTTAGGGCCTATGGCTTGGTCTATTAAGCTAGATAGGCTTTTAAAAAAAGCCCAAGCTTTCTCTATCTGAAAAAAAACTAGTCTAACCTGAGTCTGGCATAGGCTAGGTTGTAGACTCCTTTCAGTCGGCTGTAGACTCCTATCAATCGGTCTGAACTATTCCCATCCTATAAGTGCCTGTGCCACCTCATATACATCTGTGTACACAATAGATTTTGTACTATTATCACTGTAGCTGTTATAGGTTGTGCATTGTTCAAAGAAATTAAACAATGCTTCCAAGAGGTGTTACTTCATCATAACAATTGAAAGCATGTTAATTTAGGGGGAACCTAGTACATCCAAAAACTGAATTATAATAGCTACCTACACATGCCCTTACATTGTATGCTTTGGGACAGACAATGTTGTTCGCTAATCTTTAAAAACAGTTGCATTAACATTAGCAGAAAATCTGCTACTAAAAAAACTGAAAGTCCATATTTTGACCACACATTTGCTATATAGATATGGGAGAGAAGAAGCATTCTTGTTAAAAACACTAGTTGGAACTTAGAGGCCCTTAAATTTTGGATGCGTTGTACTAAGGGTTTGGTTACACTTGTGGAGGCCCTGCTGACATTCCAACACTAGCATAGGAACTCCATAATGTATCAAATGGTGAAAGTGAATTTTTCATGAATATAATCTACTCTTCCATAATACATTAAACAAAATTAAATGTATGAAATCACCATGAATTTGAAAAATCAGGGTGACACCATTACCTTGTTTAAGCTTTCAAGCGTAAATTTAGCAGAATCAAAGTGTCTCACCATGACTTGACTGACTTCATTCCTAGAGTCTTTAATTCAGTCTGAACTCCTTAAGCTGCATTTCAATGCCTTCACATTTCCTTTATGCTTCTTCATTACAGACCAAATGTGTTTGAAGGTGTCTTTGAAAATATTAGTCTCCAAGATAAATAGACCAATGCTTTGAAAATATATTGGCTTTAACTAAGATCTTGAAACCTAAACGCACCTGATTTCAACATATTGTGTCACTGTCAACGTCACTTCAGTAGCTAGTTCTGATACAACTGATTCACCATGTCAGTATTTATATATACCACGAAATTTTCTCTTTATTGGACCTGCAAAATAAAAAAGCAATTATTATATAAATGACCATTAATCCTCTTCAAGAGACTATGTATGATTATTATAAGTTCTATCTATTTTTTTTTTATTGTAGGTTCAAAACATAACTGGAGGCTTGTTGCTATAGGTAAGGATAACAAACATTATCTTTTTTATGATAGCGTTTCGTATCCCACATTTTAGTGGCATGAATTTATCTTCTAAAAGTATAGACGAAAACTATTTGTTTTTTATTTGATAAATTCAGGTGCAGGATTTGGAGTAACAATATTCTTTATTATTACTATTATTATGACTAAAAGGGGTACATGTAGACAAGAAAAGAGTATTTTTAGGAAAAGAAGAAAGCTTGTGGACAACAATGTGGAAATTTTCATGCAAAATTATAATTTACACATGCCAAGAAGATATAGTTATGCAGAAGTAAAAAGAGTTACAAACTCATTCCGAGATAAATTAGGCCAAGGAGGATATGGTGTTGTGTACAAAGCAAGTTTAAACGATGGTAGTCAAGTGGCGGTGAAACTTATAAACGAATCAAAGGGAAATGGAGAAGAATTCATAAACGAAGTTGCTAGCATTAGTAGAACATCACACATGAACATTGTGTCACTTTTAGGTTTTTGTTATGAAGGGAACAAAAGAGCACTAATATATGAGTTCATGCCCAAAGGATCATTGGATAAGTTCATCTATAAAAGTGAACTTCCTAATGCTATTTGTGATTTTGATTGGAACACTCTGTTCCAAATTGCAATAGGCATTGCTAGAGGACTGGAGTACTTGCATCAAGGATGCAACTCAAGGATTTTGCATCTTGATATCAAACCCCAAAACATTCTTTTGGATGAAAATTTTTGTCCAAAAATATCTGATTTTGGTTTGGCTAAAATATGTCAAAAGAAGGATAGTACCGTGTCAATGCTAGGGGCAAGAGGAACTATAGGGTATATGGCACCTGAAATATTTAGTAGGGCATTCGGTGGAGTTTCTTACAAGTCTGATGTGTACAGTTATGGCATATTGATTCTTGAGATGATAGGAGGAAGAAAGAACTATGACACCGGAGGGTCACATAGTTCTGAAATGTATTTTCCTGATTGGATTTATAAAGATCTTGAGCAAGGTAATACTAGTAAAACTCTTTTAGATAGTTTGACAATCTCAGAGGAAGAAAATGATATGGTTAGAAAGATTACTTTGGTGAGTCTATGGTGCATTCAAACGAATCCATCAGACAGACCACCCATGAATAAAGTAATAGAAATGCTACAAGGACCACTTTCATCGGTGTCATATCCTCCAAAGCCGGTCTTGTTTTCTCCCGAAATGCCACCACTACAAGTAGACTGTATATCCTCCTCCAATTCCTACGAGACAAATTCAATTACAGTTTCAAAATACGAATCAAATGATTAGCTCCACAGCTTCGAAAATGGAACAACTAACTCGTGTAACTGTATTTGGCATACAGTTTTGGTAATAATTATTCAAAATCAATTTCATATAGTTGTAGTGACTCTAGTGGCTAAACTACTGGCATATTTTTTTGTATTCATATAACAATCTTATTATTTCTGTTGTAAATTCAAGTCATGCACTTCCAATAAATTAACAAGAAAATACGTACATCATGTATACAAACACATATGCAACCGTGGCAACTTGGGATGCAATGCGAACTTGTTATAGATATTGGTGTATCTGAATCAGCATTAACATAAAAACACCAAATTATATATGAAAAATATTGAAACCCGCTCTCTAAACACAAAACCCTAAAATTCCTATAAAAAAAAGTAGAGTGGAAAGAGGTGTACCTGTACTGGTAGTAAGAGTGAAGAGGTTCACCGATATTGAGCGATGAAATTTATGCAATTTGCAGCAATCACCAAAACTTTTGAAATCTGAGTATATAGTGTTGAAGGTTGTGAAGATAAACCTTTGCCGGTAGGGAACCATGGAGATGGAGATGAAAGGAAAATGAAAAAGAAAAATCACTATTGAGATAACACCATAAGAGCTAATGCGATTTCAAAAAGAAATGGTAATAAAATTTGTGCAAAGCGCACCACATTAATATCACAGCCGATTATTAAATTTTATTTTAAATAACTCTCCATTAAATGAAAGTATATGAAATAAATACTTTTAAGATTAATGTTAACTTAGTGTTCTTAGGACACAAGTTAAAAACTAAATAATGAAATATTGTTTTGGATAAACGATAAAAACTTACTTATAGCAAATGAGGAGCATATAATCTGCCAGCTTCATTCATTTTGTACTTAATACCTCCTAAATTTAATATTTAATGAATAGACTATATTATTTTGCAAAATTTTCATTCATTTTTTAAATTTATTTAATATTTATGAAAATTTCAAAATATTAGAAAGATTTCGGAAATTTTAAAATCTTTATCGAAAATTCAGAGTATAAAAAAATATTCGAAAATTTCTGAAAACAGAATTTTTTTTAAAATTTTATATTTTTTGTGAGAATTCTTTGATTTTAAATCGGAAATTTCAAAAATTCTAGTATTTTTATATGTATTTTTTTAAGTTTCTAAATTTTCGACAGTTCAAAAAATATGAATATTTTTCGGAAATTTCAAAAATTTTGGATAAATGTGAGAAATTTCAAAATTTCCTAAATTTTATTGATATTTTGGTTTTTTTTCGTTTTTGTTGTGAAGATTATAATTTGGTGGAGGTGATGGTTCAATATCAGGAATATCATGTGTAATTGGAAGTGATCGTTTTTGTTGTGAAGATTATAATTTGGTGGAGGTGATGGTTCAATATCAAGAATATCATGTGTAATTGGATGTGAAGCTTCAGTATGAGAGGTTTTAGGTGCAAGTTGAGGTTCATATTCATGAAATCACTATGAGTGTGAGTGGTATGGTGTGTTGAATGATTCTAAGGTGAAGTGTTAGTAGGTAATTTGTAAGGAAAAATAGATTCAAAGAAGATAACATCCCTAGACAAAAATATTTTCTTAAAAAGAAGGTCAAATAAATGTGACCTTTAACACCATCTTGCAGACCTAAAATACAAACACTTCTTAGACCTAGAGTCCAATTTCTTTCTATTGGCTTCTAGGATAGAAGCAAGACGAAGAGATCCAAACACTCTAAGTAGGTTAATATTAGGTAAGCATTGTTGCAAAATGCAAAATTTAAAATGGTGACTTGTTGTGCAAGAAAGATGTAGGTAATTTATTAATAATGTGAATGGTTTGACACACAACATATGACCAGAAAAGTTTATGGAGTTAAGCTTGAAATAAGAGTTTTAGTAACACCAAGTATGTGTTGGTGTTTTCTCTCAACTATACTATTTTGTTGAAGGATCCCAACACATGAGGTTTGATGCACAATATCGATTTTCTTATAGGAGTCCTTAAGAATAAACTCATTACCATTGTCTGATCTAAGACACTTGATTTTGGTATTGAATTGGGTGTGAACCATAGAGACAAAAGCTTTAATAAGGTTTTGAGTTTTAAATTTACACTTCATGAGAAAAATCCATGCAAATATGCTTTTGTCATGTACAACTGTAAGAAAATATATATGGCCATTGATGGAAGGAATAAATAGTGGCCCCAAAATATCCATATAATTTAAGCCAAAGTTGTTAATAGATTTATGAGAACTGTTAAGAAATGGAAATCTCTTTTGCTTGAAAAAAAAAGAAGAAAACATCACAAGGTAAATCTGACTGCATAATTTGAAGAAAAGGAAATGATTTATTTATTTCAATTAATTTGTCATAAGAAAAGTTGCCAAATGTTACAATGATTGTGATTAATAGAATTGACATAGGTAGTATGCTTCAAAGATAAAGTTTTGATAGATGACTCAGAAATGCATGAGAGTGTGTTGGAGATTGCAACTTGAGGATGATTGAGAATGTACAATTCTCTCTTCAAATCAGCTGCATCAATCATCTTCTTTGAGTAAGAGTTCTGTCTTAAGCAAGTATCATTGTTAAAAATGAGTTGGCAATCTAAGCAATGAGTTAACTTAGGGACAAAAATAAGATTGAAAGAAAATTGAGGCATGTATAAGACATTGGTTAGAATGAAATTTTTATCAAAGAAGATAGTCCTTGCATAATCAGTGGTGACCATGGATCCATTAGGAAGTTTGACTGTTATATGACAGATTCTTTTCTAACAAGAGAAAAAATTATGAGAGAAGCATACATGATCAGTAGCACATGTATCAAGTATGAAGGATCCAGGTGTGACATTGATATGAATAGTACATATAATACCTGTATTGGACTTTGAATGAGTGGTGGGGTGGTTAACACTATGATAGTTAAAGTTTGAAGATTGTTGAAGTAGATCCAACGAAGCTTTTGTGTTGGTATGGAGTAAAGCTTAAGGAACCTGAATCTTGATGTTGAAATTGTTTTTCAAAATTATCATGAGGGACTTCATCATCATGAGAATTATCATTAGAGACATTATTGATCAATCCTTGTTGCTAAGGAGGATATCCATGTTTCTTAAAACATGTATCAATGGTATGATTAGTCATGCCACAATATGTGCATACTCGATTTCCTCTGCCTCGACCATTGAATGATCTAATATCTCTACCATGTCTACCACGAGAAGAATAACCTTTACCTTGGAACTGACTAGTAGGAAATGCAAGAAGCTTAGATTCATCAATGTGAGTAACGATTTGTCTTTCTTGTTGAACAAGCAAAGAATAAAATTTGTTAATGTTTGAAAGAGGATCCATCAACATGATTTGAGATTTAACAGTTGAATATTGAGCATTCAATCCTTCCAAAAATCTGATAACTTGATCAGAATCCTTGTAACTACAAATCTTATCAATTGCTAAATAAGAGATATCACAATCACATGCAGGAATGAGACAAAAATTATCCAATTCTTACCAGAACATCTTTAACTTTGTGTAATAGGAAGAGATAGAACAATCACCTTGCTTTAGGATGCAAATGTCTTCTTGAATATCTGAGATTTTGAACACATCACCATGATAAAATCGATCTTTTAGTTTTTTTCATATGTTTGAGGCATTTTCCATCCATAAGATACTATGAGATATTTCAGGATCCACCGAGTTGTTAAGCCATGACATGATCATTGTGTTGAATCGATCCCAAGCAATGGAGTCACAGTCTTCATCTGGTGGTCTTGGCAATACACCGTTGATGAATTGTAGTTTGTTCTTGGAGCGTAAAGCCATTATCATGGATCTGGACCAAGAATGATAGTTTCTAGTGTTCAACAATGGAGTCACTAACATAATAGCCGGATTCTCATTGGAATGCATGAAGTATGGAATAAGGGTATCATTTTGATAACCTTTTGTTGGAAATAGAAAAAAGTACATTGTATGTTTCCCATTAAAATGAGCATTTAAGTCTTAGGTTCGTGTATATTTAGATTTACGCATTTAGAAAGTTGAATTATTATTTATTTCTCATTGTAAAAATAATATATATTTAATTATATAGTGTATAAATATCATAGTTGCTGAGTGTTTTACTCACTCGAGCACATTCAGAAAATTTCTTATTTCTATTTTTCACATTGCATCAAAGCTCCTAATCTTGGGACTCTACTTCCGCTAATCATTATTTAGAGATATGATTGGGCATTTTTATGTTGTCAGAACCTTTAAATCTTGATTGGGCAACACTTGTTGTCAAGTTTTTCCAATTAAACATTCTTTGTTCTTTATGGCCTCCATTTGCATAATTATGTACTTCTTCCCGTAGTTGTTTGTCCAGCCGTTGTCTCTACACTTTCTGGAAGCCTTTCATATGATTTTCTGCCACCGTTAGTACAACTCTCCATATTTTTTAGCAGTCGTCTGCACAATACCAGATTTTGTCCCTACATTTATTTGGTTGATTTTTTTATCGAATATTATTTTATTTGATATCTTATACATAAATATTTGGTGGTTGCTTATGTTTCCTTTATGACCAATATTGTGGAAAAGTTATCAGGTAATTTCATTATGGTGTATTATGTTAAGCTTCCACTCTCATTTGGATTTCATGTCTCAGAAACACCTTCTTGCTTATTTTGGTTATTAGATTCAAGAGCCATATACCACATGACACCCTCTTCGAAATAATTCTCCACATATTCCCCTTGTCCCAATAATAACTTTTTTTACTGCAGATGGTACTCTTGTAACTATAGCTGACATTGGTAATATCCAAATAAATCATTCTATAACCCTAAAAAGGGTCATTCATGTTCCAAAATAATCCATGAACCTAGTCTCCATACAAAAACTTACAAATGATTTATCCTGTAGTGCGACTTTTCATAATGATTATTGTATATTTCAGGATGATGAGATAGGAAAGACGATTGGACGTGCTAGAGAAAGGAATGACCTTTACTATCTTGAAGAATCAGGTCAGTGTACAAAATTCCACTTGTCCCATTCATTTATGTCAGAGTCATTACTCTCTAAAAAGGAAAAAAAATATTTTTCATTATCGATTAGGTCATCCTTCTTTTGGAGTCATTACAGTTTTGTTTCCATCTTTATTCAATAAGGTAGATGTTGAAAGTCTTTATTGTTATGTGTGCGAGGTTGCTAAACATAAGTGTTTACCTTTTCCATTAAACAACAAAATAAGTCTTTCCCTCTTCTATCTTATTCATTCAGATGTTTGGGGTCCTTCTACCAATCCAAAACAAGTCTGACGTCAGTACTGTTTTCCAAAAAAAATTCTACATGATTAAAAATCAATTTGGAGTAAACCTCAAAAGGCTTAAGTCTGATAATGGAAAAGATTACTTCAATCACGTTCTTACTTCTTTCTGTCAAAAAGAGGGAATTGTCCATGAGTCTTATTGTGTTAAAACACCACAGCAAAATAGAATTGCAGAAAGAAAAAATGGGCATCTATTAAACCAAACCCGAGCATTGTTGTTTCATCAAAACGTTCCAAAATATTTATGGAGGGAGGTCGTTTTCACTAGCACATATCTTATTAATTGATTATCTTCTAGAGTATTAGGGTTCAAAAGTCCTATGAATGTTCTTTCTTCCTTCTATCCAAATTTGTCAATTAGTAGTAATCTTAAATCTAGAATCTTTGGTGTGTCTCATTTGTCCATGTGCATAGTCAAGACAAAAAAAACTCAACCCTAGAGCCCTAAGATGTGTTTTTGTCGGGTATCCCTCTACTCAAAATGGATATACGTGTTTCCATCCTCCATCTAAATTTTTTTTGTGTCGCAGGAAGTTACCTTTCATGAGAAGGAACTGTGCTTCACCCAACCTTATCTTCAGGGGGGAGAATTTTAAGGAAGATAAGCTTGAAAATCTCGATATTTCTAGTCTTGAGTTAAATACACTCAATTTGTCTAGCATTAAGTTAAATGCATCTGGTCATTCTGGTCATTACTCAAATAAACTCGATCTCTCTCATTCTGGTCATGATTCAAACACACTCAATCTCTCTGGTCTCGAGTCAAATCAACCTAATTATTCCAATTTCGAGTCAAATAGGCCCAATCTTTTCTGGTCTTGAGTTAAACACACTTCTACCAAACCCATCTGAGGCTGAGAAGTAGGAGTTGAGTTAAATCAATCAAATACACCAATAGCTAAACTTGGACCTAAAATGGATGTAAGATATGGGAATAATATGTTTTACATGATAAAGTCAAAGATCATTCCTGAATCGACACAAGTTCAAGAGTCTGACTCGACTCCTTCAAATGAGGTAATTAATTCTTCTGAATTACAAGATAAAATGATTACCCAAACTATAGATGATGACATAAAACTTCCAACTATTATAGAAAAGGTACCATAAAATGCACCAAGCAACCTTTATATCCCCTTTCAAACTATTTATCTTAAAAATTCTCACCTACCCATAAAGCCTTCCTCACAAACCTAAACGTTACTTCCATACTTATTAATGTTTCTGAGGCATTGTCTAATAAAAAATGGAAGCAAGCCATGAATATCGAGATAGATGCATTGAAAAAGAATGGAACTTGGGAGTTAGTGACTTTATCAGAAGGAAAGATGTCAGTTGGATGCAAATGGGTGTACACATTAAAATATAAGGCTGATGGATAAATCGAAAGATATAAAACCAGGTTGGTTGCCAAAGGGTTTACACAAACCTATGGAATTGACTATTCATAGACATTTGCTCTGGTTGCAAATATGAATACAGTGAGAGTAATTTTGTCATTTGTTGCCAATTATGGTTAAGAATTACAACACTTTGACGTGAAGAAAGCCTTCTTACATGGGGAACTTAAAGAGGAGATTTATATGCAGGTACCGCCGAGGTATAAAAAAAATATGTTTGACAATACAGTTTGCAGGTTGAAAAAGGTATTATATGGACTAAAACAATCACCTCGAGCATGGTGTGCAAGATTCACTAAGGTTATGACATCTTTAGGGTACAAGCAAAGTCAAGAGGATCATACCTTGTTCATCAAACACTCGCCACAAGGGGGAGTAACAATTATGTTCGTATATGTAGATGACATTATAATGATAGGAGATGATTGGAATGAGCAACAAATCTTGAGTCATTGTTTGGCTAAGGAGTTTGAAATAAAAATTCTTGAAAAGCTGAAGTACTTCTTGGGAATTGAGGTGGCACATTTCCGAAAAGACATTTTTATATCTCAACAAAAATACATTACATATTTACTCAAAGAGACATGAAAAATAGCTTGTAAATCTGCGAGCGTTCCTATGGATCCAAATCTTAAACTGGGTAATACAAAAGAAGATGTTGTAGTAGATAAAGAAATGTATCAACGTCTAGTTGGAAGATTAATTTACTTGTCCATCACTAGATCCAATATTTCATATGTTGTAAGTATGGTTAGTCAGTTCATGCACAATCCTAAAGAAATCCATTTACAAGTAGTTCATAGAATCCTCCAGTATCTCAAGGGAACTCCAGGAAGAGGAATTTTGTTCAAAAGAAATGAAAATGTAACCCTTGAGGCCTATACTGATGCAGATTATGCATGTTCAATTGTTGATAGAAGATCCACTACAGGGTATTTCACCTTTCTTGGAGGAAATCTTGTGACATTGAAGAGTAAGAAGCAAAGTGCAGTAGCACGTTCTAGTGCTGAACCTGAATTTTGAGTCATGGCACAAGACATTTGTGAATTACTTTGGCTCAAAATTATTTTAGAAGATTTGAAAATCAGATGGGAAGGACCCATGAAACTCTATTGTGATAATAAATCAGCTATCAGTATAACACATAATTCAATTCAACATGATCGAACTAAGCATATTGAGGTTGATAGACACTTCATCAAGTAGAAGCTTAATATTGGGTTGATTTGCACCCCATTTGTGTCCTCACAAGGGTAACTTGCAGATTTTCTCACTAAAAGATTGAGTAGCTCAAATTTTGAACGAATTGTATACAAGCTGAAAATGAAGAATACTTATTCACCAGCTTGAGGAGGAGTGCTGGAAATAGAAAAAAAAAATATATAGTATGTTTTCCACTAAAATGAACATTTAAGTCTTAGGTTCATGTATATTTAGATTTATGCATTTAGGATGTTGGATTAATATTTATTTCTCTTTGTAAACATAATATGTAATTAATTATATAGTGTGTATAAATATCATAGTTGCTGAGTGATTTACTCACTCAAGTACATTTAAAAAAAATTCTTTTTAAAAAAAAATAATTTTTCACACCTTTTTTTATGTTGAAATTCACTTTTGGTTGAAGTGATGGAGCATGGCCATTAATGATGCTCGAGGAGCTCTCAACTGGCAAAGTTGCATAAGTGAGAAAAAAACAAGAAGAAGAAATGATCAATAAAATAAAGAAAGAAAAACGGTGAAATTTGTGATTATGCAACGTAATGGTGATAACGGAGCCACATGTCGATGATACTATGTGAAAAAATATAGTAAGAACACCATTGATAAAAGAAAAAAGTTTGCTTTGCATAATGAAGAAAGAATTACAACAAATCTAACTTTACAATGATCAAGTTATCCGTACTTATATCATCTATAGGTGGTTATCATTACTAACTAACTCATAACAATTTATAACAACCGCCAATGTAATATAGTTATTGATAAGCTATAGATTATAGACTAATGTTAACATATGTCCCAAGGGCACAAATTAATAACTTATTTATAGAAATATTTTTTTGAAATACATGCATTTAATTTTTTTAAATTTAAAACGTTATTTTATTTTACACAAATTTTTTAATTGTAGTATTCTTAACTTGTGCCTTAAGGGTACAAGTTAGCAAAATCCTAGATTATATTAAGTATTAAGAAAATTTACCGAGCAAGCAATTACATCGGCCACCAACACTTATATTCTCCTGAAAATCCATTATTACAAACTGTGTTTTCCAACAATTTGTTAGCGACAAATTCATCAACCTTATCCGAAAATGGTTCCACAAAAACAAATAAGTTCAGCAAAGACAACAATGAAAATGTGATTCTAATGTAATTTTCTTTGTGGCTAATATTTCAATACAACTTTGCACATCCCTTATTTAAACCTCAAAACATGGTTATATATATTTAGTTGGTCAATTTCTAGCTGCCCGTGACTTTGTATGTCGTATTTATATTTTATATATCCAAATTTTAAAATTTTATGAGTCTATTTTTCTTCGATTTGTTTTGAGTAACATGCAATAGACTCTGAATTTTTCAATACTCATACTTAGTATATGCTTATAAAATGTTACAATATATGTTAAAGAGTAAATATTTTAATAGTCAAGTATAAAACACTATTATGTTTGACATAGATTAAATGTTACAATAAACTTCTGAAAAAGATCATAAATTTAAACTTCGTTAAAGAACCTATAGAATATTAATTTTTAGTTTACTTAAATTATAAGAATTTTTCACACAAAAAAAATGTAAAAACTTTGTTAAGAACTTGTAAATTATAATGATCATAAGAATTTATAAAGTAAATTCAATAAAAGGATATATAATGTAAAAAAAAAAAAAAAAAACTAGTGATTAGAACATCAAAAGGAAAATTAACAACAAAGTATAGTATTGCAAATATTCTAAGTTGCAAGAGTAAGAGCACGTTCAATTTCTTCTAATGAGCGACCCTTTGTTTCCACAACATTAGCAGCAATGTACAAGACAGCAAGAAGACACACAGATGAGAACCCGAAATATACTGTGCTGATGCCAATCTTGTTTACAACACTAAGAAAATAGAGTCCTATCACAAAGTTGGAAATCTGATAACAAAAATCAAAATTTCAACATTTCATCAATAGCATAATTTGCAGGCAAATCAATATAATCAGTGTAGTGACAAATCTAATGCATTATGAGCTTTGAATTTTAAAAATGAAATCACTAACCCAATGTGTGCCTAATGACAGAGAAATTGCTTTTGCTCTGATTCTAGATGCAAATATTTCTGGTAGTAGAAGGGAAGGCACGGGACCAGCACCAAGAGAGAAGGACAATACATAACTGTTTCAAATTCATATGACACCAAAGTCAAATGTGAAATGAAAATCTAAAAAATGGAATCAGTTTTATTCAGAAATATTAAATGACTTACAGAACAGTCCCCAGGACCGCAAGGGTGCCCGAGTATGGTGCAAGGACTTTCCAACTAAAAGACACGGAGAGAAGTAACATCGAAGCAGCCTGGAAAAGACAGAAAAACAAGGTAAGTTTTTTTTGTTTGCATAAAGAATCATAGTTAAAGCTCAAACTCCATAATATTATTATTAGTTATTACCATCCCACTAAAGCTGGTGATAAGGAGACTTTTCCTTCCTTTTCTGTCCATCAAGGATGAAGCAATAAGGGTGCCTACACCAGAATCAAACACCAAATGTAATGTTTGAGAAAATAGCATATACGTGTATAGAATGAAAAATACTAACCAAAAACATTTGATGCACCAACCAGAGCACTTGCTGCAACATCTGAAGTGATTCCAGCACTGCGGAAGACAGAAGTTGAATAATAAACCACGGCATTTATTCCAGCTAATTGCTGGAGTAAGAAAAGTGTTGCACCAACACTGACAACTGCAACATCAAATGTTTTAGAGAAGTGTTACAAGAACTCATTCAGCAATAATCATTTCAGAACAAACCAAAATGAAGTTGAGCAGTGAGTCTAATAAGTAAATACAACTATGCTTAAATACACTTCAAACCGATTCGTCATTTGATAATCAAACCTGGAGTATTTCTAAACTTAAATTTTACAATACCTTTTCGATATCGGCTACTAAACAGTTCTAACCATCCTGCTTCCGGTTCAGAAGAACCTTGACTTGCTGCTGTTAAGTCCTGCATAACCGAAGCAACTATTTCTTTTCCATATAATGTTTTAATAGCTTTCTCAGCTTCAGATATTTTCCCTTGCTGTAAAACAAACAATGTAATTTTCTCAGAAAATTATTGCAATTGGACTAAACAACTAATGATATATACTTCGAAGAAAACAAGGCGTCATATACGGATACATGTCTGTTCAAGTTGCATTCACATTACACAAAATAAAAACCATAAATAAGGAAGCCAACAGTGTCTTAAGAGATTTAAGATATAAATTTATAAAGCTAATAGTTTATATGGAAAATTGTCACCATAGGTTTGTCATATGAATATTCTAAGAGTACTATTTTATATAAGAAAAGCAAGCTTGAGTTGGTAAGTTTTGCACTGCTTTGTAAGCACAACAAAACAGTTGGTTTACTTGACAAATGATATGTAAATGTATTGTATCCATAACAAATGACATCATAGTGTTGCAGAGCAACCTGATAAAGCCATCGAGGACTCTCTGGACAAATAGTCATTCCAAGTGCTAATAGAATCGAAGGAACTACTGCAATTCCAAACATTGTCCTCCACCTGATAAATTATCAAAAATATAAGACGAGGTAGAGGAGTAGATTGGAATTATCGAACGAGTACAAAACGGGTGAACGAAGACAGTTCTAGACGACTGACTGAGCGAGATTATATGAATACATGGCCTATTTGTCCAACATACATGCCTCTAGCTTCCAAAACTTCACAGTGAATATAACAATGTTCATCTCAAACATACATGCCCTCTAGTTGAGATTTGACCTAGGAAGAAATAAACAGGTAACTAGAGATGAATCAACTGAATACTACATACATACCATATAGGATTTCCCACCAGAGGCAAACCAGAAACTAGTGCTGCAAGAATCCCAATACATATAAAAATCTGATTAACAGATCCAAGTGCACCACGGATTTCGGTTGGAGAAATCTGTCCATTAGAAAGAGTCACCATGGGCCCGAGGTCCATATAAAATAAGCAAACACAATACCAAATGTTAAAATAATCTATAAACACTCCACCTCCGATATGTATAGTGGTACAATTGCAGATGCAACACCAATTCCTATACCAGCTAAAAAACGACCAATGATCATTGTCTGAACACTCTGAGCTGTAGCGCTGTAAATGAATTAAAAATCAAAAATTGATATAAAAAATACCTTAAAGATCAATCCTATAATCCTATTATCAATTACATTTAACAGACCAGAGGAATCCTCCGATTGCTAAAGGGATCGCATCCAGCTGAAAAGTCCTGGTTCGACCAAATTTGTCAGCCAATGCTCCACCAGTAAACGAACCGACAGTAGCACCTGCAAGTAACATGCTGACAATCCACCCTGTTTTGGATATAATATAAATCTCATGAGAAAGCAATTGATTAAGCATATTCAAGTGAAATGTAAAAAAGAAAAAAAAAATAAAAACCTTGTAGCACAGTGTTTTGGGCGATTCCGAGATCTTTAGCAAGGTACTCAAGAGCACCATTGACCACCCTACACCAAACACGGCATTATCAGAGTTTCCCACCTAAGAATGAAAATCAGTATTATGATTCCATTGATCTTCATACTAAATAAACAAAGATGAAATTCATACATACCCAAGATGATAGCCAAATAAGAAGGAACCAAAGCAAGCAACACCAACATATGGAAAAACAGTTCCAGAAGTTTTTCCGGGAGCATTATTGGGGATAAGATCCTCAATATCTTCTTCATCTGCAGTTCAGTTTTACTCATTAAGAGCCATAAAATCAGAATCGAAAGAATAAGTAAGAAATCGAAGTCGTGCGTGAGCAACAGAAGACAAACCAGAAGGTTGAAACCTGAGTGATCTTGGCTTAGCCTTAGAACCAAAAATGGTACTAAAACCTCTTCCTCTACTAGTACTACTACTCAGCTCGGTTTCCATTATGACGGAATCAGATCTCAAACCGCAGCAACTGGTCATTCCTATGATCTGGTTCTGATTTCACCAACAGCGGCCTTTGATTCTTCGACGCCAAAAGTTGACACTTGCATAACTGAACTATAACTCCAATATCGAAAAGTCAAGGCAACCAATATGCAAAATGAGAATGAATTTGAGTTGACGGAGAAAAACGCAACAGATCCAATCAGAGTAATAAATTAAACAATAACGGTTGTATTAACCACAGTAAATAGTAAAGACCTTGGTAAAAATATAATAAAATTGAGGTTTTTTTAAAAAAATAACCCAATTTTTCAAGGAAATTCCCAAAATACCCCTGATTTCAATTTTTTTCCAAAATACCCCACTTTTAGGAGGAGTCTCCAATTGAATTGGCGACTCCTCTTAAAACTTGAATGGAGGCGCCAATTGGATTGGCTAGGGCAGGTGCCATAGCCAATCTAATTGGCGCCTATGTGTAGGTTTTAAGAGGAGTCGCCAATTCAATTGGAGACTCCTCCTAAAATGCATTTTTTGTCTTATAAATAGATGTGTTGTGTGACCAATTCTTCCACATCTCATATAATCATTTGGCTATTATGTTTGGTGTTCGTCGCCGATACGGAAAGGTGATTTATGCGAGAGACAAACCTCAAATGCTGATGTTGTTTTGGAACATCACCACGTTTGATCAACTGAAGAGGGAGCTGGTTCGATGGTTAGATGGAAAAATACCAGAAGGGAAAAAATCAGAAGTATTGAGAGACTTGACAGTATCTTTGGTTGGGTGCGAATGAAGACTGATAAGAATGCTAGGGAAATGATGTTCGGCCGAGACGACATCAATTTGATTGTTGTAATCGGTTAGAAATATTTATGTTTTCAGATGTTTTGTACTGATGTTTGTTGTGAAACTCATTGTAACAAGAACTTAATGATATATAATGATTGAATGTTACAGAAATACAATGTTACAAAAAACTTAAGACCTAGATGATGCTCCTCGATTGGGACAGTTGTTCTTGTTGTGTCCTGGTTGACGACAGATACTACATAATCTTATCATTTTATCTATGGAATCCATCTCTGTTCTGATACGTGTGTTGTTTGGCCTTCCTTTCTTCTTTCTACGCATCTCGTCATTGTGGCAAACAATATCTCCTTCATATGGAGGCCAGTAATCCTCCATTGGTAGTACTGAGAAGCTTTGAGTATATACATTCATGATGGTGTTATCCTTGTACACATCAGATAAATGGCTGTAAGCGTCTTGACGAGTATAAGCGCATGCTGCAATGACATGGGAGCAAGGTATGTGGAAGGCCTAGAATTTTCCACAATCGCACCAACTTCTGTTTAGTCTAACAGCGTAGGCTAAATTTGGTCTCCCCTCGTTGTTGCCCATTATTTCCTAGACGCTGAAGTTTTGTCTATGACGGTCAAAGACTGTTACAACGTGTGTGGTAGCTTTTATGCTCTCCTCTTTCATGACCTTAATGCAACACTCACTGATACTTGCCCGAACATTAACACTGCACTCCATCTTTCACCTCTGGTTGCGAACATAGAAGCCAACCTATAATAGGTTGATCTTACCAAGGCGGTTATCGGCAGATTTCGAATTCCTTTGAAAACCCCGTTCATGCATTCCACAGTGTTTGTTGTCATGTGGCCCCATCGACAACCACCGTCAAATTCCCTTGTCCACTGCTCTACTGGTATGTTATTTATCCATCTCCCTGCGTCTTCATTAGACAGTCTAATTTCATCACAATAATATTGAAATGACGGTTGAGTTAAAGCATACCCAACATTCACCACCTTCTTGCGAAGATTCTTATCTTTTATAGCACGCATGAAGTTTTGTGCAATGTGTCTGATACAATAGACATGTGTAGAAGGAGGACCATGCCATCCGTTGTCATGGTTGTTGTAGGCACTCTCAATGGCAACATGTCTATCAGAAATCAAATAGAGATTGGCTTGTGGAGCCACATGCGTTCTGAGATGTCGAAGAAAGAAACCCCATCCACCATCCGTTTCACCTTCAACAAGAGCAAAGGTAATGGGAAAGACATTGTTGTTGCCGTCTTGTGCAACCGCCATGAGCAAAGTACCCTTGTATTTTCCGTATAACCAAGTGCCATCAATTTGAATAATAGGTTTGCAGAATGCAAAATCTTTGATGCACAGGTCAAATTCCCAAAAGAGATGGTGAAATATTCTATTACCTGTAGCACAGGTTCCGTCTGGCATCATTGTTGGCACTGTCTCCATAATTGCCACAGTTCCTCGGACATATGTTTTTAGTGCCCATAAAAACCGTGGCAATTCCTTGAATGAATCCTCCCAGTTGCCGAAAAACTGTTCAACAGCCTTTGTCCTTGCAATCCAGGCTTTCTTGTAAGATGGAGTATAATTATATGTTGTTCTGATATGGGATATTATTATACTCACTGTAGCGGTGTATTCGTCACTTTATGATTTATTGATTAAATCAAAAGCAAAGCATACAAAGAAATCGAGTCGCCACCGCACTTTTATTTATACAAAGGAATGGCTAAAAAGCGAACAAAAGCCTAAGAAGTTTTACACATAGAAAACTAATGAAAAGATCAGAGAATCTGGGTAAGGGGTTAATTACGCAATGGGAAGGTGTTAGGCACCCAAAACGTCCTAGGTACTCCTAGGGAGCCCTTTTCACACTTGTTGTATAAAAAAAGTTTATTTGTTTATGACATATTGTGCAAACAATGATGGAAGGGATGAGAAAAGAATATACAGATTAGTTATTTTTGTGTTTGAACGGATGAACCCGTTGCCTACGTACCTTCCATGAAAGGTAAGGATCAAAACGCCGTAGTTCGGCTAAAAGATTTCCAAAATATGAGTGGGTTCATTTTAAAACAAAAGCCCTAAGGTATTTCGTTATCCACGGGAGAAAACTCAACCTTATACAAACAACGAGTCCACCACGTGAGAATAGCTTCAACTTGCTAGTGAGGGGTTAACCCTATAATAAGCAAGGAACTCTTACAATTCAATCACTAAGGACAAGAAGGTGAGATTAACATCAACCAACTAGGATAAATCAAACCTATGGCTAATGTATGAAAACTTATCAAGAATGGACAAAGTCACAAAACAATTGAATGAGTGAGATTAACCAATTAGAGTTTATTCACAAAAGAGTGGTCAAAGTATGATTAAAATTCAATTCAAAAGAAGTATTATGAAATAGGGTTTGAAAATCAAAGGCCTAAGGCCTAGGTTTCTAATTTGAAAAGAGATGACAATGTTTGCACAATAGTTTGAGGTTTTGGATTAGCATGCAAATGGAGGTTTAAAGAAACAAAAGGTGGAGGGTGAAGGAGTAAAACTTCTTAGATGTTCACCTCTTGAAATCATATGGAAGATGATTCAAGTGATTCCTTTGGAATAAGGCAACAATGCAAATAAGCAAATGCAAAGCAAGGTGATACCGAATACCAATCAATGGACTTATACCAATCTCACAAACAAAGGTGGATACCGGATACCAATCAATGGATTTACACCAATCTCCTAAAACAAAACAATGATACCGGATGCCAATCAATGGACTTATACCAATCTCACAAAACAAACACGGATACCGGATACCAATCAATGGATTTACACCAATCTCCTAAAACAAAACAACGATACCAGATGCCAATCAATGGACTTATACTAGTCTCACACCATATCATTGGAACAACTGCCAAGTAATGGACTTATGCTTGTCTCCTCCATGGACAAAGCAAAAATGCTATAAAGCAAAGCTTATGAAATGATATACAAATGATGATGACAAATGCACTAAGGCACACTCAAGCAACTATGCACAAATGAATCAAGTAAGCAAACAAACAAGTCAATTAGCACACACTATATACAAGCAATTAGGCTCAAGCAAGGTTAGACTTTAAAGTCAACTAGAATGGGGTATGTTGTGCTCTTAACCTTAACATTGAGAGTTAAGATGAAGCAGATGAAATGGAGATGAGGGGTGTGCCTCATAGCTCTTATCCCTGGCCTGGAAGAGCTTTGAATGATAGAATGTGTGGGAGTTCAGAAAATTGGAACTCTTCTCCACAAATGATATGACACTATAGGATCTTGGGTTAATATCCACAATGCATCAACATGTTATGTGAGCAAAGGGATGACACATTGAATAGTAGGAGATGGACTACACATCTCTTTTATCTACCAATTGCCTCATATGAGGACTTTTCCTGCTTGGCACAAAGAGTAAACAATCACAAGCATTGCCTCTTAAGGAGGACTTCAGACAGGTGCCTGACCACATAACAGGCCAGGCCTTCCAGACTACATGAAGAAGAGAGGTTATACCTAAGTGGTTAAGCAACCAAGCAAAAGCAAGTTCAAAATGAACTTAAGCAACTAATGTACCTGTGGAAACATCAAACAAATCAGTACAACTATACAGACAAACCACCAACAGTTAATATCAACAGTCAACCAATAAGCAAAGGCATAAGCCACAAGTCAAACTCAAGAGAGTCAACATCAACCTACAAAACATACATTAGTAATCAAAAGCAAATATCAAATGCTCTCAAGATGAGGCATCATTAATTGTGTAACTTGAATGTGTAACCTGAAACAAAGCTTCAAACATGAGAGGCAAACCACTAGGTCAAAGCCTAGGGTCAAAGATGGAGAAAAAATTTAAAACAGAAGCTGAAAATTAACATGATGAAACTTCAAACAATTATTGACACATAGCAAAAAGTCTCACATCAATATCATTTCCCAAATGAATTTTATGATCAATTGAAGTTCAAGGCAATTTTAAAGTGCAAATGTGATCAACCAGAATGAAAAATCTCAATTAAATCAGAAATGATTCACAAAAATCTGGAAAAATTCATGCATATTCAAGACATCTCATATGATCAGCATGCAAAAAATCAAAACAATTGAGCATCATTTGATAGGGTAAACACATAGCACAAGATGAACATCACAAGGTGTGACACAAATTGTCACACCTACTTAGAAAAATCACAAACCAGAAACTACAAATGATAAAAATGCAAACTCAATACCAAAATGTCAAGGAATGAGTCAAGTTTCAACATGCAAATTTTCAGATTCATAGGATCAACAACCAGAATTTCACAAATGCAAAAGCAAAGCAATGTCAAAATGCATACACATACAAGAACCCTAGGGCAAAAATAAATAAATCAGCCAGGCACAACTTTGATTTTCATGTTGATAAAAAGCTAGAGAGAAAAAGAAAACCATAGCAAAAATCCCCATATTATTTGGATCATTTTTGGATTTGTTATGAATTTTTAAAGATGCAAATGAAAATGAAATAAAAATTGAGCAATTAAATGAATTAATCAGAATTTATATTAATTAATTTGAAAATTTGAAATCTGGCGCCACACTGAAGCGCACCGTTTCACTAAAGAATTCGCCCAGCCAATCACAAGCCAGCATGGGCACCGCATGCAGCCAATGGCGCCAAAACCCTAAAGAGCAAAGGCAACGGTTCTCGGGACAGACCAAAGCGTGGCAATAGGTCCTGTACTTCATCTTCTTCAAACACGTTTCATGAACAGTGAACCTCCAAGAACACTATGAACAAATATTCCAGATTTGAAAAGCAAGCACATGTACATGTAGCTTAAACAATGGAGAGCACAAATCAAGTATTGGCTAAGCATATAGCATCGGGAATCATGTGGATCGAAACAAATAACATTTCAACATCAAACTTTAAATCCTCGAAACTCAATGAATAAGGCATGGTTTTCAGTGATTCAAAGCTCAGCATGCTCACACAAACAAGATCTACAAGAATCACATAACAAAAATGAGAAATAAGAGGATCGATTTGGAACCTCTTGAAGAGCAGCTTTGTGATTCCACGTGTTCCAGGCTTGGCTATGCTTCAATCTTCCTCTAGCAAGCTTGTGGAGTGGATTGGAAGAAGTCTTGATGTTCAATTGAGCTCGAATCTACAGAATTTGAAATTCACCATTGTTGCTCAAGCTTCATGTATGCTTCCAAACTGCACGAATTCAAATGGTTCTTGCTTGCATCTTGCTCAGTAACGATACTAGATGATGAATGAGGCAAGGATTTGTGCTTCGATTTGGAGAAATTGAGAGAAAAAATGAGAGAAAAAATTGATCAAAAATTTCTAGATCTGAGATTTGTGAAGTGTTGTTATGATTTTCTGTTAGGGTTTTGGTTTAAATACTCTCTACTAATCACCCTCTAAACATGATTAACCAATTGGTAATGGAAATGATTAAAATGGAGGTGTTTTGACAAAATGGGATTTCACCCTTGTGCATGAAAATGGTGCATGAACAGTACACGAATGCAATCTATTTTCACTCAAACTGAATTTTTAAAATCAATTAAAATGGCAAAATATTCAAATGATTTACCAAATTTAAATTGTGAAATTTCCCTCCAAAAAATCAAGATTTTGCCAATGATCATGTGATGATGATTGATGCAATGCAAGGCAAGAATTTAGCAAAAAGAGCCATGCAATTTGGTCATGACAAGAATTTAGCAAAAAGAGCCATGCAATTTGGAGCTTTGGTTTGAAAGTTATGCACTTTTGAAGTTCAATCCACACTTGGCCATGTTTTGATCATATCTCCTTAACCACACGTGAGACATTGATGATCTTAGACTTTTTGGAAATGGGAGAGCAAGATCTTCAACTTTCATGTTGGACAAAATTTCATTTGAAGCTTTCTTGATGATGTAATATTGAGGAGAAAACCTTTCCAATTTTGGCAATTCCAAATTTCAGGTCACTTACTATTTTTGGAAAGTTTTCATCTGACCTCAAATCCTTCATTGTTGATGTTTGAAATGTCAAATGAGACTTGTATGGACATGAATGAGGCCTCTCTAACCATCTCCCACCTTCAAATCCATGATAGAACTGACAGTTGACTTGTGTTGACCTTTTTTAGGGTTTTAGTTGACCTGGCTATGCTCAGATGAAATTCAAGCTTCTACCACTTGAGATTTTGATTCAAAATGATATCATGGCTCATGTAATCTCTTATGAATGATTATGGTGACCAAATTCTCAAGAATGGCCACCACCTATTGCTCAATGGCTGCCTTTGACTGTCTTGACCTGTGATTGCTTCATCTGCAAGTAACAAGGTTAGGTGACATATTTTTATACTTTTGGTTAGTGATAAAAGGAAATGCAATGATATACAAATGCAACACATGCTTGGTGATCATGAATCACACTCAAAAGCTAACCCACCCACAGGGAAGGAGGCAAGGTGCACAAAGATCCTTAAGGCAATGATATGATATGATATGATGCTATGAGGGATCTTAGGGACAAAATTGGGGTCTTACAGATGCCCCTATTTAAGGTCATTCTAGCCGGAGAAGTGAAGTTTAGAAATCTTCATCTCGACGCTGTAGAATGGGCTTAAATAACAGTAATGAGACAAATTTTGGTCCCTAAGAGACCTCATGATGCAGATGTATGCATGCAAAAGAAACAAAACTCTGTGGGGAATATGGATCCATAAAGAAGAAAAAGACAATCCATCGGAGTAATACACTCACCAGGAACAGAGACTCTAATCGGACTCTCATGAGGATAAGAAAAAGAAAAAGAAATGCGTGAGCAGGACACGACTCTGAATTAGGGAAGAAGAACAAATATGGCGTGAACACGACACGACTGGACTAGAGACCTCACTGGGGAGTAAAGGACTCAAACTGGGAAAAGAAGAATTCCAAAGGAAGACACATCCATTGGAAAGACACAAGCTGACTCAAACTATCCACAAAGGATACTTCGGATGAAAATCTGGACTCGGACTGGGAAGGATTCACAAAGAACCTCCCTGCTGGGGAAAAATTGCATATATTGGGGAAAACGCCAATACAGCAAAAAGGGTAAAAAAACACAACGGAAACTCCACTGGAGAAGGTCTAACAAAGAGACTCTCCTAGAGAAGCAACAAAGAATGAGGTGTTACCGGTATAAGGGTAACAAGCTCAGGAAAAATGAATATCTAAGACCGGTATAAGGGTGAGAGATATCAATCAACCAAACATTTGAGAAAGACCTGAAAAAGGTACATCAACTCAGGAAAATCTGACTCCACATGGGACCAAGGTCATAATATGGAGCAGAAAGGAAGGAACACCAGGGATACCGGTTACTGGGTATATAATAGGTGACCGACCAAAGCGTGAATTGGTATATATGCCAAGACACTCATCATCCGAAAGGAGGGCTCGAAAAAGCAAATCAACTTACAGGATGAACATTCGACCCCGCAACGGGAAAACGAATCTTACTCAGCTGGGGAAACAACCCAAAGAGTGCATGAGATACAATATCCATTACCGTCAGAACGTGGATAGAATACTCGCATGAGATATATTATCTATTACCGTCAGAACGTAGATAACATACTCGCATGGAAGGAAACACCAGGGATACCGGTTACTAGGTATATAATAAGTGACCTACCGAAAACGTGAATTGGTATATATGCCAAGACACTCATCATCCAAAACACAAACTTGTTAAAGGATGGATATTCGATTCCACAAAGAATACGAATCTTACTCCGCCGGGGAAAATCAAACAAGGATTCCAACCAGAGAGTGAAAGAGAGATATTATTCATTACCGTCAGAACGTGAATAATACACTCAAAAGGAAGACACTAAAGATACCGGTTACTGGGTATATAATAGGTGACCGACCGAAGCGTGAATTGGTATATATGCCAAAGCACTCATCATCCAAAAGGATGGATATTCGATTCTACAAAGAATACGAATCTTACTCTACTGGGGAAAATCAACAAAGGATTTCAACCAAAGAGCGAAAGAGATATATTATTCATTACCGTCAGAACGTGAATAATATACTCGGAAAGGAAGACACCAGAGATACCGGTTACTGGGTATATAATAGGTGGTCTACCGAAAAGAGAGACAATCGATACCAACAACAACAGGGTAAACGAAAGATAACTCACAGGTGATAAATTGCAAGCATCCGGCAATTATCCAAGAAACAAAGAATATTCGATTCCATGAAGGAAAAACGAATCTTACTCGATCAGGGAAACGCAACAGGCTTCGATTGGAGAGTGCATGAGATATATCATCCATTACCGTCAGAACGTGGATAACACACTCGCATGGAAGATTATCCACAACCGGTTACTGGGTTAATAAAGGATAAATCAACCGAAAAGAAAGGCATCGGGATACCAAAACTAGGTATATAAATATGACCGATCAAAGGGAGCAACAATCACTACCAAGCAAAAGGGTAAATGAAAGAAGATCCGCTGGGGATGAATTGCATAAACAACAATTATCCGCAAGGACTTGCTGGCGACTTCAAAGGGGATAAAATTGCAGGCAAACGACAATTACCCAGAAGCAAGGGAGGAATATCAACATCGAATACTGGATGAAGATAACCACAAAGAGTAACCATCATCGGTTAGGATGAACAACAAGGTTAACTCTGCGAAGGGGAGAAATAGGGTTTACATCTACCGAATACGAGGTAGAAGACCAAAACTCTGGCTGGGGATAGAATTGCTAGCATCCGGCAACTATCCACAAGAAAGCACAGACTCCGTTGGGAATAAAACCACAACAACATAGGATTTACGACTACCGAATACTGGGTAGAAGACCACAAAATCCACCATCAACCAGAACGAACCACAAAGGTTACCTCTGCTAGGGGAAAAGAGATGGGACTTACAACTACCGAATACGGGGTAGTAGCCAACAACTCTGATGAGGATAAAAAGTAGGGTTTACATCTACCGAATACAGGGTAGAAAACCAACGACTCTTGCTGAGGAATAAAAGGTATATAACCACAAATTCCGCCAAGAAGAGGGAACATAGGACTTACAACTACCGGTATGAGGGTAGAGGCCCAAAAATTCCGCTGGGGATAAAAAGAATTATTGCCGGTTACTGGGCAATTCATTCATTTATTCCACAGGGAATCACAAGAAACAGCTGACAAATAGCCAATTCGGAATCAAACCGAAAAGGCAAACTGAAACAAGACTCGTCCTATGAGGATATAACTCGATATGAACATCCATCCCAATATATGTGTTGGGAGGAAACGGAAGAAACCGTCATCCACGAGGATATATTCAGTGGCGAACTGCAGAAGGAAAGACGGATAGTTTCTGCTTATGGGCTGACTCTATATGGAGAGATTTAACACCCGACATCTGCTTGGGGAGATCTATAAAGAGATCTATATCACCAATAGCAGGAGACAACAAACAAGAGATATATGGCAAAAAAATGCAACATGAATATCTGAATGTTTATGAGTATGCATGAATATGCGTGATTTATGTTTGATGAATGCTGACAAAACAAACATATCTAACACAAACAGGCCCAGGAATCAAACACCCGGTACTACACTTCCAGAGGAAAAACCAAATGGAAAGCCAATCTGCGGGAGATCTACATGCCGAAAAGCAAAGATCTGCGGGGAGGCAAAAGATCAGAGATATCACCAAATCTCTGAGTGATGGATCGACAATCAACCCCACTGGGGTACAGAAAGTCACAACAGGCAATAAACAACCACAAAGACAAATCTGTTGGGGAAATGAGAAATCCCGAGATATCTACAGGGGGATCTTCAGTATCAACTGAGAAACAAGAGTTCATTGCACAAGCGAGAACTACTATGAAAGCAACTCCACACAACTCCTCTGGGGAACAACCCACAAAGGGAGAACAGGTCATCCATGTAGAATCTACTGCACAAGCAACTCTACCTGGGGAGAACACAAGTAGCCACTCCATCGGGAATACACCCACTGAAGGAAAAACAGATCACACAAGTAGATTCCGCAACAAGCCACTCTACTGAGGATCAAAAGCAATCAGGAAATCAACCCAATCTCTGGATGCTAGACCACCAACTGACCCTACTGGGGAAACAGAGATTTTAATAAGCAGAAACTACCACAAAAGCAACTCTGTCGAGGATACCAGCTCTGGCGGAGACTCTGAGGGGATTATCACAGACGCAATCCTGACTCTGTTGGGGATACCAACTCTTTTGGGGATTTTGCATAAATACAATCCACCAAACCACAAATCTACTGACGACTAGGGAATCCACTGAGGGACCCACTGGGGATATGAAGGAGAGCTGGGGGATCAACCACTGAATGCTACACCTTCCAAAATCAAATCAACAACTGCTGAGGAGGAAAATAATCACTACTCTGCTGAAGGCTAAACGCTCTGATGGGGAGATAGCAACAACTCCGCTGGCGACAATGCTGAGGAAAGTGGTAAAGTACCGGGATATCAATCCACCAACCACTGAATCTTCAAAAAGAAAGCAACCATGCTGAGGAGAGAAACAACAACTCCACTGGCGACTACACTGGAGAGAGTGACGGGGTACCGGGGTTTCAAACCACCAACTACCGAATCTACCAAAAGGAAAACACCCATGCTGGGAGAGAATACTGTTGGAGAAGAAAACGAAATCTTCAACAAGCACTCTGCTTGGGGAACAACCCATAACAACAACTCTGCTTGGGGAACAACCCCAACAACAACTCTGCTTGGGGAACAACCCCAACAACAAAGCAAGATAAAGAGGATACAACCATGTCAGGAATATGAACAAATGTCTTACCTGTTGGAAATCATGCCACCCTTGGGAGAGCACTGAGAAATTCTTAAGTATCCTTTCATCATTGTGAATGTTCACTTTGTTTAAAACAACAATTTGAAAAAATTTATTTGTTGAAAACAATGACATTTTATCAATTAAAACATGCAAAACATTTGTTGAATTGAAACAAATAAGAGTGCAAATAATTGGATAAAAAGCTCAAATTGATTTGATGGAATGGTAGCCTGCAAATGGCAAGACTCCATAGATCTGTAAAAATTTGAAATCAGTGATATATATTGGAAGAGGGCTACATTGAACATAATGATCCTTTCTCTACCAATTTGAATCTTGATGTATTCGAAGCTTCAGTCGACGACGAATCGAGAACCTCTGACGAAAAGACGGCTGCGGAACAGAAAGTCTTGTCAGGATGCAGTTACTTGCCAAATCCCTAATTTTTGCCTAGATTGCCCCAGGGTGAGGTACTCAATCTAGCGGGATGCAAATATCATTTTTTCAAGTCTCTAACTTTTGCCTGGATCACCCTTTCGGGTTCTCCACCGAGACGCTCATTTTTGCCTAAGCCGCCCTTTCGGGTTTTCAACTTAGCGAGCTATTCTGTTTTTCTATACTCTCTTTTTTTTAGGCAAAGTATTTCTTGACTGCATCTGAATTCACAGGACGAGTGAAATCCTCCCCATCCATTGTTGTAAGCATCAAAGCACCGCCTGAAAAGGCTCTCTTAACAACATATGGACCCTCATAGTTTGGAGTCCACTTGCCCCTGGAATCGGGCGCGAAAGACAAGACTTTCTTGAGCACAAGGTCACCTTCTCGGAACACACGAGGCTTAACCTTCTTATCGAATGCTTTCTTCATTCTCTGCTGATATAACTGACCATGGCACATGGCAGTCAATCGCTTCTCATCAATCAAATTCAGTTGGTCATAATGACTCTGAATCTATTCAGCATCAGTCAACTAGGCTTGAGGGTATACTTTCTTAAAAAATTTTTTTTTTGATTTTTTTGTTTTTTTTATTTTTTCACCCTCTTTCTCTTTTTTTTTATTACATTTGTAATGCCCCAGTTTGACTGTTTTGCTGATTCTCATGATACAGCTGAATGATCTTCTTTTCATATTCAAGAAGGCGGGTAATCTCGTCAGGAATCCCCTTCAACATCATCTTCCTCTGCCTCAAATACAAGGAATTCAAGATTGGGAGATGGCGTTGGATCATTATGTTCAATGGGTTTAGAAATCCTTGCATAATGATTCTGGATAATGAAAAGCTTTTGAATTTAAACAAACAAATCATTTATGCAGATGAAAAAGATTGCTTTTATTCTTGTTTTTCAGGTTTTTTGTGATCACTGAGTTCATGCAAAAGCAAAAAGTGAAAACAAATGGAAAAACAAATGTTTAACAATGCATTAATTGAATGAAAACATCATTGCATAAATGCTGCCAACAATGTCATCACTTCTCCTTTTGGCATGGGAGAAGGGTTTTGAACAAAGTGAACCATTACTCTGATCTATGAATGACTGTAGGAACATCTACAACGACCCAATTATGGCAGACACCACCAGGTATGATGAAGTTGCTCAAATCCTCTGCATCCTCTTCCAAGATAGCATCAGCTTCTTCAGGTTGATCAGCATGGATGAAACCTCCACTCTTGAACAAACCTTGCTCGTTGAATGCCCCAGACGAATAGCCAATGCCAGCCCGGGATCTATTGTCTTCAAGCTCGATCATCTTTCCTAAACCAGCAACTGCACCATATTCGATGGCCAGTTTCGCATCACGATAGGAAGCAAATGAAGGAGACTTCTTCTCAATCAGCTCAGCAATAGATAAAGCTTGGAAAGGCGTTCCAACTTCATCCTCAGCATCAATATATGAGAAAGAAGACAGGTGGCTAACCAGGAATGAATCCATCAAAAGCACTTAGTCTGGCAAATTCCTCCTTGAGTTCACAATTCTCTTGCTCAAGATGATCCATCAATCTCGAAGAATCGGCTCTGGTGTAGTACCGGGAAGTGCGTCTTCAAAATAAATGAAGAGCAACAGGGATCAAACCATAGGATCGGAAGCTGAGAATAACACCTACTTATGCATATGATGCATGAAGTGTTTGTGCATATGCTTTGATTTTATTTCAAAGGAACTCGAGGGTTTTATTTGCAAACTTTGAAATATTAATCATTTTATTGCATATGGAAGTTATCTCATTGAATAATTCTTTGTCTTTCCATATCTGAATTTTTTTTGCAAAGAAACCCCTTAAGTTCTTTGAAAAAAAATTTCTCATTTTTTGATGATATGGGTGTAGATGAATGCATGAATGCAACAATCACACTCAAGGATCAAGCAAAGCACATCAGACAAAGGTCATGGGAAAGCTCATAGTATCCTTAATATCAATCATCCATTTTGGTGGATTATGGTTTTCACCTTATCAACACCCAAGTTCCATTAATATTAACGATACATGAACCGGCTCAAACCTCCTTAATATCAATCATCCATTTTGGTGGATTATGGTTTTCACCTTATCGACACCCAAGTTCCATTGATATTAAGGATGTCTGAACGACTCAACCATGAATCACGGGTTTGCTGAGAGTCACGAGCATGGAGTTCTGGTTAAGAACCACCCAAAGGGAGTGTACTAGGGTTTAAACCTGCCAGACATGTTCTACCAGAGGTTCCCATAGTCATCGTCCCATCTTTCGAATATTATCGGAGGAACGAATACTCGTATTCCAAAAATATTCTCAAGAGAGACTCTTATGAGTGTAGTATCGCGTAACAATCACATCAGATATGACATCTGAACGAACTCCGCACTACGTCCTAAAAATAGGCCAAGATGGGCTTGGTAAACTAAGGACCTTGGCTTCTAAGGCACATGATTGAAAGAAAAATGCCTAACCACAAATAACTTGTGTGACATTATTAATCCAACATGACCTCCACCAAGTGAATGGACTCGCAAGTCAACTTGTTAAGGAATACTCCACACAAGTCGACAAGACTATGCCATTCTCCTATCCTAGAGTGCACTCGAGTTCGGGTATAGAACTCATCTCACAGAGATCACCAAGCAAACAGCAATTGTATATCAAGCAATTCAAACATTACAATCAATACAGTTATCCCAAATTGTACAAAAATATGTCAAATAACAAATAACAATATCATACAACAAGGGTGAAAAGTAGGCAAAACCACCAAGGAAGGTCTAATGTTATCCCCAGCAGAGTCGCCACTTTTCTGTAGCGGTGTATTCGTCACTTTATGATTTATTGATTAAATCAAAAGCAAAGCATACAAAGAAATCGAGTCGCCACCGCACTTTTATTTATCCAAAGGAATGGCTAAAAAGCGAACAAAAGCCTAAGAAGTTTTACACATAGAAAACTAATGAAAAGATCAGAGAATCTGGGTAAGGGGTTAATTACGCAATGGGAAGGTGTTAGGCACCCAAAACGTCCTAGGTACTCCTAGGGAGCCCTTTTCACACTTGTTGTATAAAAAAAGTTTAGTTGTTTATGACATATTGTGCAAACAATGATGGAAGGGATGAGAAAAGAATATACAGATTAGTTATTTTAGTGTTTGAACGGATGAACCCGTTGCCTACGTACCTTCCATAAAAGGTAAGGATCAAAACGCCGTAGTTCGGCTAAAAGATTTCCAAAATATGAGTGGGTTCATTTTAAAACAAAATCCCTAAGGTCTTTCATTATCCACGGGAGAAACTCAACCTTATACAAACAACGAGTCCACCACGTGAGAATAGCTTCAACTTGCTAGTGAAGGGTTAACCCTATAATAAGCAAGGAACTCTTACAATTCAATCACTAAGGACAAGAAGGTGAGATTAACATCAACCAACTAGGATAAATCAAACCTATGGCTAATGTATGAAAACTTATCAAGAATGGACAAAGCCACAAAACAATTGAATGAGTGAGATTAACCAATTAGAGTTTATTCACAAAAGAGTGGTCAAAGTATGATTAAAATTCAATTCAAAAGAAGTATTATGAAATAGGGTTTGAAAATCAAAGGCCTAAGGCCTAGGTTTCTAATTTGAAAAGAGATGACAATGTTTGCACAATAGTTTGAGGTTTTGGATTAGCATGCAAATGGAGGTTTAAAGAAACAAAAGGTGGGAGGGTGAAGGAGTAAAACTTCTTAGATGTTCACCTCTTGAAATCATATGAAAGATGATTCAAGTGATTCCTTTGGGATAAGGCAACAATGCAAATAAGCAAATGCAAAGCAAGGTGATACCGGATACCAATCAATGGACTTATACCAATCTCACAAACAAAGGTGGATACCGGATACCAATCAATGGATTTACACCAGTCTCCTAAAACAAAACAATGATACCGGATGCCAATCAATGGACTTATACCAATCTCACAAAACAAACACGGATACCGGATACCAATCAATGGATTTACACCAATCTCCTAAAACAAAACAATGATACCAGATGCCAATCAATGGACTTATACTAGTCTCACACCATATCATTGGAACAACTGCCAAGTAATGGACTTATGCTTGTCTCCTCCATGGACAAAGCAAAAATGCTATAAAGCAAAGCTTATGAAATGATATACAAATGATGATGACAAATGCACTAAGGCACACTCAAGCAACTATGCACAAATGAATCAAGTAAGTAAACAAACAAGTCAATTAGCACACACTATATACAAGCAATTAGGCTCAAGCAAGGTTAGACTTTAAAGTCAACTAGAATGGGGTATGTTGTGCTCTTAACCTTAACATTGAGAGTTAAGATGAAGCAGATGAAATGGAGATGAGGGGTGTGCCTCATAGCTCTTATCCCTGGCATGGGAGAGCTTTGAATGATAGAATGTGTGGGAGTTCAGAAAATTGGAACTCTTCTTCACAAATGATATGACTCTATAGGATCTTGGGTTAATATCCACAATGCATCAACATGTTATGTGAGCAAAGGGATGACACATTGAATATTAGGAGATGGACTACACATCTCTTTTATCTACCAATTGCCTCATATGAGGACTTTTCCTGCTTGGCACAAAGAGTAAACAATCACAAGCATTGCCTCTTAAGGAGGACTTCAGACAGGTGTCTGACCACATAACAGGCCAGGTCTTCCAGACTACATGAAGAAGAGAGGTTATACCTAAGTGGTTAAGCAACCAAGCAAAAGCAAGTTCAAAATGAACTTAAGCAACTAATGTACCTGTGGAAACATCAAACAAATCAGTACAACTATACAGACAAACCACCAACAGTTAATATCAACAGTCAACCAATAAGCAAAGGCATAAGCCACAAGTCAAACTCAAGAGAGTCAACATCAACCTACAAAACACACATTAGTAATCAAAAGCAAATATCAAATGCTCTCAAGATGAGGCATCATTAATTGTGTAACTTGAATGTGTAACCTGAAACAAAGCTTCAAACATGAGAGGCAAACCACTAGGTCAAAGCCTAGGGTCAAAGATGGAGAAAAAATTTAAAACAGAAGCTGAAAATTAACATGATGAAACTTCAAACAATTATTGACACATAGCAAAAAGTCTCACATCAATATCATTTACCAAATGCATTTTATGATCAATTGAAGTTCAAGGCAATTTTAAAGTGCAAATGTGATCAACCAGAATGAAAAATCTCAATTAAATCAGAAATGATTCACAAAAATCTGGAAAAATTCATGCATATTCAAGACATCTCATATGATCAGCATGCAAAAAATCAAAACAATTGAGCATCATTTGATAGGGTAAACACATAGCACAAGGTGAACATCACAAGGTGTGACACAAATTGTCACACCTACTTAGAAAAATCACAAACCAGAAACTACAAATGATAAAAATGCAAACTCAACACCAAAATGTCAAGGAATGAGTCAAGTTTCAACATGCAAATTTTCAGATTCATAGGATCAACAACCAGAATTTCACAAATGCAAAAGCAAAGCAATGTCAAAATGCATACACATACAAGAACCCTAGGGCAAAAATAAATAAATCGGCCATGCACAACTTTGATTTTCATGTTGATAAAAAGCTAGAGAGAAAAAGAAAACCATAGCAAAAATCCCCATATTATTTGGATCATTTTTGGATTTGTTATGAATTTTTAAAGATGCAAATGAAAATGAAATAAAAATTGATCAATTAAATGAATTAATCAGAATTTATATTAATTAATTTGAAAATTTGAAATCTGGCGCCACACTGAAGCGCACCGTTTCACTAAAGAATTCGCCCAGCCAATCACAAGCCAGCATGGGCACCGCATGCAGCCAATGGCGCCAAAACCCTAAAGAGCAAAGGCAACGGTTCTCTGGACAGACCAAAGCGTGGCAATAGGTCCTGTACTTCATCTTCTTCAAACACGTTTCATGAACAGTGAACCTCCAAGAACACTATGAACAAATATTCCAGATTTGAAAAGCAAGCACATGTACATGTAGCTTAAACAATGGAGAGCACAAATCAAGTATTGGCTAAGCATATAGCATCGGGAATCATGTGGATCGAAACAAATAACATTTCAACATCAAACTTTAAATCCTCGAAACTCAATGAATAAGGCATGGTTTTCAGTGATTCAAAGCTCAGCATGCTCACACAAACAAGATCTACAAGAATCACATAACAAAAATGAGAAATAAGAGGATCGATTTGGAACCTCTTGAAGAGCAGCTTTGTGATTCCACGTGTTCCAGGCCTGGCTATGCTTCAATCTTCCTCTAGCAAGCTTGTGGAGTGGATTGGAAGAAGTCTTGATGTTCAATTGAGCTCGAATCTACAGAATTTGAAATTCACCATTGTTGCTCAAGCTTCATGTATGCTTCCAAACTGCACGAATTCAAATGGTTCTTGCTTGCATCTTGCTCAGTAACGATACTAGATGATGAATGAGGCAAGGATTTGTGCTTCGATTTGGAGAAATTGAGAGAAAAAATGAGAGAAAAAATTGATCAAAAATTTCTAGATCTGAGATTTGTGAAGTGTTGTTATGATTTTCTGTTAGGGTTTTGGTTTAAATACTCTCTACTAATCACCCTCTAAACATGATTAACCAATTGGTAATGGAAATGATTAAAATGGAGGTGTTTTGACAAAATGGGATTTCACCCTTGTGCATGAAAATGGTGCATGAACAGTACACGAATGCAAGCTATTTTCACTCAAACTGAATTTTTAAAATCAATTAAAATGGCAAAATATTCAAATGATTTACCAAATTTAAATTGTGAAATTTCCCTCCAAAAAATCAAGATTTTGCCAATGATCATGTGATGATGATTGATGCAATGCAAGGCAAGATTATGAAATTATAGGTCATGACAAGAATTTAGCAAAAAGAGCCATGCAATTTGGAGCTTTGGTTTGAAAGTTATGCACTTTTGAAGTTCAATCCACACTTGGCCATGTTTTGATCATATCTCCTTAACCACACATGAGACATTGATGATCTTAGACTTTTTGGAAATGGGAGAGCAAGATCTTCAACTTTCATGTTGGACAAAATTTCATTTGAATCTTGCTTGATGATGTAATATTGAGGAGAAAACCTTTCCAATTTTGGCAATTCCAAATTTCAGGTCACTTACTATTTTTGGAAAGTTTTCATCTGACCTCAAATCCTTCATTGTTGATGTTTGAAATGTCAAATGATACTTGTATGGACATGAATGAGGCCTCTCTAACCATCTCCCACCTTCAAATCCATGATAGAACTGACAGTTGACTTGTGTTGACCTTTTTTAGGGTTTTAGTTGACCTGGCTATGCTCAGATGAAATTCAAGCTTCTACCACTTGAGATTTTGATTCAAAATGATATCATGGCTCATGTAATCTCTTATGAATGATTATGGTGCCCAAATTCTCAAGAATGGCCACCACCTATTGCTCAATGGCTGCCTTTGACTGTCTTGACCTGTGATTGCTTCATCTGCAAGTAACAAGGTTAGGTGACATATTTTTGTACTTTTGGTTAGTGATAAAAGGAAATGCAATGATATACAAATGCAAAACATGCTTGGTGATCAAGAATCACACTCAAAGGCTAACCCACCCACAGGGAAGGAGGCAAGGTGCACAAGGATCCTTGAGGCAATGATATGATATGATATGATGCTATGAGGGATCTTAGGGACAAAATTGGGGTCTTCCACTCACCTTATCTGATGGGTCTTTATTTACCAATGGAAGAATGTCTTGACATATCAAATTTGCGCTTAGTTTACGGTGATCTTGTTCAACATTAGTTGCAATGCAACTGTGCGATGGGTCTATTGAAGCGATCTCCCAAGAGTCGTTTTTCTTCTTGTAAGACGCAGCCAGACGAAACTTACAAAGCATGTTACGACATTCGATAACATACCTTCTAGAATCAGTGCGTTTCATTGTAAAGTCAGCAGAGTTGTTCATGTGGAATTTTTTGATTGCCAGAACACATTCTTCTTTGGTATGAAACATGTCTCCCACCTTTAATTCGCCTTCTGATCATAGATACGGATTATAGAAAACACTGTTGGATGTTTCATCATCGTGAAGATCCATATTTGTCATATGTTTAGGCGGATTGTAGACATGACTAGGAGGTATTGGTGGTGGTTGATCATCATCTTCATCGTCGTTGTTCAGCATGTGATCAACCTGTATCTCGGTCTCCTCTTCTTCTTCATCAACAACGTCGACTTCTGCTTCTGCTTCTGGGTTGAGTTCATCTGACCATTGTGCATCATCTTCACTAGCTTCATCCTGATCGGTTAGTTGAGACTGTTGAGATGGTATACATGGTTGAAGAGTAATGTACAACTCGATACAGTTGCAGCCTGAATGTTCATGACTAACAAACATGTATTCAACATCTTCATCGTCTCGTACCTTAAGGGGGAAATACTTGCATTGACCATTCTCAAAAAATATTGGATTTTGATATGTGATCTTTGACACAATACCCGATCCTATAAAGGATTGTATTCTTTTTTTCAAATGCAAGAAGGTTGCATTCTCTTGATCATGATTCTAATGGTATCAGTGTTTCAAAAACAAAAACCATGTAGCTCAGACTCGAATGTTTCACCGTTGCAGTGAACATTGACACTGTATAATGATGAAGATGACATTGTGCAGATGAGAACTATTTTCTTACTGCAGATGAATGTGAGTGAAGTGTCTTGGATGTTGATAGTAAGACACTTAAATAGATGGTATCAGTGTCTCACATGCTAGCTAGTTCGGAGTGACGTGTCGTACATGCAAGATAGTCTGAGATGACGTGTCGGACATGCAAGCTAGTCTGAGATGATGTGTCAACCATGCAAGCTATCAAGAAGTGACTGTTCAGCATGCAGGAGACAAGACAACCACGTGTCGGACATGTAAGATACTCAGAGATGATGTGTCAACCATGCAAGCCATCAAGAAGTGATTTGTTCAGCATGCAGGAGACAAGACAACCACGTGTCAGACATGCAGACACACACTACAAATGGATTGGCGCCTCCACTTATTCCTTGTACATGGTCGCCAATTCAAGTGGAGACACCATGCATTCAGACCTCGAAACCAAGCATTTAGACCTAGGTCTTGCATGCATGTCCCTATGGAGGCGCCAATTTGAATGACGACCCCTCTTAAAGGTTGTACATGGTCGCCAATTCATGTGGAGACACCATGCAATCACAACTTTTCATGCTCCCATCCATTTGCCTTTAAATACATCCACTCCATCAACACTTCTTCCACACCATCACTCTCACTACTTCCTCTACAATACTTCTTTTACAATTTCATCTTCAAAAAAATCTTCTAGTTTCATCTACACCAACCCCCCAACAAAATGTCTTTACTCACAGTGGGCGAAGCACATAGAGGAATGATTGCAAACATCGCAACATATGTAAGTTTTTTCTTTTGTTAACTTTTTATCTTTCATCTTCACCAACCCCATTTTATTTTGACATACCAAATTAGTCAAGTGTTTTATTCTTTCTTTTATAGGATGTATCAAGGTTTCGAACTCGGGTCCATGAATATGTCCATATGGACCCGATGATTCAACCTTATGTTGAACTCGCCGGTTTTGGTCATATTAGCAAGATTATGTCTTGGTCTATAGATAACAAATTCATTCTAGCCTTATGCGAAAGATGGAGACCAGAGACACACACATTTTGGTTCCCAACCGGTGAGTGTACCGTGACGTTAGAAGATGTCTACATGCTTTTAGGACTACCAATTGAAAGCAAGGCTGTTAATGGTAAGACCAATTATGCAAATTCAATTTGCATGGAGCTCTTAGACACTGATTTGTTAGATGATAATGCTAGAGGTCAAGGTATACTACTCTCACGCCTAAAGTCATATTATAATAGTTTATACTTAGATGAGCATTCTACCGAAGATGCTCGAATAATAAAAACTAGGTGTTACATTATGTTGTTAATAGGATCCTTTTTATTTCCTGAAGGTAGTGGTTCTAGCATGCATATTATGTACTTACCTCTACTTAGACATGTAGATAGAATAGGAAGTTACAATTGGGGATCTGCTTGTCTAGCCTATCTCTATAGCTTGTTGTGCAAAAGCTCCCACAAAGACATATCTACATTTTCTGGATGTGCTGTTTTGCTACAAGCATGGGGTTGGTCAAGACTACCGTCTCTAGCACCGATCAATAACAACCCTTTCACTTTTCCATATGCACAAAAGTAAGTTGTTTAAATTGCTATATCTTTACTTACTTCTTTAAACTTTATTACCTCAAACTAATTTTTTGTAACTTTTTGGTGTAGATGGTCGGCACGTGGTATGAGTTACAACAGATGTTCGAGACACTGTATTACTCAGTATCGCAACCTGTTGGATCACCTTCGACCGACAGACGTAAGCAAAATAACTTAATTATTTCGTTATATTTTGTTAACTTTTTCTACATTCATTATAATCCTATCTTCTTTAACATTTCAGTTCATTTGGCGTCCATACCTTAATTTGGATCATGACCATGAGGTCAACGCTGAAGACGCAGCCATATGGACAGCATGCACATCGATAATACGATTCACAACTGTGGAGATGCACAACACCGATCGTGTGAAGCTGCAGTTTGGTATGGTCCAGAATATCCCAGATCCCCCAGCTAGCCTAGGAGAATGGCATCTGCGTAAAGTGAACGACCAATGGAACTTCAATCCATGGCAAAACTTCGCAAGATCGGAGTGTCGCAAATGGAAGCACCGTCATGACCATGTCTTAACTGACACAGTCATGCCAAATGAGGTAAAACCAAGTCGTACTTATATGGCTTGGTACAGATCGGTTGGTTTTCAATTCATCGCCGAAGATATGTACCTATATGACCCACGCCAGGCAAGTTACACACAAGAAGGATCAACATCTAACCCCCAACAACATTCTCAGCCCGGTTACTCACAACCCCCTATCCGTCAAACTTTCCGTTCCACAAACACACAAACATACAACCAAAATATGTCATTAACCCAACCCCAATACCAAGAGCATACCCCATACCACCACCAAAAAATTGACCATCAACCTGAGACCCAACATCGCTTTGCACCCACACCATCACCCTACCAAAGTCGCCTTAGCCAAAACACCAACCGCCCCTCCTCCTACCGTAGCCAAGAAGCCCAAACATCACAAAACCAAAACATCCAACAACCCTATCTCTACCAAACACCCCAACAACCTTTCCAACCTTTCCTAGACGCATCATTCACACTCATGTCTCCCTTCAACCGTCCCAGTCGCCCATCCATGAGTCAACCACATCCCAACTTCTCTGGCATGGGTCATGAGCTCAGCTACGACGGTACACCATCAATGCATACTGAAGACTATGCTGAGTTGTCTGAATACCTCAACGGACCTTCTCCTGTAGTTGGTAGTGACGCTCCTGGCCCCTCAGATGATCAAACACCGGTGTAGAATCGTAAACATGGGTTAGGGCCAAGGGTTAGGGTAGCTAGAGGATGTGGGACCGGAGGTCGGTTAGGTGATCCCGGTCATCACCATTAGGTTTCTTTGTGTAAACTCCAAACTTTATTAATATCAAGTCATATTATATCAAATTTATCTTTCACTTATACCATAAAACATAAAAAAATGCATTTTAGGAGGAGTCTCCAATTGAATTATAGGACACATGTGATAATACTAAAACATTATAGGTCACTTTGGACCAAAGCCATTGAAATGTGAAAAAGTCCAACTTCAAGTGCCCATAACTTTCTCATCAAAAATCCAAATGATGCAAAGTTTAAGTCCAAATTCATTTTCTTGAAAAGATCTACAACTTTTATGTTGAAGGTTTTGTCATTTGAGGCTTTTATCATTGAAACAGAAGGGCTTGAAGTTGGTCCATTTTGGCAAAATTCACATACACATGTTTTGCACCTTGAACTTCATGGCCTGTTTTCATAAATTTCCCAATCCCAAATGGATTTTTCTTCAACAATAACAATTGTTCCTCATGTCAATACCTTTCCAACCATTACCCACATGACCATGTTTCAATTTGGCAAAGTTCATTTTCGAAGAGGAGAAGATTTATGTTCATGTATGCATAACATGTTGAAACTTAACGCACAAGCCAATTCAATCACATTTGCACGTCCAAAGCACTCGAATTACACTTCAGCATGCTAAACCAATTGCATTTGGGCCTCCCATGCACATGTACAGGCCCATGCATGGAGGCCCTTATTCCACATGCACACGAGTTTGCCATTGTTTGCATCAGCTTCTACTATAAATACAGGTGCTTGGCTTCATTCAATTCCAACCTTAAGGCGCCTAACACTCTGCAGAATTGAAATCCCACCTTTCGATGCATACTGAAGACTATGCTGAGTTGTCTAAATACCTCAACGGACCTTCTCCTGTAGTTGGTAGTGACGCTCCTGGCCCCTCAGATGATCAAACACCGGTGCAGAATCGTCAACGTGGATTAGGGCCAAGGGTTAGGGTAGCTAGAGGATGTGGGACCGGAGGTCGGTTAGGTGATCCCGGTCATCACCATTAGGTTTCTTTGTGTAAACTCCAAACTTTATTAATATCAAGTCCTATTATATCAAATTTATCTTTCACTTATACCATAAAACACAAAAAATGCATTTTAGGAGGAGTCTCCAATTGAATTGGCGACTCCTCTTAAAACCTACACATAGGCGGCAATTGGATTGGCTAGGGCACCTGCCCTAGCCAATCCAATTGGCGCCTCCATTCAAGTTTTAAGAGGAGTCGCCAATTCAATTGGAGACTCCTCCTAAAAGTTGGGTATTTTGGGAATTTTTTTGAAACCAGGGATATTTTGGGAATTTCCTTGAAAAACTGGGTTATTTGGGTAAAAAAACCTAAAATTGATACTCAAATATAAATACAACGTGAACTTCTGAATTTTTTTTAAATAGTCAATTCTTTCATTTTAAATTTCTAAATAATCAACATTTTAAATTATTTGTCAAAATAACTATTTTTTAAATGAAAAAAATTCTATAAAAAAGAGATCTCACTGATAATGGCACTGATAATAATGCATGCAATAAAAAAATACGCACCTCTAGCACATACACTACTAATACACCAATATAATTGACACATGCATTATTAACTTAAGGACAGTAGCCACTCTCCCTGACGCCTAAATTTCTCATATTTTCTCGAATGTAACTTTTTTCAATTTATTATATACACATTAGATAGTGGATAGATATTAAAAGATATTAGAGTTATTAGTTTAATATAACACTGTAATATAGTTTATCAAAAGTTAAAAGTAATCCTTTAAGTCAATAATTCATGCGACAGTTCTATTGACACATTGATAATGTATGCGTTAGAGACTACGTCACATATGTGTATTTTTTTAGTTCATGTGCCATTACTAGTGGCGCCTCCTCTTTGCAGCAATTTTTATTTTTGAAACATGATTATTTTAGTAAATAATTTGAAATGTTGGTTATTTAGAAATTTAAATTGAAAAGATTGATTACTTGGATTTTTTTTTGAATTTCTTTCTTATAAATTTTTCCTAGTTGCACTTCCTTTTATTTTAGTCAATATGTTTTTTAAAAAGTCAAATACTTTATATTGTTATAAAGATTATTTTCAAAGATTAATTTAAATAAATGAATTATGTAGAAACTAAAATGAAACAACAAAACCAAAATAAAAGATGTGTTTTTTTTTAAAAACAAATATATAATTGTTAAGAGATAAAACTAATCATGTGCATGTAACCGAATGCACTCTTATGTCAATCGGTTACACATAAGATTTTTAATTAAAAATCGAGTTTGTGCATAAGTGTAATCAGTTGACATACTATACCTGCGAGTTTTCAGTTTTGTTTGTTTGATAATTGTATTCCATCTTGTGTGATTGTATACATACCTTTTGGATATCTCATGAATGAATTAATGCTCATATTCCCCCCCCCCCCCCCCCCCCCCCCCCCCCCCCCCCCCCCCCCTCTCTCCACATTCAATTATTCACCAATCTTGTGGTTCTAAGTTCCAACGTTTGACTTCAAATCAAACACCTAGTGTGCAAAAATGACATATGTTTTCAATGAACGAGTACCTGCAAATCTCCAAATTCTACGCATAAGGAGGAGAAGACGAAAGATTACAAGGCGTTGTTTTTAATCCATCAATATGTTGATGCAAATAACTTTTAGAAGGTTGTTGATTGCACAACTTCGAAGCAAGCGTGGAAAATCTTGGAGATAACATATGTAGGAGCTGACAACGCAAAGGTGGTAAGATTACAAACTCATAAGAGGCAGCTAAAGTTGACTCAAATGGAAGAAAAGGAAACGATTTGAGGATTTACAACGAGAATTGAAAGTTTGTTGAACCAAGTGAAAACGTGTGGAGAAACAATAATAGAGTAATACTTTATCGAGAAAATATTATGTTCTTTGACGCTAAGATTTGATAATGTGGTTGTTAAGATTGATGAATCGAAAGATATTGCAACGATGAGCAAAAAAGCGTTGTAGGGCTCTCTTGAAGCGCATGACCAGAGAATGCAGGGAAGAAATATTGATAAGGCAAAAGTGAAGATCTCTTTGCAAACCCATTTCAATGAGAGAGGCAAGAGGACTGAGGGAAAGTGGCCCATGAACAAAGGTAGAGGGAACTTTCAGAATTTCGGTGGAAGATAATCCCAAAGTTCCAAAAATTCAATATTCTAAATGGGTGAAAATAGTTGGAATAAGGATGCTAGATCATACAATTCTAGAGGTGGAAATGTTAGAGGTAGAGGAGGAAGCAAGATGGTTGACAAGAGAAGTGTGCAGTGTTTTAGTTGTCAAAAGCTTGGTCATTTTGCAAGAGAGTGAAATGCCAACAAGAAAGAACATCAAGAAGATAAATCTAGAGTTGCAAAACAAGAGTTTGATTATGAGAAAATACTCTTAGCCATGACCACAGAAGAAGAATGCAATAGCAACAGGTTGCAAGACAACATCAACAATTTGAAAAACACTGCTGATCCAAAGTTCAATTTTATGCCAACTAGTTACATGCTGAAGAAAATGCAATGTTGACTTTGAAAGAATCAGTGCAGTGCAACGATCAATGGTATTTGGACTCCGGGTGTTCAATGCATATGAAGGGGAGAAAAGATTGGTTTGCTACAATCAATCGTGCCATGAAGAACAAAGTAAAGTTTGTGGATGATACCATTTTAGCGACAAAAGGGATCAGTGATGTATCAATCAAGAGAATGGATGATGCACATTCTTTGATAAAAGATGTATTGTATATCCCCGGAATTAAGTGTAATCTTCTAAGTGTTGGACAATTTCTTGAGAAGGATTATAAGACATTACGCGTTATGGATACAAAATGAGTTTTGGTCCTAAAAGTTCTGATGGCTCCCAATAGAACTTTCAAAGTTGAGCTGAAGGTTATGGAGCATAGGTGTCTTGCTATTGCAACTAGTAGATAATAATGGTTATGGTTTTAGGGTTGGTCATCTCAACTTTAGAGATCTCAATACCTTGCAAAGGAACAAGGTGGTTACCAGACTGCCATTGATCAACATACCGGATAAAATTTGTGAAGAATATGTGCAAGAAAAGCAATATAAGGGAAAACTTAGCAAGTGCACAAGATTTTGAACCAAGTGACATCTTGAGGTGGTGTATTAGGATGTGTGTGGACTGATGCAAGTTAATTCCATTGGTGGAAATAATAGATATTTTGTCACATTCATTAATGATAATAGTAGAAAATAATGGACGTACCTAATCAAGAGAAAGGATGAGGTACTTGAAGTGTTTAAGAAGTTAAAGTCCATGGTTGAAAGGCAAAGCGGTCACAAACTCAAAGCTATCAAAATGGATGGTGGAGGCGAATATGTCTCAAATGACTTTGGGAGGTCTTATGATCAATAGAGAATAGTACATGAGGTAGTACTGCCTTATACACCGCAAAAAATGGTGTTTCCAAAAGGAATAATCGATAGATCATGAACATGGTAAGAAGCATGTTGAAAGGGAAGAACTTTCCGAAAGAGTTATGGGGAGAAACAGTGTCCACAACTGCATATTTGTTTAATATGTGTCCAATAAAGAAGTTTGAAAATATTACACCGGAGGATGCATGGTTTCGATTTAAACAGAATTCAAGTCACTTGAGAGTCTTCAGTTTGATAGCATATCGACATGTGTTCGGACAACTTAGAAAGAAGTTGGATGATAAGGGAGAATTAATGATTCTTGTAGGGTGTCACTCTATCGGTGTTTAATAACTATTTGGTGCATCAAATAGAAGGATCATCATCAGTAGGGACATCGTTTTTGAAAAAAATAAAAGAGACACAATAGAGTGCAACCGGTTGTCATAATATGTCAACCAATTACACTAATGAGAAATTTGTTCTAGCAGCTCTTAAAGGTACAAATCCAGCTCCCGTTGAAGCCCAAATGAAAGAAAATGTTAGAAGATCATCAAGGCAAATAAGTTTTCCCGCTAGACTTTAAGAATGTGAAATGTTCCAGGATAACGAAATCAATGACGATGGTGATTTAGTCCATTTTACACTTATGGCCGAATCTGAACCTGTTAAAATGGAGGAGACTTTAAGTGATCTAAAATGGATTTGTGCTATCAAGGAGGAGCTAGAATCGCTAGAGAAAAACAAGACTTGGGAGATAGTTGATCTACCGGAAGCAAAGAAGCCAATTGGTGTAAGATGGGTGTATAAAGTGGAGGAAAATCCCAAGGGTGAAATAATCAAGCACAAGTCTCGATTAGTTGCAAATGGATTTTTGCAAAGATAAGGCATATACTTTGAAGAGGTATTTGCGCTGGTGGCTAGAATTTAAATCATCTGATTAATTATTGGGATTGCAAACAATAACAATTTGTCCATTTATAACACTCTGTCATTGCATGTTTTCGGTCGAAGAAACGGATCAAAACAAGTTAAAGAGGAGCAAAAATGAAGGATAAAGACCAAAGAAAGATGCAAAAATGACTAAGTATGAAGAAATAAGGACTTAGTGAAAATCAGGTGGAAAAAGGAGCAAGAAAGCATGCAACTACTGGAATAATCATGCGCAACATCGCGCATGTGACATAAAAGTATTATCAGCATCACGCGCACGATGCTAACTATCACACGCACGATAGGTCCTTTTTTGGGCCTATTCTAACGCGTTATGGACTGATCTGACTGTTATAAAAAGGAGTTTGGGGCATCTTTTTAAGGGTTCTCGTTTTGAGACTGAAAGTGATGGTAAAGAGCACCAAGAGGGAGATTTTGAGAGCATTAGAAGCCATTGGAGGTCAGTTCTTTAAGGATTTTTATATGCAACTTTCATATCATTTCTTGGTATTTAATTGTATCGTTATGAGTAGTTAAACATCTCTAAGTTAGGTTTTGTTTTATGAACTTATTTTAAACCTATTGGGACATATGTTTAATTTGTCATTCCATGAATAATTGGAGTTATATTTCTATTCAATTTCCTCTTTTGCATAATTCTTTTTATGTGAAATACTTTTTTAATTTAATCTTGGACACATAGGGAATACTGACCATTAGTCATAGAGTTAGAATTAGGGCAATTGTTGTACTTAAGCTGGTTGAATATGAATAGGAGATCCCAGGTAGTGGCATTTGAATTAACGTTTTATTGCATCACCTAATTTTAATTACGCTGGTTGAATGTGGATATGAGACCCCGAGTAAGAATTAGTGAGCTGTACACCAAGAGATTAGGTATGGTGGCCGTGTTGATTCGTCGTGGAAATATAACGATTTTCTCATTCATATAATGCATTAGACATCAATAGGGGAGAAATAAGGGATTCTATATAAAACCTGACCGCTTTCATCTTATTTTAGAACAAGTTTTACTTTTGCGCATTCAAACTCAAAAATCCCCCAATTGTTACCTTTTATACGTGCACAACTATTGTTTTGTTAAATTCCACTGCCCGTGGAATCAATATCTTTTTATTACTGTGACATTATCGGTACACTTGCCGAGATGTCATCAAGTTTTTTGTGTCGTTTTCGCAGAGTGTTGATAATTTCAACAAGGTAACGCTTGTGCGACGTTTATTTATTTTGTTTTTATTTTTTATTTTGTTTTGTTTTCTCGTAAGTTGCTTAATTACAATGCTACTAAGGTATTTCTTGTTTGTGTATGTGCAACTCAGGATCGACATTGACACCATTTAATCTATAAATTAAAAGGATTGTATGTGTCATCAAGAAAGCGGATATAGAAGAGACTCTAACTCAAAGGACCTTAGCCGAAGATAATTAACTGATTTCTTTGAAATCTAAAAAGAAAATCACCATGAAAGTCGTACCACCACCCCTTATTGAGGACTACTGCAAGAGGACTAACGAAGGACAAGTTTTCTAGAGGGTTTGTACTGGCAGACCTGTCATACCCTAAATTTTACCCTAAGTTTTTCACTCGTATTAGCATAGCATAATCAATCCATTTTGGCGTGCATTTCATAAATTCAAAAGAATTCATTAGGGCTTAGATGAAAAGTCAGGAGTTCTGGCATTTTATCTAGTCTTGATGACATTCATTCAGTCATTTTATTTGATTAAGAAGTCCAAAGACTTTATTTCTAAATCTCAGTGCATAGTTTATTTCTATTGCATCATATTTCATAGGTCTAGAGGGTG